>NC_137926.1:28102553-28702553 GCF_963457725.1 Sprattus sprattus
GGGCCAGGTGCAGTTGGAATTAACAGCATTTTTCAGCGAGTAATCTAATTCATGCTGTGTCAGGTATCCGTATGCTAGAAACATCTGTGCAATATAAGGTTTGCATAAAATAATCTTTGTTCCCCTTTTCTCTTCATCGTCTTGACAACGATGTGCTTAGGAAACATTAGCTGGATGTAAGTGAATAATGTCAGGATTGATGTATCTTGTATGATTTACACTAATCTCTCCAAATGCATACACAAAACTGTAGATTGTTTTAAAGCAAGCATGCAAAGTAAAAGAGAAGTGTATAACACTTAAAAGTACACACTAAGTTTGCCTTACAGTCAATATTTCTTCTCCTGATGTTATCATGAAGTATCTTGTGTATTTAAAAAATAATCTGAATTCACAAGAAATGCCCTCTTGCTGTATGTTCTGCTGCATGCATCACTCTGCACTCTTGCTGTATGTTCTGCTGCATGCATCACTCTGCACTCTTGCTGTATGTTCTCCTGCATGCATCACTCTGCACTCTTGCTGTATGTTCTGCTGCATGCATCACTCTGCACTCTTGCTGTATGTTTTACTGCATGCATCACTCTGCACTCTTGCTGTATGTTCTCCTGCATGCATCACTCTGCACTCTTGCTGTATGTTTTACTGCATGCATCACTCTGCACTCTTGCTGTATGTTCTCCTGCATGCATCACTCTGCACTCTTGCTGTATGTTCTACTGCATGCATCACTCTGCACTCTTGCTGTATGTTCTACTGCATGCATCACTCTGCACTCTTGCTGTATGTCCTGCTGCATGCATCACTCTGCACTCTTGCTGTATGTTCTACTGCATGCATCACTCTGCACTCTGAGACGTGTGCCATATAATTATATAACAGTCCATGTGAGATCACAAACTGGACTGATTAATAAGCCTATATCTCTGCTTCCTGTTTGTAATGGTATAATGTTTTTTTCTATTGGCAACTTACATACTAACACATCAGAGTAATAACACTAACCATCTTTAGGAAAGGTTGCAGTGTTATTAAGTGCATTAGTTAGCATACAAATGTGGCCTAAGGAAACACTACAATCCAACTTGGATGAAAAGAAAGGCCAAAGAGCAATGGGTTGCATAACTATATCTGCAAAGAATCATCCCCTGATAATTGAACAGTCAGTATTTCTCCGACATCTGCATTTCCCGAGGTATGAATGTCACTTTGTGATAATCGGCAATGTCGTGACAAGAATTCCCAGGGTTCTAAACTTTTTGACCCCCTTATTAATTTGTCGCTCAAAACAAATGTCATGTGGGTTAGGCCATTGACTGCTTGCCAACATCTAGGCAGGACCTGAAATATGAATGCTTGGGATCCCCAGACGGAGTCAATGGTCACCGTAACAGCACAGGAAGTCAACTCAACACTGAAGAAACGTCAATATAACCAGGCATTGAAGCTAAGGTCAATGCAGCGTGACCACTAATGGTGAACTCTGTACATAGCCATGAAAGCAATCTATTGTATGTATGATCATTTTACTCAAGTTTCATTTTATGATGACCTGAGGCAAACACAGTTTAATTTCTTGTGCATGAGTGATTTGGCTGAACAGTCTTTACCACCTGAGATTACTGATACTAACCAGGTAATTCAGAAATCCTTTACTGGTTGAACTGGCTGAAAACCCTGTCTCAGTAAATTAGTGTTCTTGCCAAGCTTGGCCTTGGATTTTGCTAGAGGGCCTGACTGGATGAGAGCTGGTGGGTTTAACTGCAACTAAAATATTTTTGCACTGAACAAATATCTTTGTCACTGCTGATAAACCTATACAGTAATTTAAGGTGTATCACAAAACAGTCTGTCTCCTGAAACACTTGTGATCATATCCTCAGTTTCAAGTTAAACAACAGTGTCCAGAACCTATGTATCAATCTCTTAAATAACACACTTCATTGTTGATGTACAATAATACATTTCAGGGTT
Organism: Sprattus sprattus; assembly: GCF_963457725.1. Classification (NCBI taxonomy): domain Eukaryota; kingdom Metazoa; phylum Chordata; class Actinopteri; order Clupeiformes; family Clupeidae; genus Sprattus; species Sprattus sprattus. The sequence goes on from NC_137926.1 coordinate 28,104,528, forward strand.
TATGGTACAGCGCTGACCGACTGCTTACTACCTGTGTAATAACTGATTTAAAGATAACTGACCTAAGAACTTATCCTGGCATGTACTTCTAAATGCCAGTCTGCCTGCAGCAAAACCACTACAAATACAAATACATGGACCCATTCATTTATTTTTAGTTTCAGCTGTATGCCTCCTTCACAAACATCCCTCAACAGGGGGGACATTCACCTAAACTTTAACAACAAACTTTCCTCATTTCATCAGGAACCACAGCTTTTGGGACCTGGCAAAGAAAGGGACAGAAGAACATTCTTTACGTGTCTTAGTGCATCTACCTGTCAGAATACATCAGTGGCACTTCCACCCTACATACTGTGGTTTAATACCTGCGATTTTAAGGAAAGTCCCTCTTATGCAGCTGTCAGTGGTGTTGGAACAAAGTGTTAAACTCCTAAGCCTACGCGGGGGATGAGACTGATGTCTCAGCACTCGGGCTAATCCTCAGGGGAAAGGACCTTCTGTTTCATTGGTATTCCATTTGCATGACTTTGAAAGTCTTCTCCAAATTAATATGCAGTATACATATGTCTCTTAAGTAAGATTGACAAATTCATTTTCAAATATGCTTTTCCCCATTTATTTCACTTAAAATGATATATTTTCTGCACCTTTTCGCCACTTTTTGGCCTAAGAGCTATAATAAAAATGGGTCTATTTTTCACTTGATTATAATAGGCACACACCTGCCTCTCATTCAACTATAGAATTAAAGCTCAGCATTAAAACCTGGGTAGATGGCTATTCAAGTATGGTGAGCTCCGCTGGCCTAATTCAGACTGATCATCCAGCCAGTTTCACCGCTTCCCTGCGCACTTGAATGAAATGCAGTGGAAAGGTGACCCTCATGTTATTGTGATTGAAATCTGGATCAGCACTGTGGGTTGACCAGGCCGTCCATGATAGGACACGGCTTAAATCTGAGTTGACGCAGGACAGATGGGTGGCAAGGCTTTAATCCTGTGGAAGAAGCAGGTTGGTGCAACAAGGTGCAAAATTCCAACTGTGACCAGCTGTTTCCCTTCAAAACCTAAGGTTCACCTCCCTGAGGGTCAAAAACAGACCAGCACACCGGTCCACAAACACAAAGCTCATATTATTAACATGGAGGGTTACAGCCTTAAAATCTTCTTTGCTTTTTTTGTTTCTCTCTCTCTCCAAAAGACAAGCCAAAATAGGTATTTGAAATCTGAAGATTAAAGATTTTTTGTTTTTAGCTAATCTCAATCGCCTGCAGTAGTGAAATGTTGATGATCACAGAGAATAACAATAACTAAATTGCTTGCCATTCCCAGTAATTTGGGGAGTTCAGCAATTCAGTAGGCACTGGCTTTTAACAAAAGCCATATTTACTTTTCATTTACTACTAAACCCTGACATTACTGTAAATAAATAATGGGCTTTAAATTTACAGTTAATGGCATATGTGTTGTTACTACAGAGTTCTGTCTAACACATAGCTAATGCCATAATTGACCATTAACCTCCTGACTCCATCACCTTGGGTTAACCCTATGGATGATCCCTCCTCCATTCACAACAGTGAAGCTTTTGAATAATGGTGGTGGAAACTAAAAGAAAAACGGTAGACATTTCATTCTTAATAAGGAAACTGATTTCATATACAAGTGAGATGTGACTTTCTGTCGTTATTATGGCTGGACTGCTCGTTGTCTGTCTTCCCAGTAACTTTGAAGGTACCAGTGCCAAATTGCAATTGCCTGAATGATCACAGATGTAAATGCTAACTTCTCTTGATGCGCTCCTGAGGTAGTATTTCAGCACAGATTAGCTTAATCATTTTTGTCAAAATACTTGATTAAATCTAACATCTGCTCCACATTAAATGCCACTGTCTCATTCACGAGGGGGTTGACTGAGAAAAATAACCCGACGGACCGGGTTCCCCGCTGAGCTTTAGAGGCAACTGACCAATTGGCCTGAGCTGCCCAGGCTTTGAAACACACGCTTGCATGTTTCGCACATACAATGCCCAGACAGAGATGCAGACACCAGAGTGCCAAAACCCCCACCAAGGTCTCACTCCTTACAGCAGTGGAGTGTCCTTCCAGCAGCTGTTCTACAAGGCGCGTGTCCCCCAAGCATCACCCCCGCCTTTTCCCCCAGAGCCAGTGACCTTCAGAGCTCCTTAAAGCCACTTGCTGTTTAACTGATGAAAATGAAAACCGCACACCATGAAAAAATGTATAAAAAGTAATAATTGATTCATGGGTCACTTTGCTCAGTATTTTTTATGGCAAGTAACCTTGAGTGATGATTTGATCCTTGGTCATGTACACACAACATAATGTGATGATTTTGAAATCCATATTCAACCATGTCAAGGTAAGACCTACACAATGCCAAAGTAAATGCAGTAAGCCTGTTTGCCCTATGGAAAAAACCTGATTTAACACACCCACATCAATATAAAATTAATAAAAAAAGACTACAATAATGTGAAGGCTACGTGGAGTGTAAAATCATTGTCTGCTGGTGGTTGTACAAGCGGTAAAATATCTAACTTAAATATTATGAAACACGTCAATGAAACAAGTAATAAAAGAAAACTATGCATGCCAGAGCATAATCCCCCAGAGCATACTTTGTGTGTGTGTGTCCAAGAGGTTCTGTATATACACTCTCTATTCTCAAGCTGTTTCAGAAATCTGTTCCAAAGATTAGATGTTTAGATGTTAGATGTTTCCATGGGCATGTATTGTTCAGGCACTGCATCCCAGTAACCACCTCATCAAGATCTCAATGCACCATTCACTCACTCAAGAGGTTGAGGTGTACAACAGCACAGAGTATAATCTTTTCTCTATTGTTGCAGAACAGAGTATAGGATACAGATGCTATGTAAAGCAGCAGAGGTGGTGAATGCCATTATGTACACAATGCAGTCCACTCCGCCTATTACACAGAGTGCATCTTGATGTGTAAATACCCCTTGACTGTGCTATCTATCCATTTGCAGTCAATGAAAACATCAAACACTGAATCTATTTCTGTATAATTTATTTCAAACTTTGCAATTTGTTTTCAGTTTTTCTAATTTAAGTTTGATCAGTTTGTATACATCATTATTACGATTCAGTGGTAAAGATTGATATTGTGTGTTTATTATACCAACAACATCATATTAGCAAAAATGTCCACTGTATACCATGCATTCTAATCTCCCTGAGAGGAACTCTGTACAAGACAGAGTATCTACAATACGGAATCAAGTTTTCTAGCCTGATCATATTACGAGTATGCTACATCCTTCCTGGCAAAGATGTGAAACAAAATAAAATACCCTAGAGATTCTCCTATCTGGAGTTTCTACAAATACTTTTTGGTTAAGCAAGTAATTCTGCCGTCTATTTTCATTTCCTTTGTATGTGTGCTGTGTGAGCCCCATGTGGAACCGGGTGGGGAATAGGAAGAGAGGGTAATGTTGGGTAATGATGGTAATGTTGGGAGTAATATGTGGTTTCTTACCCCCTGTAAAATCCCCACAAAAGGAAATAAGCGGTGAATAACTAAATCTACCATTAGAGTTTCCATCCAACTTATTTGCATAATTTACTTGTATTCGTGAAAATGAGGCTAAAGAAAATGTGAGTGTGTGCACGATTCCATCCGCTGTGTTGTGCAAACTAAAAACGTACATTCCCGTATCAAGGGAGGAGTTGTGGGATCACAACATTAGGTTGTCAGGGCAACTTTAACTGAGAAATCTAATACAATTGCAATAAATGTGAATTGATGCAGATAAACCCGTTTCCATCAACCTTAGTAGCATTATACCGATGCAAATCGGGAGTTATTACCCCCTTATAATTTGTCTTATTTTACTTCAATTCCCTCCGTTTCCACACAGGATGTCCTATTCTAATGGTCAAAATCTGCATTAAAAAAGTTATATGGAAACCCAGTTATTGACTGTGAAAACTCTAAATTCTAAATCTACCATTAAGTGAGAGGGGAATTGTCTGTAAAGTCCCCCTCCCCAAAACTGGAAAGTAGTTATGAGAAATGAGCACTCGTCAGGAGCTAAACTATAAAACTCCCCTCACTCACCAACATTGTTTCTGTGAAGATATGAATAAAGACACTCAGTGGTGGCAGTGACTCATGCGCTGGGCTGCAAATGAGACGCAAGCCATCGCTCCTCCTTCCCTGACACACTAGCACACACTGTGGGACAGGCCCTTTGATGTACGCGCGTTACACAATGCGCCATTCTCACACTGCGAGGTGGGGGGGAAAAGTGCCTCATCTGATGATGAATAATTAAGTCGCTGCTTATTATGCACATGGGCGTGTGTGCGGTGCATGGCGTTGCAGAGCGATATTGACTTAATAACAGCTGGCATTTAAAGACTTCCTCCCGCTGCAGAAAAATGCTTTACTGTTTGCTGGCCCCTCGAGCTCATATAGAGACATTTTAAGAAAATGAACGGTAATTAGAGCTCACTGAAAGTGAAGTGAGCCTTCACTAAAGGAGGAAGTGAACCTCAAAGCTCAGCACGACGCTACGCCCGCTACTATCACCACCACAGACCGAACGCCACAGAGGGATGCTCAGGACAGAAGACATGCCAAGGATGCCAGCCCAGAGTCCTGTTAGACTTGGCTGTGCAGAAGCCCATATTAGCCAACAACGCCTGAGTATACTTTCCAGCATTCTATTTCGTATGCTACAATTGACAGGCTCCATTAAACAACGTCTTCGTCAAAATCAGAAAGGCAGTTAAAAAAAAAGAAAAGAAAAATGTCACTGAAATGCCACTGACCAACCTCATATTGTCCTCACACTGCCTTTCAGTCATTAATACAATGAAACACGCATTTCAATGCATTCAGATATATGTTTACGTAACGTAAACAAAGGCTTACACAAAGACAAAAACAAATAAAATGAGTGTTCTAAACAGCAGCAAAACACATGGCCTGATACACTATGCACATACATTTGTAAAAACTCAGTGGCCTGTGACACATCATTACTCAGTATGGCGCAATGCACTTAATAGGGTAATTAACAAGGGGGCTGTAAGGGACATTCCGTAAGCATTGGCCAAATGTCTTCCCTGTGTGGGCATACTATGCAAGAAGTTAGATACCTTTTCATTTTAGTGCAACCCATAAAGGGAAACAAAGCTCCTGATTTCCCCAAACCCTCCTTGATTTATGGCCCTGGAAGCACAGGCTCTTGAAGGATATATATAACCGCCAAGGCAAACTCACTTCTGTTTACTCATTTCAAATTTATCCTCTCCAATGCCATGGCTTCAAAAACAATTTCTCATGAGTGCTTTGGATAAAAAAAAGAAAAAGGTGAATTATAATAACTGCACTGTGAAAAGGAGGGGAATATAATGGTTGTGCTGAAAAAAAGAACCTGCATTTTGCCCTACAATTGAAGCATGTACAGACCTATGTCATAACAGTTGCAGTGCATTATGTAGCTCCACTATGGCCTTATAGCCTTCACGGTACTATGAATATTTGTATAGGTATTTTACAGACTTTTAACACCAGGTTATTGTATTCTGAATATGGCAAATGTTATTTCTGGATTCTCTATGGGAAAGTGGGCTGTTTAAATTTCAAAATGTTTCAGACAGTGAGTCAGTGGCCATGGTTTAACTACAATGAATCATCATCTGTTGATAAATGCCTCAAAGCATAGGAGTGTGGTTGAACATGCTTCACTAATTGTCAATGGAAAGGACAAGAATTACAATTTGATGAGTTACACACTCTCATGTTTTAAAACACCTTCAGGTGAATTTGTAGGTCATGAAGAGCATTTAAAATGGTCTAGAACTTCCCTGTTATTTGTCAGGCGTTTTAGCTGCCTATTATTATTATTGAAACCTCGAAATACTCGAATTGCAATTCAAATGACTGAACATAATGGTTACTAAAATCCTTGCGGCCAGGGCAAAGATGATTAACACCGGACGTGCCTTTGCAGGCTTCCATTACGGAAGGCTATACGTCGGATGTGCTCATTACAGTTTGAGCTTAGGTCTTAAGTTTGGGATTCTTTCCACTCTTCTCATCTTTTTTTTTTTCAAACACGGCAGAGCTAGAGCGGCTCTATCTCTGTGATAGGATGGCCTAATCCATGTCCTCTGAGAGATCTCAAGCAAAGATGGGGTCTTAATTAGTCAGATGAAAAGACCTCTGAATGGGGTTATTGATACAGCCTGGTATCTGAGGACTAAGCAAAATTGAAACACCGCTATCGGGGTAGGGTGAGTCTCTAAAGTCCAGAAAAAAGCAGGTCACTCTTGACTATCTTTTCTGCCAAGGTCCTCCTCCATTTTTTTCACCTGTACGAAATACTAAGAGGCTTATGCTGGGCTGCTAACCCTTGTTTTATAAGATTATGAGCAGGCGTAAAACAACAATTTGTTGAGTAATAAACATAAGGCTCCAGGGAATTATGGGTAATTAAAGACTAAATGACTTGTCTAAGCTGTCCTCGTGTCCCCACTTTCCCCTCCGCCCCACTATTGTGTGAACTCCGGTCAGAGATGGCAAGAGGCAACTGTGCATACTGCCAGTGTCTTTTAATCCCTGCTGTTCTTCACGAGACCTGAATTTCAGCTTTGACAAGGGAAATCTATTTCACACGTTTTATGTGTATCAGTGACAAGGTGACCCTGAGTGGTTATACGCACGGCTGTGGTTTTGACATGGCAAATCCCCCTGTAACCCGTAAGAGATGCTAGGCACAACACACACCTCAGGAATCATAATGTGTTAAAGTAGGTACCAGTCAGGTACTATGTATTCTAGGCCATGCCCTGCACAAACACACAAGATAACAGGGGAGGAAACATTATGAAAATGACATATTGGAACTACAGGCCTTTTACTTCGGTAAGAAGTGTTGCCAGGGCTGACTGCCTTTCCACATTTCAGAACTGCAGAAAATGCTCACATAGCTTTAAAGATGTGCTTTCCAAAGAGTTCCAGTTCAAAGCCATTCAAGCAGCATGTATTTGCAACACTTACAAAAAATAGTTTCAGAGCAGAAATGCTTCTTAGTAGCTGGTTAGCCTGCCTGAAGCAAAGGTTCCCAACCTGCCTATTCCTGCAAGTTGTGGGTGCTCGGAGCAGTAAAGGTGAATGGCAGTGACTCCCTGCTTTCCTTATCGCTGGTTTGCTACTTATTAAAGACGTATCAGGAGACGGCCCAGAGTCATGCAGAAGAGCGGAATTATTTATTTGATATTAGCATATCTGCCAAGGGCTCAGGCCAGGGGAAATTGTATTAGGGAAGATTAATTCTCAGGCTCTTTTTTACGCATAACACAAGCTTCACCAACTTACCGAGCTCATTATGTGTCATCTTAGGCAAAAAAAAAATGTAATGTATGAAAAGGAAGAACATTACAGGTCGTTGAGACTCGCCAGGAAAATAATCATTTCTTCACCTCTGATAGCCTGCTAATATTTCATTCTGTGCCTGCGACGTCCCTTATTCCCTGGGCCTGATAAACCTCACCTGCTGGATCGCTAATGATGGAGGATGAATATGACAGCTCTGGTCTCACCCTAACCCCCTATTCTGAAAACCTGCATTCACCTTGCAGGCTGGCCCATCTTGACAGACACCTTGGCACTTCTGTTGTGCATGCAGAGCCTCTAAGGCAGACAAGGTCAAATGGCATTTCATTTCCTGTGTTTTGATCGCCTCATCCTTTCATCAACACATCACTATCCTTCTCATGCTGCAGCTTAACATGTTTCAATTGACCAATTTCAAATCGTAGCCAACATTGTTGCAGAGGCTTTGCAACCATGGAGTTTGTCTCAATTTTCATGGACTGCATATATACAGTAGTATGTGATACAGTACATGTCTCACCCTACTCAATCTGGTCATTGAACTAAGCCTGAGTTGTTTGAAGAAATATGGAAATGATGCGTATTTTTGTAATGCCTTAAGATGAAAATAAATGTTTTTAAATTTTAAACTGCTTCCACACGAACATTTGCAGCATTCCAACCACTACTCATCTTTGCAGAACCTTGTAGTCACATACATTCAAAATGCTTCATTTTAAATCCTGTCTCATCAGGAACTAGCATTTTAGCTAATTTTTCACATATATAGACTGGTGAATGCCAATGAAGAAGAGCTTGTTGCCAGATTTTCCTAATGGCCAATAACCAAGCTGTGGACATGATGCAGTAAAGTATGGTCATTTCACATCCTGCAACAATGGCTGTGGTGGAAAAGAAAAATATATATTGGCACAATTGTGGACACATTTTTCCACATTGCATGAATAAAATCTAAATCAACCTGGACCATACATAAAAATCTCAAGAGGAAAATGTAATTTCTCCTCTGTCAACTGAGCATGGTAAGTTGGATTTAGTAACTCACTCTGAGTATCCTGGCTGCCAATTTAGTTCTAACATTCTCAGTTTTTACTATAAGCTAATCTAGTCACTGTCAATATCTATTTTGATCAGCTTTCACTACCGATAGCCCTAACCCAATCAAAATCCAATGGAAGGTCTCCAGAGCACCATGAATTTAGTGAGAACTATGAACCGTCCAACCTACTGCTATATGGCCAGTCTCTCTTACAGAGACCTCTCAGAAACCCATACAGGAAAAACATTCACCCCCTCACATCTTCCACTGCTGGCCAGGGACACATGCATTTCTTTTCCCCCTCCTACACCTCAGTTTGCCCTCCTCTACAATTGCATTAACATCAACCAATATGACATGTGACTCATTCTCCAATCTTCCGAGTTGTCAGCTCTTCCAAAGCTTCTAAGGGTCTTTCATTTGCTTTGAGGCAAACAGGGCCAATGCTAACGCAACTAGGCTCACTGTGGTTCTGAGTCCCGGAGGATTACTGAGCTGATGAGATGTGGTACCATCATTTCAAGCTCAGTTCAGCTCAATATTCGCCCTTTCCACTATGTCATCTGACTCCTAAGGACTGACCATGATGCATCGATATGTCTAGGAGCAAGAGCATTAACACTGGTCTGAGCCCCCCTCTCCAATAACTAAGTGGGTATTGGAGTCCTTCTTAGATGCCGTGCCATTAGCAACCCCTGGATATACGACACCTCACTTCCTTATTTGCTCACTCACTCAGTAAACGGCGTAACCTGGCAATGTGTGTATGTTTGCATGTATGTGTGTGTGGGAGTGAGTGTGTATGTTTGCATGTATGAGTGTGTGTGTGTGTGTGTGTGTGAGTGTGACTTTGCGTTTCTCATGTTTCTTTGAAATTGACAGCAAAGAAAGGTAGCTCTGATATGCTTCTATTTTTGTCACTGGTTACTGAGCATAACTGCCTGCTTATACATCACTGTGTCACAGCAATATTGAATGACACTGATACAGAAGAAAAATGAAGATGCAGGAGAACAGGTCCGCTGTACGCACTGCACAATGGGGTTGGAATGGTAAGTATACATCACATTTACTTAAAAAGCCTTTTTGTACTTAGATCTATCTTAGGGTACGGTGTGAGTATGTATATGTGGAAAGAACCAGAACAAGTCAGCTTAATGCACTCTAATGAAATACCTTTTCTGAATAGGGGTTATTCAAGACAGACAATTAAAAGCCTTGTGTATGTTTCCTTGTAAAAGGCCACATTATGGCCAACTATGGACACTGGGCATGTCTCTGTTAACAAACAGATTAAAGCAAGCAAACTGGACAGCTGAAAGTGGCATTCAAATATTACAATTATCAGACAGGCTGTAATTCAAGTATGAGGAAGGGATCCATCCACAGGCTCTGGAAGCAGAGAGTGAGAGAGGGTGCAGGTCCTTAATGCACTCTAAAATGATTAGCTGACATTAATGGCTCTTCTTAATGGGCAACAAAACAATGTCTTCCATAAAGCTTTCTGGATCCATTTAGATGTTCTCGCTTGCATTAAGGCATGACATTAAGGGCAGGTATAACAACCTCACTAAAAAAAAAAGCCAAAAAGCCAAAATCCTCACAGGTTTATAACAATGTAAGGTTGCTTTACACTTGACTTCAGAAGCTTGGTAATGTGCAACAAATATTTAGCCGTCCTACTGTTTCATCTATCACTCAAGTGTGAACTGTGAGGACATGAAGTGGCCATTCAGCGGGGTAATCACCACACAGAAGGTCTCTCGGTGACAGCAGTCAGGGAGGCCATCATAACAGGGGTAAATGGACACATTAATGGCCCTCAGAGCAAGTCACTCCACTCAAACATCTATATGCCTTATATGTGGGCTCTTGCTTTAGACTATGGCAACAGAGGCTCTAATCTAGCCTAATCATCACAACATCCTGGGGAGAATCTGCTGGTTATATGCATCAACAAGAGCCCATTTATGCCATCTTCTTCACAACATCCTCTGCAATGAGAGAGGCTTTCGACTGGAGTGCCACAGGGAATCCAAATATGGGCCATCAGATTTCTATTTCTGTGTATTTACCATATTTGCACAAATCAAATGTTGGATAATATAATGAATATTGATGCTTTCACAGTGATATATTTACTGCCAGGCCATATCAATATGGCCACCACAGATAAATAAACAAATCCAATTAGGCGCTGCATTCGCGGGGCACTGCTTACCTCAGCTAGACTTCCCCCTCCAGATGCTGATGTGCTTGCCAAGCACCATATTCTGCTGGGAGCTCATGCTGGGCTGTTATCCACCCCCACCTAATGTAATTTACAGCCCCCCTGATCAGCCACTGACATGCATGTCAATCATCACATCTACCAAATGATGGGTGTTGCCTTTTAATTCACCCCGGCAACAGGAGAAGAGGCAGTGGCATTGATTCATTTACACGCGCTGAATACTGATTCAGCTTCCTGGATAAGCAAGAGACACTTTGTAAGCATAATCACACCATTCAAAGCCTTGAACCCTGACCCAACCACAGGCCGGGAGCTCCATAAGGCTGCTTTGAAAAAGGGGCTGGAGGAGTGTGAAAAAAGCGGAAAGACAAACTAAATGACGACCTTGTTTCCAAACACACAGTTAGGCCTTTTTTGCCATCTAATCTGCTAGAAGCCGCACATGAATGGTAGTTTTTATAAATGCTGTTTCACTTGACAAAAACACAAATACACATTTACACTGAATGAATAGAGCACAAAGAAAAGAGCTTCTGGAAATAACATTGCAGAGGACATCATCTTGCTCCACTGCCTACTGCCCTTTTACAAGCCATGTTGTTCCTGGGGCCTTGGGCAGTCCTGGGTATACACTTCAACTTTGTAAATGTTTTTTAAAGGTAGTGAAGTTCTTCTGGGTATGATGCTGAGACCAAATCACATGCAAAAATGAATCAATTTTTGTCCCATTTGTATGCTTATATGTGTGTGTGTGTGTGTGTGTGTGTGCATATGAATGCCATAGTTCTTAAAAATGATTACCCCTTTACAGCTGATTTCTTCAGGCCAGTATGTCAAAGATGTATGTCTGGTTGCCATGCGTACTGGATGTCCCGAGCGTCTCGTGACATTTCCCAGGGATTCAATCAGGAATCCCATCTTAATTAACATTTTGAGGTTGAGCATAATCACAAATTTACTGAAAGTGGTTGAATGGATTATGAATGTACTAAATGCCACAAGGCCACAGCTGATGTTGCTCATACGTGATGATCGGGAACAATGTGTTTGAATGTGATTGATTGTGTGTCTGTATGTCCTATGTGTTTATGTGAGTGCATGCATTTCTGTCTATCTCCATGTCTGTGCGTATTTGCGTGAACTACAACTGACCACAGAATAGGCAGGCATTTAATGTTGACATTTCAAATTGGTATTTTAGTTTATCAATTTAATCAAGCCATAGTAAATGGCACAGTAAATACAGCCTTTTTCCCTTGGGCAAATTTTATTTTAGATAGGCAGATGAAGGCTATTGGTTTACCACCCAGCATAAACTCCATAGCTCTAAATTAGTAGGGTATAGCCCAATTCATCATGTTGCTTATTGAAAAAAACACACCCTTGACTGAAAGGACTGAATTGGTTAATTTTGCCCATATACACCCGAGAAGTGTTTCCTGTCTGTGTTGAGCTTTCAGTCTGAAACTCCTTTGGTTTCCTTCCCAGACACTGAGGTAAAAAAAAACATCTTTTACAGTAGCTTAACCTTGAGTGTGTGGCAAGAGAGACATAGTGGAATAAACAGCAGTCGCGGAGTGACACATTCAGAGACAAACAATCCACATCAATCTGAGTACTCAGGTTTCACTCAGAGAGTGCCACGCAGCGCACGGCTGGAGACCAGCACAACGCCAAGAAACACGACATCCTCCAAATTATACCGCTTCCAGAGCCTCGCACAGCACTGCATATGTCCATTTTGAACTGTCTCACAGGGTGGATGCTGTTGCTACGATTCAAGTAAGGCCACCAAGGACAAAGCCAAACTGTGGGAATACAGAGAGTTTCCAGACGAACTGAGAGAACAATAACAGAAAACTAAGTAACAGCACACTCATCCTGACAGCACATTTGCCCAGGGATCCAGTGAACAGGCTGAATTCATTTCTCACTGGCAGCGTACAACAACAGTCGGCCTTTAAGCTTTTAAAAAGAAAACAAGCCAACAAAAAACATGCTATGTCATCATGGAATTTTAAATGAGGACCTCACACATTGGGGAGCCTTCAGCAAAGCAAAAGGTGTTAACTCTACTCCACAGAGTGAATCTGTAAGACAAAAAACCATAGGGGATCGTCAGACAAGATGAAACCCAAGCTTGTGCTCCATCACACCTGACACTCAGATGACGCCAGGTTCATATGAGATTGGTGTGCTTATTTGGGATTAGGATGCATACATTATCTTCCAACTAACAACGGTTTTGTCAAACCAAAACAGGTAACACACACACACTCCAGAAACAATACACAAATAACATTATCTAACAAAAGCACTTTTGAGTGTAAGACAAACAAAAAATACAAGTATTCAGCTGTTCTAAATAGGCACCTATTTGTGCATGGATATGATCAACAACTTCAAAACATATCGGATAGGTGACCTAAATGAGCTGTTTCTGTTGCCACCTAAGCGAATGCCGTTCGGCTGATATGCAAGGTCACTATGCATCATTTAATGAACGAAGCCGACCGGGCATTGTGGTGTTTTAACCGTAACACAATTGAATGATTAAAGCATTTTGCATAGAGGCTGGTGGTTTCATTATTCTGACAGATGGGATCACACACACACACTCACACAGGCACACAACCAGGCGCAAGCAAGAATGTCAGAGAAAACAGCAAACAAAATGCCACACCCTGCCAGATTTGTATGTGAATATCCTAAATGTTTAAGCATTCATTAGAGTATATAAGTTTCAACACATTTTGGCGTAATACATAAAGTACTTAAAGTAGGATTTTATAAAGTGCAGCCAGCATGAGTGGACACCTTAAAACAAAATACTTCGCTTTACACATATGTACAGGTAAGGAGAACGAGAAACCGCATATGTTTACGCAGCTACGCATAAAGAATATACCACCTAAATGATTACTGATAGATTCAAAGCACTAATTTAGACAGGGCACTGTTCATTCGGCTCATCACAACCATTCGGCTCTTAAATGTGCTGCTAGATCTGGAGGGATCATCAAACATCATCAAAAAAATACACTCAAATACATCCATCTCAAATAACCGGAGTGTCGACAACATGGGAAAGAGAAGATTGTATAAAGGTAATGAAGTCACGACCATAAGCACCGGGCGTTAATAGCTCGCTGAACATATGTATATCAGCATGTTAGTTTTTCATTTTTGAATAAGCACACGCGTTCGCGCTCACATAGTTAGATTTACATTTGTACATTTGACAACACGTTTTTAATGTTAACACTTTTCCAGAATAAAAAAGAGGTTATACTGGGCATCCAGCATTCGACATTTTACCTGAAGAGGACGCACGGACTCACATAAATGTGAAAGCACCACTCTTGCACAGCGGGCTGCCAATAATTCCTTCACTTAGTAACTTGGAGTATCCAGCCGAACAAGGCAACCAAGATTGCATCCTACATCGTTTTTAAATTCTAACAACGAAGTGATAGGATACGCAAAAGGCGCGGTGAAAATGTAATGTCAACTGCCGTTGCACCAATATGCTGAAGCCTATGTCAAAACACTCTAGAATTACCCTTTACGCGGTACCGACTCCATTTCACCAGAAGAATATTCGAATTCATGCTACCGCAATGGCTGTGAACCACACCTTAGCTTAGTTCGGGCTACTGCAAAGCTCCGTTGGCTCAATGTTTATAGAAAGACGATAATGATACTGGTGCTAGTCTACCTGCCGCAGTCGAGCGTGTGGTATTACGACTCACCTACTGATCCTTGCGAGCATCCTCATTCATCTCCTTAAACGGCAAGTCCCAACGCAAAAGACGAAATGTCAGTCACTATCTCAAGTCCATTGTGTCAGGTCAACGATTAAAGAATTCATTTGTTTTCTCTCAGATCCCCGACTTTTTTAAATCAACGAATAGTCCAGTGGATCTGCAAAGTCATTCTAGGATATCTGAGTCTGTTCTTGGGATCAGGAACCTATCCTTCTAGGCGAGGGAGACTTTTCCAGCGTCTGATAGTGCGAGTCATCAAAAGAGGGTGGGTGTATGAAGAAAGAAAAGACAGTGTCTCCTACGCATCCGCCTTCCAGAAGACCGTTCGTTCGGCTTCAGTCTAATCTGTGCGTCTCGAAAGAATTCTGTGTGGCTGTATTGCATCGGCGGGAGGGTGGGAGGAAGTGAGAATTAGAACTGTAACGTGTGGTAGCCCTGAAAGTAGTCCTACATCAAGTAGTTATAAAGGGTGTACGCAGGCAAATGAAAAACTCTCGCAAATATATCATACTATCATATGATATGATTCAGGTCATAGAAGAGAAAGCATTTTTAACGCAGGTGATTAATCACATCAGAATAGGCTACACTAAATTACATTCTTCTGTCTCTGTGTTTGTGTGAGCTGGGATCGCGTCTAAGAGACGGGGCAAACAGATAATTTAAGCTTCATGAATTTGGATGGAACAGTGTTTGTGGCAGCGTATAGGTTAATGTATTAATGCTGTACCATCTGAAAAGATCTATTTGAGTAATTTCTAACAGTCACATGGTTTTAAAAAAGAATCTTTTTGAACGTTGGTTTAATTTGTTACTGTGCGGTAGAAGGGAGATCAGTATAGCCATGTTCCCTTGCTGTAGCAGTATCCATGCTTGAGGGGCTGGGGGCACTGTGTGCTTCACACAGGCATTACCCTCTCACTCAAGCCATGAACACAGACATTCACAGACTGTGTCCAATAATGTGCTTAAATACAAAAAAAAGAGCACTCAGCATGTGAATCACATAGTCTGCACCTGAAAATGTGTAAATGAAAAACAATGTTTGGAGAGAATAAGTGCGATTGCAATATGCCATCACACGTCCTGGCATGTATTTTCCTATAAAACAGACATGTCTCCCCAAAAGGCAGCAGCAACTGAAGCTTGAAATACATGTGAATGTCATTAGCATCAGTTCATGCACGGACAGAGAGCACTGGTTTAAAGGGAAGAGTTCACTTCTTAAAGGCCATTTGCTTGAAAGCAACAGCCTGAGTTTTAAACCACTCTAAGGAGAAAATATGATTGGGCTTCCACAGCAAACATTGAATGTGCTTAATTGCAGTCAGGCCAACAGCTCTCACAGCAATGCTCTCGCAGTCACAGGAGCAAAGGAGGGCACTTTGTGCACTGAAAGGCTATCAAGGAGGGCTTTTACCAGCATGATTATGTTATTACACTATTACTATCACACCATGTTCCATTGTTATTTTTTTTCTTGTGTGTATCTTTTGATGGTAAGAGAAGAAAGAACATTGTCTGTAGTAATCAAACCCATTATGGCTGTTGGGAGAAAGAAGGCTTGTGACAAGAAGGCAATGCAGGGAGATGAGGAGCTTTTAAACCCTGAGAAGCAACTTCAAATAAAAATGTTTGAAAGTGCATCTTCCCCCTTGATTACCTCAGAAACCTTTCACCACAAAATCCTTTTTTTCTTTCTAAAAACAAAGAATAGCATATTTATGTATAGCCACACTCCAGAAAATAGCAGTATTCCAATTATATGCTTTGTTTAAATATATGCATTGTAACAATTGTTATTCATGAATGACACAATATTTATCAATTAGCAAATAACCATGCATCTCTTGGTTAACAATTTAAGGGTCACATTCACATAATTTCATGTGTGTAATCTATTCTGTAATTTAGCGTAGAAATTAAATCACGTGATCAGGTAAATAATGTATGATTGCCAAATGACGTCCATAGTTATTCATCCGAACCATATTATGTGGTGAAAGTAAACAAAAACACCAGAGACAAAGCATGGGGTTTTTTGTTAACAAAATATTTTGAAAACTGATGTGCTTGACCTTCCAGAGTGAAAACACTATGCCTTTAGCCTTACTGATCTTTAAGAAAGGTCACAGTGACCATTCCAATTTAGTGGAGGGTTACAGTAATGACACTGGTCTTCTATCCAAGGCTCCACCAGATTCCTGAGGAAGGTGAGAAACGAGAGGCTAAGATACTTGCCACTGATATTCAGATAGTTTGCGCTCCCTTTGTCCAATTCTCAGCTGGGATTCTCTGACAGTGTTCTGGCCTGATACCACTGTGGTGCAAAGCACGGCTGCTCCTTTGTTTTCACTTAGTTCTCCTAGACTCTGACAAATGTGTTCTCTCGAAAAGGCCCTATTATGAGCGGTCCTCAGACCAAGACTGCGCAAAAAAATCCTACTCGTGGCCTCTGAAGCAGAGGCCCTTTTATTTGTTTTTTCCCTCGGTGTGGCACAATTCATTGCCCTGCTGTGGCCGTCAGCATATTGCCAAGACAATAGCCTCAAGACACTCCAGCCTCCTGTAAAAGATGTGCTACAGCACTCATCTAATCTCGTCCAAATCAAATCTCGTGCCTTCATTTTTCAAACGGGGCTTGTTGGTGAGCACACCCACATTAAACACAGGGGGAGTAATCTCTATTTCAGGGGTTTGCAGGGAGGGAAGCAAGGCAATAATAAAAAAAAATTCTCAAGGGCACAGAAATTATAAGCACTTGATAGAGGGTGCTGCCATAGCACATTATTTGTCAGAGGAATTTGAACTAAAAGTCATCATGAAAGTGACCAGTGTGACTGCTTTGTATACATAGGCACGCATATTTGAGACACTAATAATGACACCTATTTGTATTCAAGGCTTATTGTACCAATCTCTGAACACATCTTCTTTCTATAAGCCCTTTGCTTGTCTAGTTTAAATTTTGAAAAGTTGGCAAATCTATCACACATGAGAAAACCCTAATACGCGGTAGAATGAAGTATGTCTACATGTGCAGATATTCTGGCTGTGCTGGCATGCATGGATTTCGTCTACATGCACTGACATGCTTAGAGTGCGGTTTTAAATCGTATTTCTCATAGACTTTGGATTGCCAAGAGCTATACATGTAAGAGGAGAAAAATGCCTGTCCACCTTATTGAAATGGGACTATAAAAATCTGAATTTTCATGGATTACTGTAATGCAAGCTGAGATGACATGGATGTTTTCCCCTATTCAAATATCTCAGAACATACTTCACAGATAAACCTTTAAGAAGCCTTTAAGAAGCACCATTGCTGTCTGTGTTTTTTTGCAGAAACTTGCAGAAATGTATAGAACATCCGGTTTGGATAATATTGGCATGCAGTATGACTGACAACTCATGAAGCAAAATGCTGTTTGGCGTTTTAATTGCAATCACATTAGTGTTGTGTTAGTGTTGCATCCACAGAACCTACATGGTGAAATATTTTCCTTTACCATATTAATGATAATGGATCACCTCTCTGAATTTCTCCAATCAATCAACCAATGCAAACATTTGTTTGTTAGTTTGTTTACATGAACTGAATTGTATGACATGCTGACGTGAGACGTAAACAGAGGTGTGTTTATTATCTATGCCTAGCTGTAGTAAGTCAGCAACATTTTTTGCGCAAAACAGCCATCTTTCCATGTGGTGGAGATAATTAGCCATCTTCATGCATGTCCAGCCTTTATCTGATCAAAGATAAAAAAAAAAAAAAAAAAAGGTTAAGAAGACATGAAACCCTGTCAGCTAGAATGCGTCTCTCACCACAGTGATGACCTTATCAGCATCTATTAAAATCTCAGACAGTTCAGGCGGACCATATGGTCTAAATGACATGTCTGCCGTCTGCCAAGGCATGGAGATGCCTTGAACATTCACAGGCTTCCATCCTTATGCAGAGTTTTCATACAGCAGTGCCGAATCAACCTGAGCTGAACCTAGGCTTTCTGTTATTTAGCTAGCTTATTGAAAAATGTGATGAATTACAAGGGGGCAGTTTTATCTATGAAATATTTTGGAGATCGCCGTTGAGAATAACGGATGAGAATATGTTGCCAAAGGAGTTGAAACTTCATCCAACATAAACAAAAATTAGAAATGAAAAAACAGCACCGGTTCAAAATGCACGAAATGGAAAACAATAATCAAAATACAAGCCAACAAGGATGCATGCAGTCTTGACTATTGTTAAGCAAAGTATTTTATGCTCAAAAAAAAGAAAAACGTTTTCCTTGTTGTATTCTATGATGTGTTCATTAGTGGCTATAGGGCTGCACTGTGGGTTTCCCAGCATGAGGCTCAGGCAAACAACATGGCAAACCACAAGTCTCTCTTAAAGACCAAAGCCAATAATGCCTACAGGTCTCAGTAGGACACCTATGCAAGGCTGACAGAGCTGCCACAGTGTTGAACTGAAGCACATGCAGGTGTTGAATAATTATACTCGATTGATAGATGATGACATACATCAATTAGCTTTCCTATTCTATCATTGGCTAAAAATCTATGATAAGAAACTCAGCTCAAGCTTCTCAAATTCAAGCTTTCCACATGTCTGCGGTTCACTGGCCTTTGTAAGAAATGTCATTCATTTCCGTCTGGTGTCTCTACTGTGTTAGCCCCTGTGCATGGCTAGCATTCTAGCTGAGAAAATGCAATGGACTCCTGTTTACATAACTTGTTTAGTCCTTTCCTTTCATGGTCACGTGTTCACTCTAGCCATTGAAATGCACCTTCTGCTTCTGTCTGTGACCCCCACTGTGCCATTTTAAGCTGTGTTTTATAGCCTTAGTTATTGATTTCTTGATCCATTGTTGGGGCTTTTCTGCACTTTCTGTGCATTGGTTCGATTGTGTTTTTGTATTTATGTTTGGTTTGTTTATTTGTGATTCAGTGAATATATTCATTCTTTGAGAATAATTGCAGCCTTTCCTTACCAACCAGCTGCGCTGCCGCCCACTCAACACAATCTCCTTTCATTTGGATATTGCTTGCAGCAAAGAGCTATAATATACCACGGGACTGTCAGAAGGGTCCTCCTTTTCCTTGTATGCACAGTTGCTGAGTTGTGTAGTAGTAGTGTACGCCTAATTTTTGCAATTCCTTTAAAGGATTTGCTTGTTTCTGTAAGTGAAATCATCAACACATGTTGTTGTGGTAAATAAACAGGTAATTTGGTCCTGTGTATCCTGGAGCTTATGGTTACGGACAGTAAAATGGTGGTTGATCACATCCACCGCTGCAACTGTATAAGTTGGTCATGATTATCAGCTATAGAATGATTAGATGAGAAGGCTTATTTCACGTATGGGACAGGAATCTTCATTAGAGTTGTTACAGTGTCAACTTTGTATGGCGGATCAATCTCCATCTTTGTAAGTCACTAAAACCAATTCATCTGACTCTATTAAATCATTTTGTTATTGGAAACATTACGGGTGCACTGTGCAGCATCTGGTCAGATATTAAATAAGTCAAAGCACAGCACGACAGTTGATTCTTACAATAAATTCTTACACAAAAGGACAGAGTGAGTCAAGAGACCCAAATGGTTATATACTCCACCCTCCAATCTAATCCAATACTCTTTTGCCCAACTAACCCCTTGATCGGTCATGCGGAGCAGACTGGAACAGAGGTATCAATAAGACCGATTTTCATTAGAACTAAAGTGAAATTCTCTAGTCAAAAACACAATCATGTGCAATATATAGATTGTCATACATTAGATTTCCATCACCATAATCAAACGACTGCCCATATTATAGGGTTCAATACAATAACAAATGTTAATGTGATACATTTAGATACATTTACACATAGTTTTAGGTCGCCACAGCCATCTAAAGGTCAACCCCTGTGCCTAGGTGACAGGGGTACACACACAATAAAGGATAATAAGGAACCAGCTTCTCCCTCACAACAGGCGGTGTGCCGGATTACCGCAGATGTGTGAGATTTGTAGTGGGGGTTGTTGTTACCGTAGACACCTCAAGCCTCTGTTGTGAAAACATCAGAGAGAGGTCCTCTGATAAGATGACTCAGAATCAGAAATCTGCGTCCATTGTTAAGATCCATTGTTCCTGCCTTTTAGTACCCTCTTCATCATAAGCAAGCTTCTTTTTCGTGGGGTGAAACAGAATTCTTTATATTAAATGTATATATCACATTTTTGTTGTTTTTTGTTGGCAGTGTTTCCTTTCTGATATTATACCTCTTCATTTCTTCTCTTGAAGCTCTGTCTCCACAATGTTTAAGTTGCTCATATGAGTAAATTGAACCTCTGCAACCTATTTTCAATTTTCAATTCCCAAGCTGGTCTAGATGTTTAAGAGTCTGTAAAAAAAAGCCCTTATACAAAAGTAAAGGGCATCCAATTTATTTGATACTAGTTATGACTTAAACAGCAACATTGACCTCTCCATGACACTATCAAAGAACAAATATGAACAAATCTCAATTTTATCAAACACATTTCCTGTCAAGGGAACACACTGTTCACACTCTCTGCAGAACCGTAACCTTACCCTGCACTGTTTCTCTAGCTCAGGGTATTCCCTTTAGTAAGCTGGCCCATAGAAGGTGACCAACCGGCTCAACAACCAGAGAAAAATCGTATTAAGGCATCTCTTCTACAAATGATTACATGCACATGTTCCTCACTATAATCCTCTTAAGAGACCATTAATGCTCCAGAACCTCTGTCCCGTGTTGTCTCAAAAACACCCCCTCAGTATTGTAGAATTTATACTTTAAAACCACTGGGAAAAAACTCTTGCAAAACTGCCAGTCACTTCCGTGGTGTACATTTAAGTCCCATTTGACATCATGTTTCATAGTAAAAACCCATTTGTTATTGTCACTCTCTGTGTCAGCTCTACAACCGAGGATGTCTGCATGAGCTTTTATCCATTCTGAAACAAAAGCACGTGACAAATATTGTCAGTCAAATGGGCCGTTTTCAGAATTAATAACGGGCCTTCACTGGTTATGGGTTACATGAAGGTAGGCATTGTGATGATGCCAAGCTTTCATTCGTAGAGTTGACCCTCCAAACAACCACCACCTCCATGTCCAACCTCCACCTTCTCCCCCACCTACACACCTCCCTATCTGACCTCCTCTCTCTTCCCCACCTTCCCCTACTCCCTATTGGACCTCCACTCTCTCCCCCACCTCCCTATTCAACCTCAACTATATCCCCCACCTCCACACCTCCCTATCCCACCTCCTCTCTCTTCACAACCTCCCCCTCCTCCCTATCGGACCTCCTCACTCTCCCCACACCTCCCCACCGTTTGGCCGCCCTAAGCTCAGCAATGCACCTGATGAATTATCCATGGGCTTGGTGGCTTGAGTCAAGGAAGGCAGTCCCATTGTTCTTTATGTTGGATAGTCTGCCCACTGAGCCATGGAGGCCATTACTGGGGTCTCTGTCCTATCAGCCCTAACTCAACGCACTGTATCCAACCATGCCTCAACGGCACAAAGCCTCTGTAATTGGTGGTATCCATTATAAGTCTGCTCGCTGTCATAGTCTCATACTCCATTCCTCAACCTCACTTTATCCATGTATGATGGAACAGCACACCTGTACTTGAGCCATCACATGGGCATGACAGTCATAATGAATGGTGCATGCACATGGTGTGTTTTGTACGGACGGATTCTCTGAAGAAGAAAGAGAGTATAAATTGTTGCAGCTGCCAAAATGACGGTAAACGCCCACCCCCACCCACACATATGATCGGCGATAAATGTTCATTGGAGTGTCTGTTGTTCTCATTGTGATGGTTTTATTCAGTTTTTACATTTCTTTACCCTGATTACTATCTCTAATACATTCATTAAGTCAGACAGTCGGCATTGTAATGATAATTGGGTATATCCTTTGTTGTCGCACAAACCACACACATTTGGTTTCAGTGTGATCTCCTGTAATTAAGACAGAAAAAGCCTCTAGTTGGGTAATGTCTAAGAAGTAGATGAAAACTAGCAATTAAAACAATTTAAATAATTAATACTTTCTTTGTGCTCTAAAAGCTAAGGAATTCCAAGGCAAATGTATTATCACGATTCCAAAAATCTGACTACAGAAATTCTTACTAGTGGCTATTCTGTGAATTGATCTCATAGAGGATAGTTATATTTTCCGCACAATTATAAATACACACTTTCTCTCATTTCCTCTTGTTCTCTCTCTCTTTCGCTCTCTGTTCACACACACACACACACACACACACACACACACACACACACACCCACACACACACACACCCACACACACACACACACACACACACACACACACACACACACACACACACACACACACACACACACACACACACCGTGTATACAGCATTCTACCACCTGCCAGCTAACCAAATGCCTTCAAGCAACAGCCTGAACTCATATTTTGGAGGAAGAGAATCAGGCACCATGATAAGCCTGTCAGCCTTTTTGAGAAGCCACGGCAATTTCTTGTAGACTCTTAGACAGGCAAATGGACAGAATTTTTTTTTACTTTTGATGTGTGCCGAGAGACGAACAGAGCTATTACAAAAGGACGCATAATCTTATAGATATCTACATCACAGTTTGTTGGAAGACTTTCTAAACATCTCTCACACACAAACACACACACAATCACATTCACACACGTAACCAAATTTGCATTTCTAGGAAATGTCTGTGTGCAAGCTGAAATCTCATAAAAGAAGACAGAAACCCAGCCAACAATGGACATATAATTCAACTTAAACCTGTATGGTGGTTTGTGGATTATTAGATCTGGGTAGGTAGAAAGTCAGCACCAAAGACATGATGTGATTTATTTAAACATCGCCACTTGTGCTTCAGCAGTGCTTACGGGTCAAATCTCGTTGACACCCCATTGATGGTCAAACCTATGATCACATCATTTACAATATTCAGATTTTTCTGAAATAAATAAGATTCCCAAAAAATACAATCCATTTGCTTATTTTAACATAGTTTTACCAGTAGATAGACAACCAAAGGCAATACAATTAAGGGAAGTGGATGGCTCCTCAGTCCTTAATCCCTTATGTACTCTAGGGATGATTGAAGTATCACGCTACATTTCATAAATATGATAAATGCTTTGTGACCCAGTAAATCGTTCATGACTGGATGATTACTTGAAGACAGAGCACTTTACTAGTACATGAATTTGTCCAAAAGTCAAAATTAAAATTAAGAATATTACACATTTATTGTACTCTCCCCAAGTGTATTTAGTTTTGGTCCAAGCAAATAATATGACCGCTGTTAGATTCTGGTGTATTTCCCTTGTATGGCTCTCTAGTGTAGGTGCCTCCATGTCTCTCAGGCCCTCCTGAGGGACAGGTAGGCCCAAACCCAGGAAAGGTTAACATGTCACCATAACGTATACTAAAGGCAGCTGGTGCCTGTTGAAGACAGTTTCACTCTGTATCTGACCAGGCCCCTCTGTGTAAGTACCATGTAGCATTCCCCCGAGGCGCCCGGTTTATCAGGCCCAAGGGCAAGGGCATGGGTACTGTTTACGTGTTCCTATGTGTGTGTGTAATCCTTTGGTAGAGATGTTATACATTCTGTTTGGCTTACGTAATTATACTGGCTGTTAAATTAGGCTGTGAGCCAGACTCGGGTCGATCAGAGCAAGAACCACGAGAGACGACACCATCTCCTCTCCAGGACGGATCCACGCGGGCTTGCGTGTGCCCTGAAAGAACTCTGTTATACTTAGGCTCAGAAAAGTACTTAGTGATATTTCTTGTCTGCTACAATAAATATCTTTGGCTCTGATCCGAACCATCTCAGCTTCCTGGATTGAGACTCCACTCTACAACCAACGAGAACCACCTTTTGTAGTTAAGAGTATTAGACTAAACATAGAGAGAATCTTACAGTTGTACCATCAAGGATCTGATATTTTGATGATTAACCTGTATCAGTGATTCAAGCGCTGGGATCATTTGATACATGCTTTGTTTGTTATAAATGTTTATTTGATATAGCTATTTGGTTGTGTGTACACGAAACTCTATCAGTCTCGCCGTATTCTGAAAAGAGGGATTTTGGACGTCAGTCTCGGAGTTTTCACTTCGAAAGTCGATGTATAATTTGTTCTGGGTTGGTAGATTATAGCTGTTGCTTACGTGTCCTGAAACGTAACTCGACGGGGTTGTGTGAAGGCTGTTTCTATTATTAGCTGGTCTAAAGGTGGAAACCGTGAGTGACAATTGTTTTCTGAAGGCTTGGATAGATTAACAGTCGAAGATACAGGATCGCCGCATCTGTATAAGTGTTGTGTCAAGAAATAAGCTATCCGGACAGCTTGTAGACACAGAGTTAAAGAAATCACAGCGCAACCCCCCTTCTCCGTAGTCAGAGAGAGAGCGAGAGGGAGAGGGCGGTGTGTGCGTGTGTGTGTGTGGGGCCTCAAGGTTCGCTTGTCGAAAGACGGAGATAAGGCTGCCATGTGTGTGTGTGTGTGAGAGACAAAGAAAAAACACATTGGGGTTTCACGTTGCAGCTACGGAATTTGGAGAATTTAATTGGTTTTTCAATTGTAGTGTGTGGCTGAAACACATTGTGGTTTAAAAATTACGGCTAAACTGATTTTAGGAGAGTTTAATCGAATTTGACTTGTAGGGTGTTGCTGTAAGAAACTTTGAAATAGGAAATGGCTGGGAAATCCACAACGGAGAATGAAAGCACTGCCTCCATACAAATGAGTACGGAAGGGGTTTGTTCGTTTGAACAGTGTGTAGGGGACATGGATGGCTATCAGATTAACGAAGCACTGGTAGCCTGGGCAGAAAAGAAGCATAGCCTCATGAGGAAGGAGAGAGAGATCAAGCTGAGGTTTGGCTTCTCTGAGAGCCGCGAGGATTGTTGGCCAAAACGCAAACTTAAAGAGGTGTTTGAGTGCTGGGAGAAGAGAAAGAATGTGCCTCTTGCTTTTCTGCTGATGTCCCAATGTAAACGAATGTTTGTGAACCATGCATTTATGAAGGGACGAAAGGAGAGTCAGGCACGGGACCAGTTGATTCAACAGTTACGTGCAGAGATAGCCGTGCTGCAGAAAAAGCTAGAAGCTGCAGGGATGGCCGCCGCGCCCACACTGACATCTGAACTGGTTGCATGGCCGGGTCCCTCAGGGGGGCGGAGCCAAGAGGGGGCGGCCCGAGGGCCGTACCCACAAGTTCCACTCCAGGCCCCTCCCGAATACGACGCAGGGATGCCGCCATCTGGTGGTCACACAGGGGAGTCCCCAGGTGGTATTTTTTCATCAGATGCCAGCTACACAGGGGAACACAGGGTTCTCACGAGCACCCCATACCCCGGGCCCCCCCTCCGACCAGACCGACTGGTTCTGGTGCAGACAGGCATGGATGGCCAACACTTTGCACTGCCAGACACACCACCTCGACAGCCCGCTCCTCCTCCTCTTGCCCCTCCGCAGCAACAACAGCCACTGACCGCAGGTGCCGCCGTGGTGCCGTCAGCACCCCCACCAGAGGATTCGGTGACCCACCGCAACAGCAGCATGGACCTCACACCCGCCGCCCCTCACAGGCAAGCTGCACATTTCATAATGTGTGAAACAATGAATGGCACTGATGGTGACGAAGACAAAAAGCTCAGACCAGTCAGAATCATGCAAAGTGCAGAAGGGACCACCATTATGTATGACGCTGCCTCCCCGAACCTGGTTGAGAAGTGGTCAAAGGAACTGGAACACCCAAAGAAGTGTGGACTGAAGGCGTGGATGAAACTCAAGGAACTGAAGGAGCTTCATGAACTACACCCCTTTGATGCATTGGCTGTCATTCGTAAGCATCTCAACAGTGTGGAACGCCAGCATCTGCGTGCACAAGTGGAACAAGCCATGGGTGACAGAGCTCTGAACCTCGATGCGGGATGGATCACAATAAAGGGTTGGATTGTTACCAATTCAAAGACGCAACTGAATTGGTCAAAGGTCACTGCCTGCTTGCAAAAGAAGGGAGAGGCATTGGACGAGTTCAACGATCGGTTCCTGGAATGCTACACACTGCATTCAGGACACGCAGCCCAATATGATGTGGACACACTCCCCTCATCTCAGGAGGTACCTCTGAAGGCCTTGTACCTGCAACAGATATTGCCTGAAATCCAGAAGGGAATAAAGGCCAGAATGCAGAATTGGGAAGATGGAAGCATTTCGCTGCAATCAATCATGAATTGCGGGTTCCAGGTGGAGAGAGATGAGCAGATAAAGATCAGGGCCCTCACACAACAGAAGGGCCCCGACAAAAGAAACACTGCTTGTCACAACTGTGGAAAAAAGGGGCATTGGCGCAGAGAATGCAAGGAGCCCAAACGCCCCTACCGTCCACGGGACAGTTCGAGAGAGAACGGTGTAGATGACCACCAGGATGACCATCAACGCAGCCGTTCAAGGGAAGTCAAGGATGAGGGTCGGAAACAATGGATCAAGAAACTTCAAGCAATGAGCCTGCAGGATCTTGAGGAATTGGGCCAACCAGATGATTGACTAGAAACCCCCTCTCTGTGTGCCATTGCTGCTGCTGTCCACCGACGAAGAAACACAAACAGCTTCTACGTTACTGCCCTTATTGATCACGAATTGGAAATTGAATTTTTAATTGACACTGGTGCTGATTTCACAACTGTCCCTACCAACCAGATGATACCCCCCCCATCGATGTCCGGAAAACGCGTCACAGCTGAAGGAGCAGCAGGACATAGCATCAGACTTTCAGAAACGGACCCAGTCAACCTTTCCATCGGTTCCCAGAGCGTGGTGACAACTCTATGGCTGGGGGACGATATAGGCGAAGCTTTGCTAGGAATGGATGTTCTCCTGCTCATGGACACAAGCCTCGATTTCAAGGATGGAAGGATGACGTGGAATTTGAGGAGCTTGAAGAGAGAAGATCTCAAAGACCACCTCGTCTGGGCCAAGGGAAAGACTGACTGCGGCCTGCTGAAAATGGAACCTGTGATGTTGACTGGAAAAGTTCCCCCAAGTGTGAAACAATACCCGCTCAACCGAGCTGCTGTCGATGGACTGAAGCCGATCATCAAAGATCTGTGTGACCAAGGAATCATCTACAAGACTCAATCCGCCTCCAACGCCCCCGTGTGGCCTGTGAAGAAACCAAATGGATCCTGGAGACTGACGGTGGACTCCTCGCGCACCTGAGTCCAGTTGTGGCCTCTGGTGACCAGTTCCTCCAGGACATTTCGCCGGAGCACAAGGTCTTCACAGTGCTTGACGCCGTTAACGCCTACTGGTCCGTGCCGTTGGCTCCTGAGTGCCAGAGCTGGTTAGCTTTCACTTTTGATGGGTGTCAATATACCTGGTCTCGCCTTGCGCAAGGGCTGGCTTCAGCCCCCACCATCTACCACCAGGCTCTGAGACGACACCTGACTCTGCCCGAAGCTCCACGCCTGACCTCATCAGTCATCACTTACCTGGACGACATTCTCATCGCATCTGAGACAGAGGCAGAACACGACAAGGATTTGAAGGCACTGATTGATTACCTGTACGAGATGGGTCACAAATTGAGTTATGATAAGGCACAGATGTCCCAACAAGAAGTCGTTTATCTTGGACAGAAGATTTCACAAGGGAAAAGAGAGATCACGCATGACAGGACAGCTGCAATTCGCAAAACCCCCGAACCCAAAACAATCAAAGGACTACGTGCTTTCTTGGGAATATGCAACTACAACAGGAATTGGGTGGAAAACTACACGGAGACCGCCCAACCCTTGAACGACATGCTGAAAGGAAAACCAGACTCCCGAGACAAAATCAGCCTCGGAGCCGAAGCACGACAAGCCTTTGAGGATTTGAAGAAATGCCTGTGTGAAGCCCCCGCGCTGGGACTTCCCAATGTTCAGAGACCCTTCACACTCTTTGTCAATGAGTGTCGTGGGTTCATGACATCCGCATTGACACAGGAACATGGAGGATTGTGGAGACCTGTGGGCTACTACTCTGCCAAATTGGACACAACTGCATTGGGCTTTGGCCCATGCCTGAGGGCGGTACAAGCAGTGTACCTCGCCAACCAACTTGTGGAAAATCTTGTGCTGGATCAGAAGATCACCATCCGTTGCCCACACTCTGTGAATGCTTTGCTGGCTGGCAGGAAAGTCCCATGCGTCTCGGATAGCCGCTGGGGAAACTGGCAAGCCGTGCTGGAAGCACCCAACATCTCCCTCCAAAAAGCCTCTGTCTCAAATCTCTCAACCATGATTGCCCCCACGGACGCCACGAACGAAGTAGATGACCATGTGTGCGAAGACTTGATCGCTTTGATGGACCAGGAACACTTTGTGAAAGAAGATCCTCTCCTCAATCCCGAGCTTGTTTTGTACACTGACGGATCTTCATTGGTGGAGGATGGCATCCGGGGAGCTGGATGGGCTGTCACAACGGAACACGAAGTCTTGGAAACAGGATCTATGGATCCCGGAACATCAGCACAGCAAGCAGAGTTGAAAGCATTAACCCAAGCGCTCAGATTGGCTGAAGGGAAGTCTGCCACAGTCTACTGCGATTCCCGTTATGCTTTGGGAGTCGTAATGGATTTCGGTCGACTCTGGGCTCAACGCGGTTTTGTCACTGCCAAGGGCACGCCCATCAAAAATGGTCAATTAGTAGCGGACCTGTTGGACGCAATGCTACTCCCCAAAGAACTGGCGGTCGTCAAGGTGAAAGCTCACACGAACTTGGACACCCCAGAAGCCCGTGGTAACGCGCTTGCTGATGACGCATCCAGAAGAGCAGCAAGACAAAAAGAGGGGAGGAGAACTGGAAATGTTGAAATGGAAACTGACCTCGGAACGGAAAACGACTACGCAAAATGCCTACGATTAAAAAAGGAGTCTGACAACGAAGAATGGCGGAAGGAAAGCTTGGCTAGCATAATGGAAATGCAAAACGCCGCAAGCCAAGAGGAGAAATGGGAATGGATGGGAAACAGTGCAAAACTACACGATGACGAGGTGTGGCGACATGGAACAAGAACGGTGGCCCCCCAGAACTTACTGCCATACCTAGCCACGCAACTTCACTCACTAGGACATGTGGGTGTGGAAAAGATGCGCAACAGGTTTAGTCAAGTCTGGTGGAATCCAAAATTCACAGGTGTGGCAAGAGATGTCGTGAAGCGATGTGTCACCTGTATGAAGAACAACCATGATCGGAAAGTAAAACTTCCCATGCTGAAGGTCCCTGCTCCACCTGGTCCTTTTCGTTGCCTTCAAGTGGATTATATCACACTGCCGGCATGCAAAGGATACAGAGACGTCCTCGTGGTCATTGACAAATTTTCTCGTTGGATTGAAGCTTACCCTGCCCGCCGAGGAACAGCTGCCCACACAGCCAAAGTGTTGGTCAAAGATTTCATTCCTCGTTATGGCCTACCAGATCAGATCTGCTCGGATAACGGAAGTCACTTCACTGGAGCAGTTTGTGCAGAGGTATGCCGAATGCTGAACATCGAATGGTCTTTTCACTGTCCTTACCACCCGCAATCGTCAGGACAGGTGGAACGAGCAAACAGAACACTGAAGGAAAGACTGGCAAAGATGCATCAAGAAGGAACACCTTGGGTGGACGCACTCCCCATTGCGCTGAGCAGCATGAGAGCTACGCACAACAAAGATGTGGGTCTGTCCCCCTACGAAGTGGTGTTTGGCCGGTTCTTCAACTTCCCAGGCTCGATTGACCTGCGCACAGCCGATGTGCACCTCACCTCAGACGCATTGATGAACTACTGCATCAAGCTCTCAGAGACCCTCCAGCTGACGTCCAAACAAGTCAAAGAGGCTTGGGTTGAGCCGCCAGAGGGAGGACACTCTCTGGTGCCTGGACAGTGGGTCATGATTCACAAGCCACAAAGAGTTCCGCTAGAGGCTAGATACGAAGGGCCATATCAGATATTGTTAGTTACCCCCTCTGCCATTAGGGTTGCTAACAAGACGAAATGGATCCATGCAAGCCACTGTAAATTAGTTGATGCACCAATTGACTGAGATTGACATTCATTGGGCTGGTAAAAAAACCTCTTTCACGTCTGTTTTACAGAGTAGGTGAGAAGAGGGAGGTCAGAGTGCGGGAAGACTTTAATTTCTTATTTTTTATTTTTACGGAGGGCGTAGTGACAAAAGGAAGATTAGGGAATTGAAGTGCAGGTTTCTCCTCTGTCCTCTCGAACCAGTCCAGGTGAGATGTTGGTATAAGTTCTTGGTGGTACAACTTCTTAGGGATTATAATCGCATTTGCTTGTTGCTACTATAATCACATTTGCTTGTCACTATAATAGTGTTCATTTTAATCAAGATAAATGTTTAGTTGCTTAGCAGTAAAGCATGTCATAACTGTGTTAGATGAATACTGCTTCCCCCCCAACTGATACTGCTCTTGTTCTTTAAATCCTATGTACCCCGTGGCTGGAAACCTGAAGGTCACCACGACCGAGATCCTGAGATAGCTTGGCTATCTGCACCATCTGAACTGTGTTGCCATCTTCTGAACTTTCCACACCACGAACTGTTACCCTCTTCACCAGCCATCCCCGGAGAAGACTTCTGAAACAACTGTTCCAAAATGACATGCCATGTGTTGTTTGCCCTGTTGATATGTTATTTGTGTATAAAAGGAAATTGTGACATTGACAGCCATTATGAGGTTCACAGAGATAACACCTTCTTGCAGGCTGCGCACGGTTTGGCCAAGGCTAAAGGAGCGCAGGCTTGTTGGGTTTGTGGTCTAATGCAAACCTCCTCACAGGTATCGCCTTACATTGCTGTCCCATTCACTATCCCTGAGTACACTGCTGCCTATGGAACACCCGCCATAGGTGCTCCTTTTTTCACGGTTCCCATGGACATTGGTCCCCCCACTGAGATTAGGTTGAGCTACGCCCCCGTAGGAATTATTTGTTGGGTTAACTCCGGCAAGGGACAGGTTATGGGTAATAGTACATGTACCTACACTGCTGAGGTAGGTTGCCCTGGTATTCAGATCGAACACGATGGTGTCACGATTGAAGTCCCCCTCCCTCCGAGGGTGGCCCCAGACACTGACACCATGCTGGTAATAAATGGGTCCATGTTTGTATGTGGGTCCACTGCTTACTCTTACCTCCCTGTCTCCTGGTCGGGTTCCTGCTATATAGCCTACGTGGTCCCTGCTCTAGGAATTGAAGATGAAAAGCATATTAAAGGTAATGCCACTGAGAAGAGCAGATCCAAGCGTGATCTGTTTGGTAAGAATTTCCCCATTGCTACCCCAACTCAGAGATTCTTCTCTGCTATCGTCCCTGGATATGGTGCCACAGTGGCCCTCGATGAGATTAGACTCCTAGTTAGCACCCTTGACGCAATCGCTAACGATTCCGCCAGTGGGCTCAACGACCTTAGTCACTGCCTGTAATGAATTGTATGGACTCAGAACAATGGTTTTCCAGCATCAATACCTCCTTGACTTTTTAGCAGTCCGCTTGGGAGGGTATTGTTTTTTCATCAAACAACACTTGCATCAGCGTTGTTGTACCTATGTCCCTGATCTGTCCACTAACGTCACCAGCTATGTTAAAGATATTCATGCTAATGTTGCAAGGTTGACTGCTGAGACCAGATCCTGGTCCCTGGGAGGGTGGTTGAGTGATATGGGTGGGTCTTTGTTTTCTCAGATCACCCAGATGGCTCTACCTGTTCTCATCCCTATCATCCTGATCTATATCGCCATCAGAGTGTTCCTCGCTGTGCTCCATGCTTGCACCTCCCCAACTCCCAGGTTGGCCGCCCTAAAGGCCATACCTGAGAAAACTCCCCATTCCCCGACCCATCTCCCCAGAATTGTTTAGCTCCTTTTTACTTTACCTTCCCTTCCCCCTCCCACTTTAAGTAGGGTCCCCCCCCGAGTGACCCACTGAACCTGCCCTGGTTTTCCCAGTGTATGACAAAGTATCCTTGTTTTATTCTTTTCTGTCCTTTATTTTCCAATCCCTCACCCTCCTGTTCCTGTTTGTATTTTCTTTCCATATAAGCATAACAAAATGTCAGAGCCATGAAAAATGTTTATTGTTCAGGTTTCAAAGAAATACACTGTTGTTGTTGATGTTTTAAACTACGTTTAAGAACGATCAAGAGGGAGGACTGTTAGATTCTGGTGTATTTCCCTTGTATGGCTCTCTAGTGTAGGTGCCTCCATGTCTCTCAGGCCCTCCTGAGGGACAGGTAGGCCCAAACCCAGGAAAGGTTAACATGTCACCATAACGTATACTAAAGGCAGCTGGTGCCTGTTGAAGACAGTTTCACTCTGTATCTGACCAGGCCCCTCTGTGTAAGTACCATGTAGCATTCCCCCGAGGCGCCCGGTTTATCAGGCCCAAGGGCAAGGGCATGGGTACTGTTTACGTGTTCCTATGTGTGTGTGTAATCCTTTGGTAGAGATGTTATACATTCTGTTTGGCTTACGTAATTATACTGGCTGTTAAATTAGGCTGTGAGCCAGACTCGGGTCGATCAGAGCAAGAACCACGAGAGACGACACCATCTCCTCTCCAGGACGGATCCACGCGGGCTTGCGTGTGCCCTGAAAGAACTCTGTTATACTTAGGCTCAGAAAAGTACTTAGTGATATTTCTTGTCTGCTACAATAAATATCTTTGGCTCTGATCCGAACCATCTCAGCTTCCTGGATTGAGACTCCACTCTACAACCAACGAGAACCACCTTTTGTAGTTAAGAGTATTAGACTAAACATAGAGAGAATCTTACACCGCCACCCCCTCCTCTACCCAAAAATACTATTATATTACTACTTCACCACTATTGTCCTTTCCACAGTGTTCTGTAATAATAAACAATAAGACCCTCAAGTGGTTTTGTGTCATATTTTTTCTTGAGACTCAAAACAGGTTTATTTAAGACCATCTACTGCATACGATAAGATAAGACTTCTGGAGGACAAAGACTACTGCGAAATACTGCGAAAACAAATCTCTCTGGCATGACTTTTTAATGCGGTTGCTATGGTGTCCAGGTGTGGATTTGCCATCTCAGGTGGAATTGTAGTGAATAAGGTCAAAGGTAAATCTGGCCCAGAAGAGCAGCAGTGGGGACGTGCTGTGGACTGCAGAAAGCCTCTGTGGGCCATGTGCATAGCTATGCAAACCACCGATCAAGGCAACACAGAAACCTGCTGGGCAGGCCGAGCTGGTAGGATCCGATCCAAGCACACGCTTATTTCTCTGTGTGGGCTTATCACAGAAAAAAAACCTTCCCCACAAGAATTCTGCTCTCAGTTTGGAGATATGTCCTCTCTACAAGGATAGTCTGACCTTCAATCCTGCTCTCTGCTCTCAAGCTAAGATAAGAGTAAATCTTTTTCAGACACATTTTAGTCCAAAAGCTCCTTTCTCATTTTTTTTTTTACTCTTAATCCACTTATCCACTGTGTCCTACACAACAGAAAAATGCTGCTGCAACTATATATTTTAGATATTCAGTGCACTTTGAGAAGAACAAGATAATGCATTTCCTGGGTTTTTTCATTGAGTTTCTGCTGATCAAGTTCTACAGAAGGCTACATTCAAAAAGCAAAGTACTATTGAATACCCTTTTGCAGGAGTCTTAAAACCATGACCTGGGGCATGTTCATTTGTGCATGACCTTCTGTAGATGAATTTGATTGTTAAGAATTAGACATTTTATAAAGAGCTGAATCACAATTCAAGGTTTTCTAGATCTATGCTGAGGAAGTTGTTATCAATGGAACAAATCCAGGTGCTGGTGCTCAATACAAACAGGAAAAGATGGCTACTTTGTGAGGCCACTACATTCATGAACAACTTGTCTATGTCCTTTGTCCAATCCTTACAGTTTACAGGAAATTAAAAATGATGTTTACTGTTACACTGCCAAATATATTTCTGACGAAATTGTTTGTGATTCACTTTTAACAACACATTTCAACACTGTTATCACATTTTCATAGAGTGACCTTTTACACCATCTGTAATTTGGACAACCTAAAGACCAACAGCTTGCATGTCACAACTTGTTATAGTGAGTGATAGGAAACTGTATCTGTTGTACAAGTAAGTGCATGCTACAGTTGTAGCACAAGTTCAGCACAGAAACCCTGGCATGAATCAGCTTAATAAAATCATGTTATTAATCATGATGGATCATTTTAATCGT
Organism: Sprattus sprattus; assembly: GCF_963457725.1. Taxonomy (NCBI): domain Eukaryota; kingdom Metazoa; phylum Chordata; class Actinopteri; order Clupeiformes; family Clupeidae; genus Sprattus; species Sprattus sprattus. The sequence goes on from NC_137926.1 coordinate 28,139,272, forward strand.
ACAAGCCAATACGTTAGAATGTCAATTGACCATGATTTCTCCATAAAATCATGTGACTAATCATGATTCATTATTTTAAGCAGGAGTGAAAGTAAGAAAATCATTCGGTATACTGCGGCATTATGTTGCTATTCAGAAATCATAATAGAGATGTTTGTTGAGATGTTTGTTCCTTCAGTCCAGCTCAAATCCCTAGCACTTACACACTCTGATTTTCCATATCTGTTGCTAGCAATTTCAATTTCTGTAATTTGTTGACAGACTTTCCGATTTCTATCCATTGCCTTTGAACACAGTTTTCAACCAGACTAGCGTAACAATATATCTTAGTGGTAACACTTTGCTTGAAGACACTTATAATTTGGCTACAAAACAAAAGACCTTTATGAGAATAAAATAAGGTGAATATTATATAACAGTATGCGATCCCCATTATCAACCTTTGCCATAACATCTCTCGGAATTTTATGACAACTGATCAACTGGACGACAGGACTCTGAAAATGTATTGAGACCCATTTATCACACTTAAACTGTCATTATTTTGGGATTTTAGCAATTAAAAACACATGTGCCCCTTGCTTAGTTCATTTTTGAATGTTTTAAACACAAAACTAAAATGTATACATATGGCACTTTTATCAATGAATTAGTCAACTAACCATTTGAGGCTTATGAATAAATAGTCAACACACCTTTTCATAGAATTGACAGCTAAACCTAATGGTCAGATACCTGTTAAATACCCTAAACATGATTTGTGGCCCATCAAGCTAAAATGTTGGATTATAATTTGCAAGATACAGTCAGTGAACATCTTTCATGAACTGAGCCCCGGATGAGTCTCAGTAGAGAGTCTACCAAATCATTACAAACAGTTTCAGGTGTTTTGTTCATTTTGTGTGTGTGTTTTTTAAAATTATTATTTTGTAGTCATTAACACTGGCAACACTGTACTTTCACCCAGTATCCATAAAGCATTATAAACATGTTTATAAAGCATCATAGCGACTGAAATATGTCTATATTATCATTTATAAATAGACAGGACTGCATTCATAAAGTTATGATGTTGAAGCCCTACACAACTACTATTATGGTAGTTTAAATAGAGTCACATATGGCTCAATAAACTCTTGGTGAATAAACAATATTTCACACCAGGCAAAGATGTCATCAGTGCCATTATTAAGACTTAAAAGAAGCTTTAGTATGCATTCTGATACTTCAAGCGGTAAGTGCTTATACTATATAAGTAGTAACCCTTTATGAGAGTCATTACTATGTATAAATAATTATATAGACTTATATCATAATAAGACATTATAAATATAATTCTCTATGAATGTGTTTACAATGCTTTATGGATACTGGGTTTAAGTAAAAGGTTGCCGTAGTTACATGGATGTCTATTCCTTATCTGTCAGTGTGTTCCAAACTATTTTGAAATCACATGCCTCAGAAGGGTTTAAAGGCTTCATCATAAACAATCTCTTTCAAATACTGACATGGCTGCTCCCTCTTCTTTTGATGCTGTAAAACCAGATCAGATTTGCATGAAATGAAGTCAGTCATAAAATGACAAATGACAGATGAAAGCACCAATGCATCCACACAGTTCTCTATGGTTAATCCATAGAGGAAGACAACCACTTCTCTGGTAATTAAATCAGCAAGGTCACCAATTTTTACACAGTAGAACAGCAAAACTAGCCATGGCAAAACTCATCTGTGGGTATATCTAAATCATTAAACATTCAAATTGTTGCCTCAGTCATCATAGGCTAACTATGTACATAAAACACTATTGTTAATAGGGCATGAATGACAAAATCATGGAGCTTCACCTTCATCTTTGGACAGGCCCCTTACTGAAGATGGACCCTCATTACCAAAGCCTTGTTCATATAGCTCCAATATACCTTATCTCCCTCTGGAACGAAATACTGTTTTCTGATTGGCTAATGGGGTGTACATTAAGTTCGTGGAACCGCACACCTTGGACGTAGTCCCAGTAGAAAAGTTAAATCGCGTTCCATATCAATGCTCTTGAATGGTTACCATTGACAACCAACGTAAAGTGTTTTTTTTTTTGAAAAACAGCCTGGGCCTCGTTTCCCGAACGCGCACTTAGCCTAAAAAGCACTTGAAATCGCTCGTAAGAGGATTCCTACGTTGCAGACGGGTTTCCCAACGCCACACTTAGCTTAAGTGTATCTTTCATTGAGAGGAATTCTACGTGTGGTCAGGACCAGTAGTAACTTCACACTTAGCGATGTAATCCACCAGGGGCGTCGTTCGACCGTCGTTCGGAAGAAACGGGAATAAAAAAAAAAAAACATGGCTACTTGAAGCGAGGAATATTTTACATGAATAAAGCTATCTACACAACTTTTTATATGTTTATAATGACTCGGTTTGATCGGAAATGTGCTACGCGACCAATGCAGAGTATTTAGGTCTTGACTGAAGCTTTCAAACAGTAGTTTGATGGCACAATTAGCGCTTATGCCACCACTCCATTGGCTTATATGGTAGCTTGTAGAAGAAATCCAAACGATGTTTCTGTGTATAGCACATCATGAGAATGTCATTGTTTCACCTGCCTATTCCCATCAAAATAGAAATAAAGAATATTGAGTATTTGAAAATAAAGATTAGGCTATACAAAACTAGTGCATTGCCCGTAGGACTTATGCATTCTGTAGTGTTAGCAGACGTAGGGCTGTTGGGTAGTGTAATGGCAAGACATATTTGCACTCCACATAGGTACAGGTTACACTGAAGTATTATTGTGATGCATGTTTCCTTTTCATTAAGAAATGTGTTAATGGTAGCCTTTTTGGAGAGTTACCAACAAATAAAGTTTGAGATTATGTAGGCCTAGTGGATGCAGTTGAATATACTGTAGATGTCAACGTTGCTGTCTAAACTATAAACTAAATGTCATAAAGAAAGACATTATTTAAAATGAAGTTATGGTTGAAATAGGATCACTTCTTTATTGTAAGGGTAAGTGTAGGGCAAGAATGGTCATGCAGTTGGACTCAAATGTAGGTTAATTTTATTGAATGTATGTAGCCTACTGTACTGTATGACTTTGATGATGCTAGCTTTGACAGCCCACTCTCAGACAGATCGTAATAAATGTCCTTACAATGGGAACACAGTTTAAATAGGCTTCTCTGCTGGAGATGGCGTTACTATCCCCGCCCCGAATTTAGTGCACATTGCACGTTCGATGCACGCATAGGCTAGCTAATTTCACAGCAATTAACGTAAACAGGTTAACCTGACGTAAACAGCTCCTAAGAGCTACTTAAGAACTCGTGCACGTTGCGCTCGTGCACCTGACTTTAAGTTGATGGTTGGGAAACGCACGTAAATACAAAGTTCTACTTAGTGTACGATGTCGCGAAAATCCACGTAGGCCGTTAAGATACATCGTTATCGGGAAACGAGGCCCTGTTCAGGCACTACTTTCTCTAACGGGAGCACTAGGCTTCAAATCAAGAATTCATCAGGTTATTATGCATATTAAGTTTCCTAAAAATAAAGGAAATTCTAAATAATAATAATAATAATAAAAACATTTTTGGATGTTGTAAACGGGAGATAAGCGGGATAACGGCCTCCGAGCTGTGCAGGGCCTCGTTTCCCGATAACGATGTATCTTAACGGCCTACGTGGATTTTCGCGACATCGTACACTAAGTAGCACTTTGTATTTACGTGCGTTTCCCAACCATCAACTTAAAGTCAGGTGCACGAGCGCAACGTGCACGAGTTCTTAAGTAGCTCTTAGGAGCTGTTTACGTCAGGTTAACCTGTTTACGTTAATTGCTGTGAAATTAGCTAGCCTATGCGTGCATCGAACGTGCAATGTGCACTAAATTCGGGGCGGGGATAGTAACGCCATCTCCAGCAGAGAAGCCTATTTAAACTGTGTTCCCATTGTAAGGACATTTATTACGATCTGTCTGAGAGTGGGCTGTCAAAGCTAGCATCATCAAAGTCATACAGTACAGTAGGCTACATACATTCAATAAAATTAACCTACATTTGAGTCCAACTGCATGACCATTCTTGCCCTACACTTACCCTTACAATAAAGAAGTGATCCTATTTCAACCATAACTTCATTTTAAATAATGTCTTTCTTTGTGACATTTAGTTTATAGTTTAGACAGCAACGTTGACATCTACAGTATATTCAACTGCATCCACTACATAATCTCAAACTTTATTTGTTGGTAACTCTCCAAAAAGGCTACCATTAACACATTTCTTAATGAAAAGGAAACATGCATCACAATAATACTTCAGTGTAACCTGTACCTATGTGGAGTGCAAATATGTCTTGCCATTACACTACCCAACAGCCCTACGTCTGCTAACACTACAGAATGCATAATTCCTACGGGCAATGCACTAGTTTTGTATAGCCTAATCTTTATTTTCAAATACTCAATATTCTTTATTTCTATTTTGATGGGAATAGGCAGGTGAAACAATGACATTCTCATGATGTGCTATACACAGAAACATCGTTTGGATTTCTTCTACATAATATACAACCATCTAGCTAGAAGCTACCATATAAGCCAATGGAGTGGTGGCATAAGCGCTAAATGTGCCATCAAACTACTGTTTGAAAGCTTCAGTCAAGACCTAAATACTCTGCATTGGTCGCGTAGCACATTTCCGATCAAACCGAGTCATTATAAACATATAAAAAGTTGTGTAGATAGCTTTATTCATGTAAAATATTCCTCGCTTCAAGTAGCCATGTTTTTTTTTTTTAATTCCCGTTTCTTCCGAACGACGGTCGAACGACGCCCCTGGTGGATTACATCGCTAAGTGTGAAGTTACTACTGGTCCTGACCACACGTAGAATTCCTCTCAATGAAAGATACACTTAAGCTAAGTGTGGCGTTGGGAAACCCGTCTGCAACGTAGGAATCCTCTTACGAGCGATTTCAAGTGCTTTTTAGGCTAAGTGCGCGTTCGGGAAACGAGTCCCAGTTCTACAAAGTTAATGGACTTCGTGGAGTTCTTTGCCCCGCAGCGTCCATTAACTTTGTAGAACTGCACAGCTCGTCGGCCGTTATCCCTTACTTATAATCCATTGCTTGCAATATACATCAATGCACACTAACCTTCCATTGACACATTTGGAGATTTAATGCTGACATCTTTAATCCTCATTTTAGACAATTTTGTCAATGCAATGATCACCAAAGGTCTTTCATGTTAATGAAATGCCTGAGTTCAATCTAAGGTAAAGGGATATTTGGATTTCAGTACATGCATTACATGTATTAAAGCAGTCACTACAATACTGGCACTGTCTAGACGGATGCCGTTAAGTTGTCTGGTAGGTTACCTTTCATGTATTTCCTGAAAATATGCATAGATACTGCCCTTGTAAACCAGGATGGAGAAAAAACTTAAAACTGTTGCATCTTTGATGGCAAGACACATTTGTATGAATTCTCAGATACGTAAAACGCATTTTAAGGTTTCTCACTGGTCTTTCCAATCCTCTTTATTGTCATCAGGGTAAAACCTTTTAATGTCAATGTAAGCTTTGCTTTCAATTCAAGTCCACGTAAGGGTTCATGACCGCTTTCAAAGTCTGAGGGCAATGCACTTTTTGGGTTTCCATCAATATTAATATTGGCTCTGGTGCATTTAAAGTAATTAAGATCATTGGCATATACACACCCACTGGCCTGAGTTGTTTCCTGACTGCCATTTTGTGGTGATTGCTGTCTGTGAAGTTTACTGCACAGGTTTCTTATCAGCACAGCAGGAGTGAGTTATGGCCATAGTTCCTTCAAATAGTTCCAGCGGGCATGATGAATACTGTGTGCGTAAACCTCACAGCTGGATGAAAAATTGGCTGCTTTGGATGCACTTGAAAGGAGGCAGCAAAGAGTATTTATCTGCTTGTCATTCAACATTTATAATATTTAGGCTGGTGTTGTTTTAATTCTGCACTGATCTAGATAGCTCTTATTTAGTTTTCCTTGAACTATTGGCAACAATTATTCAGGGAAAGACGCTGTAATTAGATTGTCATTTTAATGTAGGTAATACAAGGCCACTTGCAATTTGGGAACTCTTTCAACAGCTAGCTTTTCAGCTAAGTAAACTTAGCATCATAGATCAACAGTAGACTGAAGGAAACAAACCCTTTGCTATATATACAATCACACACTGTCAAAAATACCATGACAACAGAGTCAGCTGATCTAGACTAGTTGTATAGTTATATCGCATGAAAACAGGCCAGGGCCCATACACATTCAAGGAGAAATGTCATCAAATTCTATACTAACGATCCCTTGTCAAAGAGAGACCTATGATAACAGGACATTATCTCATCTCTGGAACAAAGTCTATCAGCCCTGTGCTTGACTAAGGTGCATGTACCTTTAAAGCTGGCAGCACTTTATTTGAATAGTCCACCTACAGAGACTTTTCTAATAGTTTTGAAATTAAAGTTTAAATTAAAGTTAAGTGTTTCTCATCATCAGCTGAACAAATAATTAGTCTTCTTTGGAGTTGGACATCAGCCAATAAGCCAGTGCACAGTAATGTCTGAGTTAGCAAGCTGGAATCCAAGTATACTATGAATACTTTACATACTACGTTATATAAAAAGATTAAAAAGCTCAATAATTGGGACATACAGCAGAAACTACTTCATGTTACTAAAACTGTTTCAAAGATGAGTCAAATGTAATAGATGGTGAAAGTTTGTGTGTTGTACCCGAAGCTACTTAATGCAGTGAGACAGTATTTATATCTCAAAACATCTCTATCAGTTGAGAGTTGTTTCTTATTTGACAGTTAACTCAGATTTGTTTCTTCAGACCTTACGGGATGACTATCTAAGAGAATGCAAAGATTCCTCATCTATCACATTTCATTTCTGACAGGGTTCTTTCAAAGCCAGAGCTAAATACACTTGTTTTTACAGGGTCAAAGCACAAAACAGAAGCCAGCACAAAACCCAGAACCTGGGAGAAATGTGTGATACTTACAGACAGTTCAAGTTTGCCTGTGGTTTGGGATGGGGTTCGCTCACAGAGTGGAAGCGAGCAGATGAGAGTGAGACTGGCACCTTCCCTCCTCAAGCCACATTCTCACATTCCTCTCTCCTCTTCCTCGGCACACCTCTAGAATACAGGAGAGATATGGGCTGACATAAAATTTCCGGCTACATTTTTCATATAGAAAGTATTATATATGAATTAACATGAAAGTAACTGTTAAATATAAATGTACATTTTTTGTTTCCCAAATACACACTCAGTGTGAATGACTGTAGTTTAAACTTCTGCACACATTAGAAGCAAACAAAGCAACACGCGAGCAAAGTAACATGTCTAGTTTAACATTTACCTTAAGCTGGCAGATGAAAGCAGAAACAGAGAAAAGTCACAACTGACCCCCGAAGCCCTGAGTCCAGGGCGGGGTCTTGATAATTATAGACCTAAACTGAAGACCCAAACCCTCTACTATATTATGGTAAATCTTAAAAAAAAATCTAAGGAAATAAGAAATAAGGCCAAGGACCCTACTTTGAAATCAAATTTGAGTGGAGGGGTCAAGCTGAATTGCTATTCACATTTATGCACTTATAATACGCTAAAGTGCCACAAGGTCTGTTTGGCACAGTTAAAACACCATATTGATTTGAGGGTGTGTTACTGAGTCACTGAGTTTGTGCCCTCAATGCCAATCATACTGATGGAAATGTTGGCAATGGAAATGATGACAAGCTCATTTGTGACGTTTGTTGGTTCAGGTGCAACAGACATCAATGCTTGTTATGAAAATATTAAATTGTTTAAGTGAAATAGTTTTATATTCTGTGTTGGCTTTTCAACATCCCAGCACAGTTCAAACCATACCAGCAGCAATGCATAAGTTCAATGTATTATTAACTTACAACTGCACATTTTCTGGGCACACCTAGATGACATCTGCAATCATTAAATTGATCATGTTTGAGATTTAATCTGCGCAGAGATCCGATGAGGATAACACAAAGGTGTTGGCCATATTTCCCCAAATCAGCGTACTGCAGCGTGACACAATTTTCATTGAATTCCCACATTTTTGATTTGACACAACCACAGCCACAGCCAAGTTGTTCTCTTATGACGGTGATAAAAATGAACATTCTTAGATAAATATAGCTATGCCTGCTGAAGAAGTGTCATATCAAAATGTGGGATGCTCAGGACAACAGATGGCTGATCACTAGCGGTAGATGTCCTCCCACAGAACTGTGGCAAGTCAGTTTGTGGTATTATTGGAGGCAACGATACTTTATGACATCAGTTCCTTGCGAGTGACATGCCACATCCACATGAAGGCAAATAATAGCAGAGACACGTAAGTCTATGAGATGAAGGAAGAAGCTCCAATGAAGTGCTGGTAACAAGACACCAAGTGTAATATGCTCTGAATTCTTTAAAGGTTATAGTAATCTAAGATACATCAATTTCATCTCGTCACCTCCTGTCCTTTGGCTGAGTATACAGTTTCACAATAGCTAAATTATCAAAGCCTGACAATACAAAGAAATAGAAGCAGAATTTTTTTTATTAAAACAAATGATAGATAAAAATTGTATTTCCAAAACTGTTTATACAAGTTATATGAGTTATTGATTTGGATGAAATTATGTGTTTACTCAAGTGCTCAAATTTGAACCAGTTATTTTGTTATAAGTATATATTGTTCTTAGTTATAAGTATTCAAGTAAAAAAAAAGACCCGTACCACTCCAGCATTAGATGCTGTCTGGGCAAGTACTTGGATACACTTGGATCACCAGCTGAAATTAACCACTGTAGAGATGGCTTTACTAATCCTAACCCACATCACTATATATCATAGTGTTGCTTACTTACCAGAAAAGGTAGAAAAAAAACTAAATATCCACCATCATATCAGTCATCAATATATCACAATTGTGAGAAATAAGCTTGCTAAGATTATTCCATATGAAAAACATCATTCCCCATGGAGGTGCATTCAGACAATTTATTTGTATTACATTCATACGTACAATGTGAAGCATACAGTGAAACACCCAAACAGATGCAGTTATTGTGAGACATGACATGTTCTGGCTGGCACACCATGCCAGTTTAATTCAACCACCCACTGGCCAACCATATAAGCCTATTGGCTAATTCCAGCTAGGGAGCACAGCTCAGCCAACATATCTGACCTCAAATCTAATTTTAAAGTGCTTTTGGTGCATTGGAAGACTCTGTCATTGTCATTTAAGGCGAGAGGACGTCTACAATGAAATCTCTGCCAATAACATGGATAAATGGGCTACTGCACTTGCCGACAGAGTGCAGCACTTCACTTGAACAATTCATCATGAACTGATGTAACTACTTCATAAACATGTCATGGCAGAAGGCATATCCTGTCATTAGTCATCGTGTCAGTAAGGGTTCGGTGTTAACCGCCATGTTACTTTAATGGGCAATTGTCATGGCAACCCAAAATGTTAAATGTGTAACATCATATCACACTCTCTATTAAGCTTTTTTTCAACACACATTAAAGCTTAGTAAAATGAATGTTCCCTGAGTTTGTCCCACAGCATTGGTTTAAAGTACTAATAATTCTCTACTTAAATTGAATAATATATGACGGAATTAGTATAGCGGCATCAACAGCCTGTTTTTGCATAGAAAATGATAAGAGAACTCACTCATTTTTTATTTTTTTCAAAATAAAGACCTTTTCAGCCTTTCACCTTTTTTTTTTGTCCTTTTCAGATTTGATATTTAAGGACAGCCGTGGTCTGGTTCCACTTGGCCTTGGAATTGGCCAGCTGAAAATGTGAATGGACAAACAATAGGCTTGCATCAAATAAATGGAATGTGAGCCGAACCAGGTGGCAGAGTACGAATGCAATGAGGATCCAATGGCCAACCTGAACATAATTATATTTAGTCTATCAACAACACTACAGCCATCATTTCCAATGCCAGTTGATGTGATTTAACGCTGTGATTTCAAGCGTGTTTATGCAAGTGCCTGTCCTGCTGTTAGTTTGTGTAGTGCTTGGCTCATTGTTTCAGCCAACATGCGCTCACGCTTTAACTGGCAATTAAACTCAGACAGCATTAACCACATGCAGATTTTACTTGTTCTTTTTACCTCAAAAAAACTCCCTCTGCTAAGCAGTTACACCTCTAAGCATTATTATATCTAAGTGTTGTTAACTACCATTTCCCAATGACACTGACGGTGGCCACCGACATGAGTGAAAATCACCTGTTATCACCTATCACCTCCCAAGGTGACGCAGGCTTATTTGTATATGACTAGACAGATGAACAATTGAATTGCCAGTGTAGGCATGCAAGTCAATGAATCTAAAGCTAAGAGTTAAGAGCAGTGTGTTATCCTAGCCACAAGGCTACCCTATTAAAGTAACTGCAATGGCGAGGAATGGTGTCTGTCCTTCCGGGCCACACAGCTTTATCTAGTAGGCTACCATATGGTACAGTATTTGCAAAACTATTTCAGTAGTTGTTTTAAATATTTATATTTACAGGATTGGCTTTGCCATTTGAAAAGGATGAATCTTGGCTGTCTTTTCATACAGGTGGTGTTATTACCTGCTGAGTTCCTTAAAGATTTGATACACAATTTCTTTAAGGGCTTTATATGTAGACTCAGTTTTGTGCTATAGGAACGTGTATAATAGTGTGCATTTCATGCTTTAAAAAAACCGAGGTTTAAATGATGGATTCTCATTTGAAAATCACCATACTAATATGAATACATACAAGTATGCTGTTTTCATGTACTTAATAGACCTACCATGTGATTACCATGTGATGGCCAGACCAAGGTCACTACAGATATGCACCCATGAGAGCTAATTTGACATAATAAAGTCACGAGGAATTATAGTAAACAATTAGCAATAACCAATTACAACTTATTGATTATCTGACACATGCAGCCCTGCTTGTAAATTTGGTCCAATTATGGTCTCACAGCAAGGACTCCTCCACCCCTCTGAGGTCAGCTGTTATGACTCCAAGAACACCTGCATGGAGGTTGTCCTTATTAATGATGCAACCATCTGGAGTGGGAACAACATATCGCTATGCACTATTGATTCAACCAAATCGCTGTAAATCATCCTGGTGATATCACTACCAGGTTAAGTATTATGTATGCGTCTGAGCATGTCAGCTTTATAAGGCATATCTGTGTTTAGCTTCCCTTTGATTTATGGCTAATGTAACGTGGTGTAAGTGAAACCAACGAGTGGGTTAATTGTGTAAATACTAAATAAATGCAAAGTTAATTGACTTGATTATGATTTACGGACTGAAGATGACAGTGGCAAGTTAATTGCAATGAAGCTTATCTTCTTGGACAAGGCTCTTATATTTCTACCACTACATGTCATGGCTAAGCACTGTTCACAGGAAATTTGCTTTTTTTAGATGAGTGAAATCATCTTGCAAACTGGGATTCAAGATGGTCTGACTTCTGTCTTGCGTTCCAAGCTGGCAAGATTCCTTCTTTCAGTGAAGTAGAAGTATCCGTTGAAAGGGAGCAGTGGATTTAATTCCCTGTCATTCTCATCACTAGCACGACTGCCACTTTGTCGTTCATCTGGATATGAGAATGACTCTATTCATCTCATGCTACGGTCATCTATCAGTCTTGGAGTAATTATTCTTGAGGCTCCATCACACTGACAGGACTACTGTTGGTGCTTCCCCTCTGATAGCTTGTACAAAAGTCGCTAATCCCTTTCACTTTGGAGGGCAGCGCTGAGAGGAGGATTATTCACACAATGCCAGGCAAGGAGAGCACAAATTACTGGGGTGGAGTGGTGTGGCTTGGGCATCTTTCCAGATTTGCTCTGGAGACATGACAATTGAAAGACAATGCTACACCTGACCTTCTTGGCAGACGCCCGCAAAAGCAAATGATACATTCTACCTCCACACTGGCCTGAAATAGGGGAAAGAATCCAAGCAAGACTAACACTTTTGATGTAAATAATCAGGTTAATGACAAGTTGCATTGAAAGAACTATCACATGCATTCCTCATGTTTTAGAGCCACATATAATTTGCCAAAGTACCAACTGCTACTGTCACGTAGGAGCTTCTCCTGTTCCCTTGTGGCCATGGTGTTCACAGCTGAATACCTGGCTCTTAAGGCCTCATACCTACCCTCCTGTCTTCCACACCATAGACTAGGAACACATTGTGTCCCCCACTTCCCCACCGGCCACCTGACACCTGAAAACAGAATTCTCAGACTACAGAGAACTGGCGCTTCTCCAATGCAAGGTTTCTGCTTTCACTAATCCTTCTAATTTGAATGAAGTAACATCTAGAAACATGAAAGGAAATAACTCTAGATAAGAAGAATCGTTCCAGAACTATGTAAATCGTAAGGCTTACTTTAACATCTTCATTCCTTTAATGGCAAACTACTGCTAAACCAAGGATACAACTCCTTATCACACTAGACCATTATTAATGATTGAACTGTGCAACAGTCGTACTTCTAAACAAGTTCGTTGCCAGGAGTTAAAAACATTTGGGGCTTAGCTCAGTCCTGTAGAGGGATCCAGGGACATCCTCTCCCGGGATGTTTTTTTTTTTTTTTTTTTTTTTTTTACTTCTGTCAGCTAAATGCACCATTTTCGCACAGTTTGAGACAGAAACAGTAAGCCTAAAGACAGCCCATGGCATGCAGGGCCTGTTGTCTCACATAAGCATCGGCTCATCCATTATACCACACTGCTTGTCTACATGAAAACACTTTTATGCTAGGTCACACTGAGACGGGGCATGAACATCATCATAGGTTACCCACAGAAAACATTTATGAGGTTTTATATTTGTATTATATTTTATGTGAAAACTATACTGTTATTATCAGAAAACCAGTGCAGAGGAAAGAAAATGGAACTATAGGTAATGAAACTAGTATTTTAACTACATTTTGCAGCAGCTTGCTGGTAGTCAACTACATTCAAGTAGATACATTTTTTGCTGTTTTACCTGATAGTCATGTAATAAAAATTGAAATTATAATGATATATTATGTCATTATTTCAAGATATTAAGTTGTTAATTAACAAAATATCAAATTTTAATTTCAAGATACTATCTCGTTACTTCAATAAAAAAAATCCTGTGGTACAAAGACTTTCCTATTCCAATGGTCAAAATTCTATTTGAGCTACTGGGCTCAACGCATTAGTTACACTTCTAATCAGGAGAGAGCAGTTTTAATGGACCTGGAGAATATCAGGGGACCCGTGCATATCCACTTTAATTAGAGGAGCAACAATTTGCCAATTACTGATTTGTTGGCTGCAAGGGTAATTAATCAGAATTTGCTAAATTTAATTTCAACGTGTTAGTCACTACTTTGAAAACACATTGTCCCACTCTGAGGCTCTTACTCGGACACAAGGGTCAGTTAGCGTTGTAAACAAATAAATGCGTTTAAACTCCTGGGCAGAAGGGCAACTCATGATCCTCTGGCTTGTGATTACAGCAGTGTCATGAAGCAGAGAGCAAGTGGTTAGAGTTACCAGAAGCAAGGGGTTGCAAGGTTATAACTACACGCTGTTATCCAAACTGTTTAAAAAAAATCCTGGTAATGAAAGTGTGCTTATTTCATTCACACAGTCACCAGATGTTCAACCAACCTCCCCCAAATGTATCTTCAGTCTGCAACAATAAGAATATCAGGGCATCATGTGTCTCTGAAAGTGGGAAGTAATTAAAGATTCCATTAATGTTTTAGATACAAAGCTAACACGTGCACAGAACAACAGGAAGCGTTCAGTGAGGACAAGCACATACTAAACTAGACACGTCTTTCCTATGGCACGAGTCATACAACTTAAGAGCAGCTTTCAAGGTCGGCCTTTTAGAGTCGAAGCGTTCAGTTAAATCTTTCAACTAACATAAATCAAGGTTCAATGTTCCAGTGTACTGAGTATGACCCCCAAGGTGGACTGTGTTTGTGACTGAATGGCAGAGATAGCCTGTCTATGCTCGAGGTGTAACTACTTACTGACATCTCTACATAAATGTCCCCGCTGACCCTTCTCTTTATATACTTGGTTTATTGAATGGTGTCTGGTTGCTTTCATTAGAGGTGAGAGCAAGCTACTTAATTACATTTCTACATACAGTACCACAGTCCTGATTATAGGAGTCCTTGCCTTCACCTTGACATCCAACCATGGAGGAGCAAAGATACACATCTTCTGCTGACTCAGGACAACGTGAACCCTGTTTCAATCACAGAGCCCACCAACATACTTAACAGCAATAAAAGTCTTGTAGATGAGGAAGCAAAACAATATTTCCTTGAACAGTATGTCCAAATGGTTCCTGTGAGTGGTAAACAATGAGACACCAACATATTTTTTATATTTAAAATATATATTAATGTTTTCCTGAGCTGAGCGAGCACGCACATACACACACACACACACACACACACACACACACACACACACACACACACTCACACAGAAAATAGAACATTGGCATTCAAACACTTGTGTTAAAATTAACTTTGTGCACTGAAAAGAGTTCCAATGAACTAAAAGACAATCATTCAAACAATCCAAGCCTTCAATAAAAAATAAATGTACTACATTTGAAATTCTATTTTTATGTTAATTTAAAAGTTTTCTTTAAGTTTATTCTGAAGTGCTTTTTCAATGGCAATCTTTATTTGTTTCTACATGTCAGCCTTTTTCAGTGTCTACCAGTTGGCAGAGAGACCAATGGGCCTCATTCTTGACCTTTTTCTGTAATTCTTCAGAAATGTTTCTTACACGACTTCGCAAAAACAACGTAAGAGAAACGCTTCCGCTGCATTCCCGCACGCTTGAAAATGTGTTCCTAAGCAGCCGAAGTCTTCTCAGCTGGGTTCCTTCCGATTAGTTTCTTAGGTTGATGCGCGTTCTCGTGAAAGTGGATTTGCATACATACACGCCCTGCCAGCTCCTTATTAGGAGACGCAATTTTAGAAACGTGTGCTGTCGCAATCTCCCGAATCCACCTCGTAACAGGTGTTCATTAATAAGGTGGAGATATTGTATTACGTTGAACGTCCGAAGTCCGTAAAACACATTTAATTAGTCATTTTTTTTTTTTTTTTTAAATCGAAAAATAGTCACCATAGGTGTGAAGACCGGTCCCTAGTAGGAGTATAAATAGCAACGAATTCATGCAGAAATACTTGCAGATTGGGTTTAGTGTTTATTTATTTATTCACTTACATTTGCAGTGTTCATGTCATTCACATTCAGTCACTTAGCAGACGCGGCCTTTGTCCAAAGTGACGTACAAGGGAGAGAACAGTCAAGCTACGAGCCATGTAGACCTAGTGTAACAATAAATACTACCTCGTATAATTATGACTATAAATGTGAAACGTAATTGTTAATGATACAAATATTCTCGTATTTATTATTATCATAATTATTTTAATCCGAGGATGTCTGTAGAGCTGACGTGAACGCAATCACCAACGGGTTCTCACAAATTCAACCGTTAACCCTTTTACTGTAATACAGAGTTTTTTCAAATGTCATTCCTCAACGCGATTCCTCAAATAACCACAAGATGGCCCGTGGAATCCCATTTGAGAAGATTCCGGTAGAGTTACGACTGCTATTTCGAGTTCTGAAAGTTGTTTGAAGTTCAGAAGAAAGCACAGAAGAAAAAAATAACGAGAATGCAAATGTTTTCATAAATGTTTCCGAAGTGGAGTTCCTTCTGAAATCCTTCGGAAAGTCTTCCCAACTGCTGTCGAGAATGAGGCCCAATGTCTCTCTGGAATTCCCGACCCACACAAATGCAATGTAGCCTATGCAATGTTGCAGTGGTTACTGTAGCATACTGAGCCCCTGAAGCCCCTAAAACAGTCTATTTGTTTTACCTAGTTTGCACAATGTATGACCTTGTGAGCATAACTTATTAGCCTGGTGACACCAGCCTACGTATTTCCGCCTGAATTGATTTCAAGCTCATACTCAATCTGGCCCAACCCCGTTGACAATCGTCTCCAGGACTCAAAATCCAACCGCACCAATCAGCAAACAGTTCAGAGCTGTGACGCAAAACTCACCTTGGAGGAAGAAACACGAAAAGCTATCGGGAAAGTTGTCTCAACTCTCGAGAACATCAGAAAATTTAAAGGAGAACAAGAGTATTGTCTTGTAAGTTTTATGATTGGAAAGGACGTCGTAGCTCTTCTCCCAACTGGCTTTGGGAAGAGTTTAATCTACCGAATGCTTACCAAACGTTGCTGATTGGTTAAGGGAACTCCAATGATTTTAAACCTCAAGCTAAGCACCCGCCCATCTCGGAAACGAAAATGCACGGGGTTAGGCCAGACTGACTGACGGAAAAAAATGGAGTCACAGGCTGGTAATGGCCAGGCTAATAACTTATGACCTTGTGAGCACAATTTCTGATCTTATTTGCAATATTTCTTATCGTGTTCACACTCGGAAGTTGTCTTATGCACACAAAAACTTGTCTCATGTTCACAAGACAATCATATAGTGCTCAATTAGGTGTAACATAGGCTCTTGCCCGACTCAGAAATGAAGAGAACTTGGTTAAATGTAAAGTCTGCATTCAATGTCATACACTTCAGCTAATTGCTCCTTAGGGTCCTCCAGCTTCCATATCAGTGTCAAAGTATCTCAAAAACTCTAGTGTCCCTGCCCAGTCCTGAGAGGTATTCTACATTAATGGATTAGTGAAAAAACCTGGGTACGTTAACTCACAGTAAGTGGTAAACCTCACAATAGAAGAGCCCAATGGCTTCATTCTCCTAGCAAAACATAGGGCCATAGGGCTTTTTTAAATTATTTTTTATTGGGAAATTGGATTATTTTACTGTTAGTGGACTGTTAGTTCAGTGGAACTCTTTTCAGTGCCCAGAGTTAATTTTAACACAAGTGATTCAATGTCAATGTTCTATTTTTCAGTTAGTTATCTCTCTTTTTTTGTATTAGTCAATGCCGTTTTCTTTTTTCAATGCCAAACTTAAAGTCTCTGTTTTAGCTCCATTAGTATGATTAAGCATGAGTCAGTAAAGCAGAGCTGCAAAACTAAATTATTTTGATAAGCAATTATTTATGTGAATAAAAACAATTAATAAGCTAAACAGTGAATGGAACTGTCAATGGAAGAGAACCACTGTGCCAAGGTTGTTTGCTAGTTAACACACTAATGAGGATACTCTTGTTGTTTAATGAGAAAACTGCAAGAAATAACTTCAAGAACTTGACTTCAACATGCAGTGCATGTCGCACACAAAACATCATATGCTTTAAGAAGCCCTGGATATATAGATAGCTTTGCTAGTTTCATTTAGCTCATTAGTATCCATTCTACATTTCCAGCTACACTAAACAAGACAGCCAGTATAGCACTTAAATACAGATAATGGACTGATAGATGCTAGCTGGTGACTACAGAGTCAACAGGGATCAGGCAATACAGACTATATACACAAACCTTGAATAAAGAATATAAAAATGCTGCAGCTGTTATGTTATTGTTAAAATTGAAATACAAATACAAAGGTGTTTGTTGAAGGAACACAAATATCAGTGGCTCTGACACCTGCTTGACTGTTATGGCTTCCCTTTCCAAATTATGACTGTGACTAATGCAAAATATGTAAATATCTTCCATGTAAGCCCAGATCATTACAGACGGGGACAATGCAAAGCTTGGAATGTTTTAATATAGAATGAGCATTGGCACATTGGCACAGGATAATATATTTTGATTGAGATGCATTGGAATGATAACAAGGTCTCATTGTAGGAAATAAGAAGAATTGAAGGGAATCAAACAGAATATGTTGTTATAAATATTCACATAGTTCCAGAAAGGTTGGCTTTTATTACTCTATGTTTGGGCTAAAATGATAATGCAAGTAGATTTCAAAATAATTTTAATCAACCTTACATTTACACATTTAACCATCCACTTGATTACTCTGCCTTCTTTCAAGACAATTGACAGCTCTAGCCTTACTGATGAAATTGGATTTGGTCATGAATGTTATTTTCATCTTTCAGAAGTTGTTAAGGCAAAAACGAAATTGTGAAAAGTGAAATTCATACAGGCAACTGTTGCCCTATTTTAAATTATGACATTTTGGTCAAAGAGGACAGCCATTTTTTAATTTCACTGTGATGTCACCTGCTTTACTCTGAGACTAACTTCGTAAACCACATGATGAATGATGCTAAAATGCAAAATCACCATCTTCAAATGGCATAACTTGGATTCAAACACACCAGTCTCAATGGTTTGCCTTCAAGATAAGCAATTAATGAACAATCAGAGGCACCTTGACTCAGTGTAAGAGCTGACAGGGAGAAATGGGGTTTCAGTTCATCTGTTCTGGGGAAAGATAAGGGGTGTCAGTCAGTGTGATTGACTCATGAGAAGGCAGGTTCATCCATTGTGGGAGACCAAATTTTCAATAGTCTCTCATTTATCAACCTCAGCATTCACCATGGCAATTATCTAGAAACGAATCCACTCAAAAAAGAAGCCCCCAAACGGCTCTTAATTTTAACCATTTTTAAAGGAGGCCATGCTCTCCTTAACTACTCCTCACAGGCAAACATCCTTCTATTTCCTTTTCTTTGAAAGATGCTTAACTGTCCTCCTCTAATGGCTGTGTTATAGAGTATTGGCCTGAGGGCATATTAGCAAACAAGATGGACGTAGCCCACATAGTGATGGGGAAGGCACCTCTAGTGTGGACTATAAAACGCCATTAACTGATCCAAGCTGCTGGTTTTTTAATCTCAACAATGATTCAGAATATCGCTTCAGGACATGTTCTGTTCAATGTATCTTGAGTAAATTAACAGCAGTCCACTGAGAGACTGAGACTAAAAGAAAAGGACTGTCCACTTTCCCGGTTTAATTATTGTGTTGAGGACAGGCAAGAAGACGTGTACAATATGCCATATGTAAAAGCAATTTTTAGTACATCAGGTCATCCTCATTGAAGGTGAAATCACTGAATGTAGGAGAGGTAAGTCAACAATAGATAACTTTTCAATGCAATTGATTAATTATATCCCAAAAAATTTAATTAATTAGAACAATACAAAGCATGAGAGAAATAAGGAAATGTTACATACATATTGAGAGTGCAATGGCATTGGTAAGAGCTCAGTCAGTCGCTCTTAAGGCCATCTGCATGAAAAATAACAGTAGCAAAATGTTTTGCATTCACCTTGAAGAATGTAAACAAGAGTTGTCTACACCATGTGGTGCACAAGCTTAAGATGACTGCCCAAAATCACAGCCTCCATATGTATGAAGGGGAAACAGTAACGGCTTCCCTTGGTTTCCTCAGCAGGGAAATAAACATACCACATAAAAATAGACATGTGATAGCCTACCCCCTAACATTTGAAATGTACTGCATCAAACAGGTACCCAAGGCTGTAGAGTAGTTTACTCAGTGTCTGAATGCAGAATGACAAACTGTGCTTATCTTACTCAAGATTTAATTTGTAGATTTCCAGATTAATTATAATATTATTATATTATAATGTCAATTTTCAGTTTGTAGCCATAATACCCAATCTGTGTTTTAGAAATGAATATCAAATGGCCCTCAGATCATGGTGGGAGCCAACCGAAAAATTATGTTTTGAAAATTATGTTTTTCCTTTGCATTT
Source organism: Sprattus sprattus (assembly GCF_963457725.1). Classification (NCBI taxonomy): domain Eukaryota; kingdom Metazoa; phylum Chordata; class Actinopteri; order Clupeiformes; family Clupeidae; genus Sprattus; species Sprattus sprattus. The sequence continues at coordinate 28,159,069 of NC_137926.1, forward strand.
TCAAAAAGATTGGCATCCACATGACAGTTCTTGAGAGTTCATCCATGTCCACACAGAAACGCAAATGAGTGAAAACGCTGTTGCTAGCTAGGTCGTTTTAAATTCTAAAACTGATCGTTCAAATCCTTGATTGTGATTGGCTAAAAGCCGTTGTAAAATCCAGCATTACCTTACAGTTTGTCCTCATAACATTCCATGATAACCTTCCATATTACTGCGCAGTGAATAGCAAGGCAAGGCTGTGTACAGTGTTCCATCTGGCTGTTGCGTTGCTTCAAGGGTTGCGTGGCAAAGATTTATTTAGGAACTATATTTTTTAGTGGCGGAAGAATGACGGTTTATCATTAAACTATTGTTTCTTAAATTGAATTGTCTTTATTTATGAAACCATATCAAATATTTGTAGTAACTGTTTTAGAAAAGCAATAAGCCCCATGAGTCCGTGGTTTGCGCTGATTTTCGAACAGGTAAGGGGGTTTAATGCTTCCCTTACCTGTTCTAAAATCAGCGCAAACCACGGCCTCTTGGGGCTTATTGCTTAATCACATATCTTGCATAAATTATGCTGCTAGATATAGCCAACATTGAGACAAGATTATTATCAAAGCAATGACACTATGAGACTAGAGAAATTATTTATTTTTAAACTTCAGCAAAACATGGCTTGGGTGAACAGATGTTCCCCAGTGAAGTGAACCTACCCTGCTGAAAGCTGCTAGCATTTAGCATGACTCAAACAACCCCCCCCCCCCCAAAAAAAAAAAAAAACTGGCTGGCTACCATGATGTGCCCTCACAAACAAAAATAGATTTTCTAATCATTGCCACTGAGGACATGGTGGAGGCTTTGAAGGGCACAGGTCAGCCTTCATGGAGAATGAAAGGTGATTGGATCAAGTTGTTGCCATGTTTTAATAGTTTTCAGAGAGCTCCGTTTTTGCCTGTCCACATGGGGTAACCTGTAAGGGTTGCATTTTGTGCAAGTCTCCACTCCACTGTGGACGAAAGGCCAAAATGCCCCAAAACTTCTCAGTTTTCACCAAAACTTAGTTTTCACTGTATTAATTTTGGACGCCACCTTCGTGTCCTCCAGGAATAGTTTCTCCATAGAGTACTTTTTAATACCCATAATACCCTACCTTAAGATATGCAGTAAAATATATGTATATATTCACAGCACTAAAAAGGGACATTTTTAAAGACAGAAAGACAGAAAGATGTGAACGTGTTAAGAAACAGAAAATTACTCCTTATGAAATTGGCTGCCTGTAGTAAATTGAGAGGCTTATATGTATGATATCTGCATTTATTTCAGTCACACAATTGATTTTATGAAAGGTTATGGTATGTCATTCACATGACAGGCAGGTGGCATTATATTATGAATATCAATGGCTGAGATCACCGTAGGGCTGCCAGTCAGATCCCCAGCACGGCAGCCACTGAAGAGCATGTTGTTCAATTAGCCTCAAGCAAACCTAAGAAATGTACCAGACAGAACCAGAAATAGGCAGAAAACAGGACCATGATGCAGATGAATCCGTCAACAAGGTTTTTATGTTTGCGATTTAATTTCTTTATCAGTCTCAGACATTATACAACATATTCTAGACTCAGAACAGATTGAACAAGCACCTCTTTGCTCCCTAGTGTATATCATTTTCAGCTAAAGCTCTTAGTGGACTGAAACATTTGGAATGTAAAGGGTTTCATTTTATAAAATAGTCTAATCTTAATTTTTTTCTGTTGCATGCATGTATTTCACAGAACGTAAGATAAGTATAGAACAAAATAATCATAAAAAATAGAAAAAAGGACAACAATAAATAAAAAAAAATCAGCATAAGACGAGGTTGCTCCAAAAGTACCTTTCTTATGCTGCTTTCATCCTATCACAACTCAAAGACACTGAAACCACATCTTGCATCACTTTTAGAGGTCTGACAAATGTGGTACGGCCGATGAACTAGGTGAAAATACCTTACGCAAGGGCATCAGAGTGGCGGGAATACCGGGAGAGACAAACCAATGTTCTTCATGGAAGAACACATTCACTGGCACAAAAAGTCTTGCAAACATTCAGCATACATTAGCTTCTCTCTAATTTTAGACTGGTGATAAACAACCATAATCTCACTGCACGGTGAGTCTTATGTTTTTGCAGTGAATGTGTGCACGTAAAAATTATACTGAGGGTGAAACGAGTCAATATGGAGTCCTACTACCAAAGCAATATCATGGAGGTCTGTTTGGGCCTGCTTGGTGAAATTGCACTTTCAATATAAAAAATGCATGCCATTTATACTAGTGTTTGAAATTTGTACAAAGATGTTCTGCAGCGCTCAGATAAAGGCCGAATTATGCTCTGTTTTAGACGTAACGCGTAAGCACGTAATTTACACAAGGAACTTGTTTTAGACAAGTTTTGATTTAAGGTTCGTTTTAGACGCAGAGCCGTGTTGCAAGGCTTATGAGCCGTGTTGCGTGTTGCAAAGCAAATTGACGCCAGAACTGTAGATTTTTTTCTAAGTAAGCCTATTTATTGCAGCAGGACAAAGGAAAGAAACTTACCGGAGCATGAAAGTGTAGTGGGCGAAAGGCTTGATGTTATGAATACATGTGTTACACAAAATACAAATGTTGGCAATTCAGTACCAGTGGCGAAAAAGACAGCACATGACGCAAAAGTTCGTTTATTGACATCTTTTAATGACTGCGACAGGCTTTAAAACGATGTTTTTATGAGTTACATTATTCAAAGATGAGGTGGTAAACGGCGAAAGAATCTCATAATGTTGTCAATGCTTGTAACTACAATGGTGCTGGCCACAAGGTAACGGCAGGTTACTGTTAACTTTTGTATGAGCAGACCGGGCTCATTCTATCAAACTCGCTGGTGCAATTGATGGATTCACGTCAATATAAACTCAATGAAAGATATCACCATGACTCACAAGTGGCGGAAAATGAATATGAAAGTACCTATTTGTTCGTGAATGACCACATTCTCTCCAAACAATCGCGGGTGAGAATGGGATATTCGCGGTAATTTGAGCGTCCTTATAAGTGTTTAAAGAGGATTTGTAAAGGAGTTCATGTCTTCGGACCTCTTCTGTTATGTTTGTTCCTAATCCATAAGAAAAGGCTTGTGAGACGGTCTGCAGGGTATTCATGATTTAAAAAAATGTCTGGGTCTAAAAAAGACTGTATGCTATTAACCCGGAAACGTGAGACTCTGTGTGAAAGGCTGTGGTAGCCGGCCAATCACAGCCTTTGCGAGCTGTGTAGGGCCGTAGTGTTTTAGTCGCATAGTCAGGAATTTTGGGCGACGCACTTAAGCACGTAAGGGGGGGTATTTTACCGCGCAAGGGGGGGTTGTGTATCTTACGTGCTTACCCGTTACGTCTAAAACAGAGCATAATTCGGCCTTAAGACAGATCAATGTCAGTTATTTAGCTATTTTTGTACAGTTTCACTACTTTAACTGTTCTGTTTACTTAGTTGAAAGCACTGTGGTAACATAATGATCACATTAAAGGGAAACTTCAGGATTTTTCAAACCTGGCCCTATTTTTAGATATTTTTGGGTCCAAATTTTTATTCGAGACAAAAGCAATTCAAATTGGATCGGTATTGAGTTAGAACGCTAAAACAGGCAACTGCAAAATTGCCATGCAATGGAATCCTATTGAGCAAGCAGAGTCTTCACAGTAAACCACTTGTTTTAGCCACTGACAGGCTTGAAAATAGCTAATATAACATTGTGTCTGTTTACCTGAGCGCAGTCCGGGTCAGATATTAGTTTCAGTTTGCCTTGCACTTTTGTATTCCATAGTGGACACAGAGAGGTGGGGTTTGGGTCAGAGTACCTGGAACAGCACACAGCCCTGCACGCTACCAGTGTTGGGGAGAAGTGAACTACGTGTAATTAAACTAGTAGTTTAACTACATTTTGCATTAGTTTTCTGGTAGTTCAACTACATTCATATTTGCATAGTGATTCAAGTAGTAAAATTATTTGTTTGCCATTTTTGTGTAGTTAACTTCTGAAACTACAAGTAAAAGGATAGGAATGATTTTTTTTGGAAGTAAATTAAATAATCTTGAATGTAGACTATACAGGCCTATCAAGTGGAGCATTTGATGATCTGTGATGTACCCATCCTCCTTTAAGTGTTCTACGATAGGTCTTTGCCGATTTTGTGTCTCTGACTGGAGGGAATGGATGAGTTTGCTATATTGATTGGTATTGGTAAGCTGTCTGTTAGCCTACAGTAAATATTAAGTGTGATCTAAGATCCTTATCCGCTGCCTTCAAACAATATGGTTATTGTCTCCTAGACAGTAGCAGGCACTACATAGTTCTATAGTAAGGTTTGTCACATCATCCTCTGTATGTGTTTTGGCATCACGGTGGGCCAGCTTGCAGAGGGGTGTGGTGTTCCTGTGGAGGTGCTTAAGGCACCTGATGGAAGGAGAGTTAAGACAGGTGGTGCCTGTTGTGTGAGGGAGAGCCAGAAAGAACCGAGAGCATGTGTGGAAGCTTTTACGGAAGCGCTTGCTAAAGCACTTAGTGAAGTGCAACAGGAAGGGAGAAGGATATGCCCAAGCCTGAAAGGACCCGGACGGCCCACTGGAAGCTGACTGAACTGAGGGAAGTAAATTGAAGTTTATGTTTTTTATACAACCACTGCATGAAATGTGGGATTTACGACAGTCGCCGACCCTGTGTATTGCCGTGGAAGCCCAAATAGTGTGAAAGGCCCCCCCTTCCCCTTGCCCAGCTGGCTGAGGTTTTCATATGTTAATTGAATTGACCTGGATTGAAACCCCCCCCCCCCCCGCCACTGCTTCTCTGATTAAAAAAACTACCTGAAAGTCACAGGTTCGATCCCCACTAGTGGCAACCATGGCCCAAGTTGCTTAACGACTGTTAACGACTCTTAATGACTGTTATCAGAGTAAGCCTGACTCAAATCTCAAGAACATTAAGGTGAAATAATAATAAATAAGTTAGGAACATTACACATAGCCTAAGTTAAAACTTTTAAACACATAGCACAAAGCTCAAGCTTAAAGGAGCTCAAAGCAACATTAGGGCATAAAAACTGGAAATATTCTGGATAAGACAATCTTTATGATATTGACATTTACTTCACCATATTAGCACATTTGCATCATTATTTGATACGTTGGTGGGCGTTTAAACGAGCGCTAAAACTAGCCACAAGAGCGTAGCCCTTTATATGTTTGTGCCACCAAAAAACGTACTGAAACGTGTATGAAAGATTCCATCCTCACACTATTTGCCCCGCCGATCACCGTAAACATGTGAGATAATTCGACAAGAGATATTGAAAGACAGCTAACTCACTGCTTCGTCAAATAAGACAGATCAACTATATATATATATCTGGAAACCACTTACAGATTCCGATTAGCTAAGTTTGCGTCTGGATGGAAAGATGTTATCTTTCCCCATCACACCAAGCCATTTCTAGTGGTCTACCGTGGAAAATAGAAGCCAGGCGATTTTCTATCAGTTCTCACCACACAACGATGTCTCATCTTTGCTCCTTGAATGTCGATATTTAATGGTATGGTGTTATTGAAACTTACTACATGTAAAAAAAAATACTAGAAATTGAACGTTTATTATTCAAGTCTCAAGCCTCTAATGTTGCCTCGGGCGCCTTTAAGTGAACATAATTAAAACTTCACATAAGTCCACTAAACAATTACCACTTAAACTACCTATAACTAGATCAGAAGCTCCAGTAACAGAAGAGAAATACCCCAGAGGAGGGGGGAAGTATAAACCAGTGACTTGGTCGCACCGACGAGTGGAAATCTGTACCAGCACGGTGGCTCAGCGGGTAATACCCAACACCATAAACCTGAGGGGCACAGGTTCTAAACTCGTGAATGGCACTATTTCAAACACTACTCTACGACACAGATTACGTACTCACGAGTGGCAATCATATCCCAAGTTGCGAAATGACTACCCCAGTATCAGAGTTAGCCCGACTCTATAATTACATGCCAAAAGTAAACTCCAGATCTCCAGAACATTACAGAGAGAAAGCCACATATTATGAGTGGAACAGCCTCGAAAGCATATGTGATCCTCGACTCTGAAAACGAAAGGCAGATCAAGAATTGTGATAATCCCGGACCAAAACCCAGACAGATTAACAATTCAAGTATTATCAAGTAAATTATTAATTTCGTTTTTATTGGGCAATAGCTGTAAATGGGAGTGGATATGTTTTTGTCAGTTGAAAGCTGACCAATAGACAGAATCTCATTCCGTCTCATCACAAGACGTTTTAATTCAAATCCTTTTCGTTTTCAACCAATGGCTGCAGCAGGGTGTGTGAGGCTAGACTGCTGACAGTCAATATGCTAATAATAGGTGGTGGGCCGAGGTGCGATTTCGTGCATTTTAACGTTCCCTGGATATGGAGAAGCCACGTTTTTGTAAATATGTTCTACGTTTGTATTCACGTTAAAAAAAAATGTTGCCACTTGCAGTTATTGCTCACAAAGTCGTTATCGATAACTTTATTCCCCATTATTTCCGAGGCAAATAGAGAGGGCAGCTAAACTTTGGGTCCGATACTCGTGGCATTTTGTCGTTGTTATCCAATCGCGTTCTTGGAATTGCGCCAGTGAAGTTAATGAGCAGTCCAAAAACACTGTTTACATCTTTGTCCATGTAGTGTGAATTGTGGAATATATGGGTCATTTTTAGACGTTTTTGATTCAGTTTTCAAATCGAGGTGATGTTCTATTTATAGTTGAGTAAAGAGTTCAACTATGAATGTAGAGGTAACGTTAAAGCAGTCTGAATCAATAGTTCAAGTTCAGTTCAAGTATTTATTTGTCATATACACAGAAAAACAGAGTCAGACTGGGCATTGAAATTCTTGGGACAAGACACTGCACAACAACCTACCATAGCATAACATAAAATAACATAACATATAAGTACTCTGAACATAAATTCCACATATAATAAACAAAATCTACAAAATAAATATACAATACCATCTGCTAAACATATAATACAAATATAGAAACCTAAACTAACCTAAAGACAAATCAAATGTGCCTGGTATCAGGAAGTGCAACATTACTGTAGTGCAAACAATGGAAAACTAACATGTAAAGTGAAAGGTGCAAGACTGTTATCACTGTCCATTTAAAAGCCTGATGGCCCTTGGAAAGAAACTGCTCTCCAATCTACGGGTGAGAGATCGAATACTTCGGTAACGCCTACCAGATGGCAAAGGGGAAAAAAGTTTATAGGATGGATGGATAGGATAGTATTTCTTTCAAGTTTTACACATCTATCACGTCATAAAATAGAGCCAGGCAGGAGCTTCTTCTGACACATGGTACCTACCTGTATCAGCTACAATGACCTGCTGCATGCGTGTAGTAGAAGTTGATGGCCCAATAAGCCCCTTTACAGCTGTTAGTTGGGGAAATGTCTGTGAATCTGTGTTTCTCTGGAGAGAACTTGAATGCAAAGATTAAATTTGAACGGCCAGGAGGAATCTTTGATACCAGATAACAGTGGCTACCACCGAGAATGCTACTGCCATTTCACAAATATCACTAAGATCAAAAGAGCCCAAAAGAGGAGAGAGAAATCAGCTTTATTTCAACAAAACGTCACAAAAGGTTGGTATCAAAAGATGAATGCTGTGTTAATGTTGAACTCAACTTGGACCTGTAAATGAGAAAATAAATGGCATTTAGTGGCAAGTCTCGTATAAGGGTACATATTAAGGAACCAGTTTGTGTTCAATTATGAGTCCAGACACGGATGTTTTTGTGCTGGCTTTAGCTTTTAGTCCACAAATAAACAGTGATCTGTTCTTCCACACAGCCAAGGAAGAGAAGCAGCACACATAACTAACATAAGCCAGTTACACAGCCATCTTGGTGACGACAAATGCAATGCCCTTGTAGGTCTACATGCCTTTTCTGGATGTGACACTGTGAGTGCTCTTTATAGAGTTGGCAAAGCAAAAGCCTACAAAACATTCTGTTCAAGACCTGAAAATATCCATCTGTTCCAAGAGCTAGGAACTAGCTTCACCCCAGCCTCAGAACTTTGTGAAGCACTGGAGGGCTTCACATGTCACCTATATGAACAGGGAGACTGTAGGGAAGTGAATGTTGCAAGGGCCAAACTTTTTAAGGCAGGGAAATGTTCAGAGAGGGACTTACCTCCAAATAAAGACTGCTTGTATAAGCACATTCAGCGGGCAAGCTATCAGGCTGCAGCGCACCGACAAAGCCTTGAGTGTATGCCGGATATCCCACCTCCAGTGAACCATGGGTGGAAGATGTCTGGAGATGGCTACGTAGTGGAGTGGATGTCCCTGCCACCAGCTCCAGAGGCTGTACTGGCACACTGTGCCTGCAAAAAAAAAAACCAGTGTAAGAAGGGCAAATGTACATGCAAACAGCATGATCTGCCATGTACTGACCTATGCCTGTGCACAGACTGTGAAAACAGGTCATCTAGCGATGACTAGGGTGGCAGGTTCTCTCCTGTAGCCTCAAACATTTCACCCATGTTCATATTGAGCTCTGTTTCTTTCTGCTGAAGAAATTCTGTTCATTAAATGTTTTATTATAAATGTAATGTCTCTTCATGAATGCAACACTGACACAAGGTTTCCTTAATTTACGACTATAGCTACTATGTGACTTACGTATGCCGCACGTGTGCCAGAGTATAGCCGGATAATCAATATATTACGATTTCAAATCTAAGTTAGCAGGTAGCACCATGAATCATCCCGTTTAAACAACTGCATTATAACTTAATCTCAGAAGTGTTGTACACGGGGCTGTTGTTCAAACTAAATGTACCTAAAGACAGTTTTAGCTACACGCTAGCTGCATGCATTATTCCCGAAAGACGAATACAAGTTTGTACCTCAATTAACTAGGATTACCGTTGCATTGACAACACTCAATGACCAACGCTGTCTACGTAACCAACATGGTATATAGCAATAACGTAATATTAAATATACTTACCCCCACAAAACGAGTCACCCTCCTCGGCAATGTTCAGCTCGGCTGCTCCAAAAAGTGTGTTGTGGTCCAACAGCTGATTCTTATAGCCAAATATGATAGGCTTGTCATATTCCTACATCATTATTTTACTACGCTATTGGCTAGATTGACATTGGTAACCGCCGCGTTTGCCTGTACCACTAGGAGTTAATAAAACTATTATTTCAAGTATATGCGAGAGAAATATCCGTGGCAACAAGTGGAATATCACTTAAAATAAATTGATCGTACGGAATGGAGAAAAGAGTAGTTTTCCATGGCTCATTTTTCCAAATTGAACAGATATGGAGCGTCGGCCCACCGTCTTTAAGAGCCTTTCACACCTCTGTCAGCGGGAGGTGAGAAGTATGCGGTCCCTTTTCCGGGAATTTCCGTTCATATGCGGCAGACGGATATTTCGAGGGAATGTCCGCGATCGACCAGGAATGCTGATCATTCGCGGCTGTATCACAGCGTATACGGGCCCGATAATCTTAGTTTTCGTGCATTGAAGGAAGAGGAACAAAGAACCATTTTGTGTTGGACTTTAAGAGTTGGGTTGGAAGAACCTACCCTTTGCCTGTTTTTGAAGAGAATCCTAAATTGTACCTGTTTGAGTGAGCAAACCGAATTAAAAACCTACTTTTAACTGCCAATTGTGACTGATTCCTCAGTTTAATGCACTGCCCACCATACAACCTGTTACAGTGTGATCTCAGTCGTTTCAGTACTACTGAATCATTTTCAATTATTCTTTTCAATTATTTTTCTACCACATATCACTTCCGGCGATTCCCAAGTCGATAGATCTTGAAAAGGTCTGTGCTCCATTCAAACTGGAAGAAGACTTCAATGTCTATTATGTAGATCTTTTAATCACATATTTTTGTTAAAATGATTGAGTGTAGGAACAAATGTTAGGCCCTTGTGTAAAACCTCCATTTAATATTTATCTAAATAATAAGGAATGCTGGTCAGGGGAGGGTTTTTTGTTCCAAGTTTTCCCCCAGTCAACTTTAACCTAGTTAGCCAAGTTGAAAGAATTTCTCTGCTGTTCTCCATTCCCAGTGGATTACACGTTGCAGCTCTGACATCGAGGAGATTAATAGCATGCAGATGTGTGCACTTATCTTTCACCTGATTGTTGAAATCCTGCAAAAGGGTATTGTCTGTCTTGGCAATTGACCTGAAAAAATTGGTGGGGCTAAAATATTTCACTGACCAGCTAATGTCTTGCTTGCTGACATTAACTAAAGTTAACTGACCGATTCATACTAATCTCATGATGCGTTTTGCCACCCATACAAAATGGCACAATGCAAGGGACCGCTCTATCATGTTAATCACCAACTATTTATTTTTTAAGATTTAATTTGGGCTATTTTGCCTTTAATCAATAGTGCAGTGAAGAGTGGGACATGAAATGAGTGGGAGAAGAGGTGGGGAGTGCACAGGAGAAACGACAACGGGCCAGATTCGAACCCATGTGCCCCCCCATCACACACTATTTCTATTTGAATACAGTCAGCTGTGTTCAAATGAATGTCTGGCTAGGCTGAGGTACTCTAAGGTTAATATTGTAAATTATGTCACATGATGGCTCTTTCATGTGACATGAACGGGAGTTCCACACGCAAGGTTGTATAAAATAATGACATTTATTAAAGTATAGTACAAACAGTCAGTGTAATTGTCTAAAATCAAAGTGTGGTGCAAGCGGGTGTATGAGTCGTGTACACATGTCCAACAAACAAACATAAACCATGCGTCGAGGAGAGGGAGCCTCCCGCACACTGCTCCCAGGCCTTCTGACGCCCGACTCACATTGCTGCGTTGATGCGTCAGGGTTAACGCATCCCCATTCACTTTGCATGGGGTGACATCATCCTTTGCCGAACTGAATTGTGGCTCCGTTTGGTTCGCGTGCGTTGCGTTTCATGCTTTGCTCGCGACAAGAGTTGAAGAAGGTTCAACTTTTCAACGGGCAATGCATGCATCAGCCAATCATATTGCCTTTCATGCATAACTGACAGCACAGGCACTAGCCAATCATATCCCGTATATGCTCACGTCTACAGAGCGGCAAACTCAAAAAAAAAAACATGGCTGCCAAACTCCGTAGATGGTCGTATTTGTACCTACAAGTTGGTTGTTTGACTTTTTTTTGGTTAGATTTTTTAAAAGTTACCGAGAAATAGACACTGTACAATGTAAAAACCCCTTTATTGTAACTGAGAAATACGTATCATAGGATTTGCGAGGTGTCTGAGCACACTGTCTAATGATGGGTTAGGGTTAGCATGCTACTACTCACAGGGTAAAAGCTTACTAGTGACGTGATTGGTTTGTTGACCTGTCAATCTCACTATAACGTCTCCGTTATCAACAGAACCGCATGCGCCAGACTCCTCCTCCACCGTCCGTTTCATCAACGCCTTCCAACGCAACAATGTGAGTCGGGCGTTATGCAGAAGCTCATCAAGCCCTCATTCGGCATACCTGCCCAGACTCTGCTACTCAGCTGTAGAGAATAGAGAACACTGATAGCAGGGGGCGGGGAAGACCAGGCTGGGTCGTGACAATTAACGGCATACATCTTTAAGTTGATCTGGAGATATAGAGGCTAATTCTGTGGACCATTCTAAATGTCATGCAATTCTATTCTTTTTATTATTATTAAAGCATGCATTCACACAAATGCGAGGAAATGGAAAGACTGCAGCAGAAATTCCCCAAAAAGGCTGCAGCTGTTGATAATGCTGTCAGATAATGAGTCTGGATCTGCCAGGCAGCAGCCCGGTGCAATGGCAACGTTTCTCACACAGCAAACAGTCAGTGTTGCTGTGTCCCAGACAAAAAAAAAAAAAAAAGTATTTGTTGCGCAAGGCCTCTATCGATTCAGCATTGCTAACAGACCAGAGTTTAGAGAGTTACCTGGAAGGCCGCAACTGACAAGAAAGAAACTTGTGAAAATGGTGGAAGAAGAGTTGCGCACAAACTTCTACACTACTCTCTCTCAGCAAGAACATGTAGCAACAACATCTGATGCCTTGCCAACCAAGATGGAAGATGGAAGATCGAGCACAAGGTTAGTCTCACAATTAAAGACTGTAGCCTTCCAAGTGATTGCCGACATGAAAGAGATTGATGAAAGGGAGGAAGAGGAAGATGATGGAGACCTGATCTTCACCAAAGTTCCAAACATTCTCGATGATGCTGAAGAGAATGATAATTACTTCTCACCACAACACAGATGTGCCAGTCACACACTGAACCTTGTGGCAACCCAAGACACAGAAGAGGCTGCAAAAGTTTCTGAGCCATTAAAAAAATATCCAGATCCACCCTGGGGAAATGTCAAGTCCTGTGGAACAAACAGCCGCAGCACGCATCATCCAGAAAATACTTGGATGCCAGCTGGTCATTCTAAATCCAACTTGCTGGAACTCTGCCTACAATCCCCTGGAGAGACTGAACAGAATCCCCACTGCAGGAGAAAGAGACCTGGATGATGTGTGTGGAAGACTTAAGGAACCACGCTTCAAACAAGCAGAGGAGACGTTCATCAGTGCATAAGTCAAGGTAAATGTTACTGATATAGCGGTTTGGAAACACGTCTACAATATACTCTCAGCATGTGTTGTAGTGTAAGAGAATGTTGAGGTCGTGTTAGAACAAGAAATCCAGGGATTATAATTCACTGTTGCCTATAGCAGTGTATTGAAGACGATACATAAAGGCTATATAGATTGTATAGATACATTTATATCACATCTTTTTTAAAAACTGTGCCACTTTGTAATTCAGGTGGTTGCTCCATTGGCAAAAGCCCTTGATACCACCAATCTGACAAGATGGCCTACTATGGAGTACTGCTACCCACTATTGCAACCCTTATAGAGAAACAACAGAAGATCAAGATAGAATCCAAGCTCCAGTATTGTCTGTCGTTGGTTGATGGTCTCCTTTGGGGGGTGAAGCAGAACATCTTCCAAATCCAATAAGAAATCAATTTGTGACAGGGGGGGTGGATTAACCCCCAATTTGCCTAGGGTATGTTGCAATTTAGTGTGTTGGAAACTGGTTTATTTGCATCAAATTGCATTTGTTGATATTTTATTACTTGTTTCTATTTAAGTTTCCCTGACCACTCTACGTTTTGAAACCACAGCTGTTAGCAACTCCTCCCTTGATAAGGAGATTGTCTATTTTTAATTTGCACAAAACAGTGGATGGAAATGCACAGACTTGCATTTATTTTATCTGGATTTACATAAATGTGCTTAAAATATGCAAATTAATTGGATGAAAATCCAACAACTTTCTTTACTCATTTATGGTTAAATGCATGTCTGCCCACACACACAGCCATTTACAAAAATAAATCAAATTAAAACAAACAGCAGGGTTATGAAGATGGTGTTATAACCAATGTTATATTGCAGATGAGTAAAAGTATGAAAGATGAAATCAAACGTAGAACACGACTGCAAATAAGAACATAATGTAACACCTCAACACCTTGGTATCTAACACTGGAAGTGACTCACTAGACTAACACATTGCACCCAGCTTCTTTGAAGGAACAGGAACTTCATAACAGAAGGCTTCATAGTTCTTATTTTAGCTACTTGATAACAAAGGAGTGGCAACTAAATACAATTATGGTTTTTATTATCATTATTATTATTGTTACTATTTTTAACTGCTGGATTAAATGTACCCTGGTTGTTGACATCAGGTTATTTTTAGATTGCACACAATTTCATCATTAATATATGAAGACCTTTCAAAAGGAGAAATCATATAAAATACTGATTATTTCCTCCTTAATGCAAACCAAACAAATAAATAGCATGAGGAACCCATTCGTTCAGAGAAACCAAAACAAAATAGGGGCAATATCTGTCACCTTTGATTAGGCACTGCCCTGCTTGAAGCCATGCTCAACTGCTTGTCAGTTATAATTTATGCTGCTGTCTTTTCAAGCATCCCCTTAATCAATGTCAAATGTCAAGTGCCACCCCTCTAATCAAGTGAACTAGTTATTACTGGTATACGGTAGATTGGTATGAATGGCAAATTACTGACGAAAAAAAACATGATGCAGTTACTGGTTTGTCTGTTAGTAATTATTTTTGTATTTGGAGTTTTCTTTTTGATCAGCATCACTTTTAAAATGATGATGATGTCAGAACCTTCCTATTCCTTCTCCAGTTCAGTGAAATATAATTAGAATATTATTAACTTATATGGTTCCTTATCGCAGGAAGCTGCGATATAACAACGGGACTTGACCTAGTGTCATGGACTCATATATCTTGTTCCGTGCTTAAGGAACCGAGGTTACGTAAGTAACCAAGACGTTTACTGTGTTGGTTCATGTATATTTAAAGCTACAATATGCAAGCCCTGCTAGTCAAGGTGGCACTAGACAGTGATCTGACCGGAAACTGTCTGCTCCCCTCCCTCCCTTCCCATGCTTCACCCAGCCCACCACCTGCATCCTCATATTGGACTGACATTCCAGAGGACCAATCACTCCCACATCCTCTAAGCATCCCATTGATATGGATGGGAGCCAAATCATTATAATATTCAACCATAGATGTGATGGGGATATATACAACTTCTTCACAGTCACCTTTTTCACAAAAGATATTTGCAAATGAACAGTGGCGGTTCTAGACCATTTTTACTAGGGGGGCCAAGGTTTAACCAGGGGGGCACATTAAAAAAACGCAACAAATTATATTTTAAGATAATAAACCTGGATTACTTTAAAAACATATAAACACGTATAACTTTACATTATAACAAGGAGTTCAGGTGCAAGAGAGGTAGGGCCATAAAAAATTAAAAATACAGTACAGGGTGCAAATAGAGCATCAATTCAACTTTTGACACTGTGTGGGCAGGGACCAAAGCAGGACGGGCTCTTCTCTGATTGGTCCTGATTTGACAGCAGGTCAGGAGAGTCTCATATTCACGACAACTGTTTACCAAAACTCTGTTAAGTAGCTACATATGTCTTTGTATGGTGAAGAAGACTGCATTTAATGTCGAACCGAAGTAACGGTACCCATTAAACCTGTTTTGATTAAATACTAGTGGTGATTGTGGCATTTGACCCAGGATCACTTTATTAATTCCAGGAAAAAGTCAGTTCTCATGACAGGCGATGTAATCTGACCCTCATGTTATTAAATGTTATTGTTTAGCTGCTAGCTAGTCTACTGCTGATCTAAGATTCCTGCGCTAGCAAGAAGCATTTGCTTGCTAACTGTTGTAGCTTGCAGTGTTGAAAGCAGTGAAAACACCCTGATCATGGAATACATTCAATTACATCATTGAAGTCAACTTTGAAAACTCAGCAGCAAGAGCTAGCTACATCAGTTAGCAATCAAAGGCTTCTTGCTAGCGCAGGAATCTAAAGCAAGCTAGTAGCTAGATATGTTACCTACTGGCAGATAACAGCGACTATGTCACGAGAACTGACTCTTTTTTTATCCTGGAATTAATAAAGTGATCGTGAAAGACTGTATGACCCACACAAATTCTTGTCGTTGTGAAATCAAATTCGTTCAGTTCATCTATGACAATTTGAATACACATAAGATCTGTGAAAGTCAACAGGCATAGGATATTTCCATCTTTTGGTTCTTGAAAATAGCACTGTGGTTATTTTTCCTTCTTCCCTGCCTTCATGTGGCAGAGAAATCAACAGCTCAGCCGGTACAGTTGTATATGATCACTATGGTTACCACTACAGGCACAGGCAGACTACCAGCTCCTCTTAAAGGTGCATTAAGGATTAATAGCTATTCGCTAAAGGTATGCTAGCAGCTAAAACTAACGAAATCTCTTGAAATGTGCTGACTTTGACATTATGACAAACTAATTACTCAACGACTGTCCTAACACAGTCAAACATCAATCATGTGCAACACAAGACTAAGCAAGACGGCAAATAAGCTACTTACTAGATCGGCAGAAGGTAATCAAAGTCAGATCGGCGGGCATCGGCAGGCAAAACTACTGAACGCAGTTATATGCCTATCGACCCTGCTATGCCATTGGCACAGACGCAATTCTCCATATTAAAAGTCATTGTAGCGCCCCAATTTTTTTTAAGCTGTTATTTTAAGGTTAAACTGCTTATCCTAACCCTAATCCTGAAGCATAATTGTTGCATATTGTGCCTTTAAGAACCAGCGATCCATTAATGAAAGAGAGCGAGCCAAAAATTTTAATCATAGCTCCTCTCCTCATGTCTACGGACTACGGAGGACTACCACCCCAGGCCTCCGTGTAGAACCGCCACTGCAAATGAAACACTGTTCTAAAGGGAATGTAGTAATTTTAATGTAATAATGCAAATGTACCGTGCGCAAAATACAATATTGAGATCATTGTGAGGTTTTCTGTCTTCAAGCTAAACTTTGGAAAAAAAGACGGTGGAACTTGGCTCATCTTTTGGCCAGAATATGAACAGCTATGGGAAACCACACCAGACCATACTAGTAATGTTGAAATGATGTAGTAACACATAACCACATGATAATACATATTTTAACTAGACGTAACGCAAAGCTTTACAAAATAAGACCGCCGAACTGTTCAGTAGGTTTTAACACAGAATGAGTCATGGTTGTCAGTGTGTTTGTGTGTTTTTATGTGTTTTGTGTGTGTAAATTGGTTTGTGTTTCATTTTTATGTGTTAAAGGAATTATTTGTGATAGATTTTGATGATTTGGTTTCCAACCACCAACAGGTGGCGCTATAGGTGATATCAGTCAGGCATATGTACAGGCATATGTACGGGTTCGGGCCAGCGTCCACCCTAAGACATTTTCTCTGGATCAAACAATGTTCGCAAGAGTTATAAGAGACTTTGTGTTTTGTGGCAAGCACTGGCAAGTTGGCAAAGTTTGAGAGTCTGCCACGCCCACAACTTCCGACTAATGAAAAAATCCAATATAACCTTTAGTCGCCCATGGCTGAAGAGTATCGTGACCACATTTCAAGGCGTTACCATTAAATTTGTCGAAGAAGTTCGATCAGATGCAAGGCGTGCAAACGCCGTCAAAACGCATCTTCCACTCAAAATGGCCGACTTCCTGTGGACCTGCCACCATGGCGTTGAGAGACTTTTTGGTGCGTCCAAGCATGATGAAGACGTGTACCGAATTCCGTCAAGCTACGCCAAAATAACCCCAATGCACAGGTTTTTTTGCAATGTTCTAGGGGGCGCTACAGAGCCATTTTGCTCCATCCATGGACAAAAACTCTACCGAAGATGGACGGTTACAGACTTGATGTCCCTGGCAAATTTGGTAATTTTTCGAGCACTTTGACATACATGCGATTGAGTTATAAGACACTTTGTGTTTTGTGGCAAGCACTAACAAGTTGGCAAAGTTTGAGGGTCTGCCAAGCCCACACCTTCCGACTAATGAGAAAATCCAATATAAATTTTAGTCACCCATGGCTGAAGAGTAGCCGGACCACATTTCAAGGCGTTACCATTAAAGCTGTCGGAGGAGTTCGATCAGATGCGAGGTGTGCAAACGCCGTCAAAATGCATCTTCCACTAAAATGGCCGAATCGACCCACCCTCTCTAAAACGGGTCCAGTCCGACGGGGGTGCAACAGATCAAAACGAAATCAATGGTTCCACGCTCATCTACTGGGGCTACATGCCCACCAAATTTCGTGCACCTCGGTGTTTCAGTTTCCCGGGAATCGTTGACAGAAAATCGGCAAACAGAAAAGAAAAAAAAACAGAAAAAAAACTCAGACTAAACCTATATGACCTGCGCGGCGGTCATAATAATACACATATATCCAGTGAATCACCTCACATTTACCTTTGAGATACAGAAACCATTACAAGAGGCTGAAAAAGTGGTCAAACAATATTACTGAAATCTTTAACAAAAATCTAAATGTCAATGACAAAAAATCACTGTGAAACACAGCAGAAAGGACAACCAGCTGATAACAATATTTACACCAAGTAACTGCTTCATATCTATAGAATTAGCAAAGACAAGAATATTCAATACAATCCTATTAGCTGATTCAAGTTGCTTCGCCTCAGAACTAATTCTAGAAGCCATAGTCAAGTCACATGAAGATTTATTTTCTACAAACTTTAAATTCTAAAGCTCTTGTAAAAGTTGCGTAACAAATCTGAGATCACTGTTTCAAAAATATGTTAGCACACATTCAGTAGTATTAGTAGTAGTCAGGAGTCAATTCAGTTGTCTACTTGTCTTAGATTAAAAAACAAAAAAACAGTCAGAAGTTAGAAAATTAACTAACAGAGTCAAAATGCAGTCAAGTGAAACCATCAGAATGTGTCTGTGTACAGTTTCAGACGTTGGTGGGTGAGCCCATCCAAACCCTTTTGATTTGTTTTAGGGAAGCATTATCCCACGGTGCACTTTTGCAGAACATTAAAGTCTCAGATGATTACTAATCTCTACACATACATTTGATGAAGCTGAAAATGTTTCACTACTGCAGCAAAAAAAAGAAAAAATAATTACACCTTTTTTCCTAAATGAGTCATTCTTTGTCATTTAATGGTGGCAGGCAGTGCACTTTTATATTTGGCATTCCCAGTTACATTTCTACTAAACAACTTAGGCCTTTGCACGTAAACCACAGCAGCTGTGCCTAAATAAATGACTATATTTATTATTATATAAAGAACTCTTCTAAACAAACATGGATATGGATTCCAACCAATTCCAATGACTGAAAAAGCTCTCTGTTCTAAGGAATGAACAGATAAAATAAATAGACCCAGGAGAATAACCACAAGAAATCTGGATTGACTTCCCAGTGTCTTTCTCCATACGCTTGTATGACCAACAGTCTCTTTCCCTTGAAAGACCAGATGGAAGCTAAACTGAGGTGTGGTTTCATTTTGCTATTGGGAAGCACCATATGTTTTCTGTAAGGAGCTCATCTATGTATGTAGTGCAGTAAGAAACTTCAGAGCCAATAGTTTGTCCCTCAGCTCTGCTGTGTTGCCATGGAAACAAGGCAGAAGCAGAGTGGAACATGGGGAGTGAATTTATATTTTCAAGCCTCACAAACTGACTAGATATTCAAGGCAGCAAGACTTGTGTGATTTCCCTCTTTAAATATATTTTTCACTAAGTGGTAGGCACCTCCAGTTATGATTAACAAAGGTCAAGGGAGGTCAAAGCCATAAACCACAGAAAACTGAACGCCATTCATATCTTTGAAGAGACCACAGCTGAGGCTTATTTTACCACTATTTTTCAGTATTACAAAAGCTAACCTTAAAAAGTCTTTCAGTAATATTACGCAAAGGAAGCAATTAGCAATCCCAAGACATCAGTACAGGCTTAATGAATTAGCCCATAATCTGCACATACAATGTGCTTAATAAGATAGAAAGAATAATAGAATATTATTATATTATTAGTATAAAAGCAATCAAAAAGAAGCAGACAAATTAAAATAAAATGGGTTATTTTAAAATCCGCCAACAGGGTGAAAGATTTATTGTACACAGGTATGACTGTTAAGATGCTATTTCAATCATTTTTGGGGCTATTCTCACAATGACCGGTGCACTTGATGTCACATGCAAGTCACCATACCAAAACATCCTGAACAATATACTATAACACATCAGTGCTCGCCACACACACCATACTTACACTCAACAATACTTCAAGGGGAGGTCCGTGATTCTAATCCCATATAGTTTTTGTGAAATTCAGTGAATCGCTGCTCATAGTCCTTTAGCTGTCTAGTTTGCGCTAAAAAATGGTGTTCATACACAGCCCTGGCTCTGTAAATGGGGAAACAAACATAAGGGCTTGGACCGAGTCATAAACAATCCAACCCGATCAATATGGTGCTTCAGGAGCAAAGAAGGGATGGGTTAAATTTGATTGGCTGTTGAGCTGAAATATCAACAACCTTTCATAAAACCGAATTACAGACTTCACCTTTAGCAACAACAACAAAGAGTCAGCAAAGCAAGCTCAGTCCTTCATCAGGGATTTGTTGAATTACCTCCTAAAGGCCAAACAACGGTGCCTGGTGTCTCAGAGTTTCAATACAATAGTATACCCCTGGAATGCAACATCTGAATGTCATCACATGAGCTGAAATCTCATGGAAGGTTAGAGAGGGACCTAGATTTCTTAACAAGATAACAGGGGAAAAAACTGTACAAAATCATCAATGGACTCCCTCTCTGTTTTACTGACCCAGGCATGCTGACTGATATTGAGACCAGCCTAGGGAGCCTGGCTACAAACTAGGCCAACCAGGCTATCAGCACAAAAGGTTGCCGCCACTGTATTCATATAGGCTATAAAATAGGGATGCTCCGATCTGATCGGCGCCGATCGTTATCGGCAGATATCCCCCTTATCGTTATCGATCGGAGTTCTCAAAACGGCCGCTCAAACCGATCCGATCAGATTACTTAAAATATGCGAGAACTACTATCAGAGACGTTTCAATAAAACGTTAGAGACAGGCATTTCAGGCCGCTACTGGTAGAAAATGATTCTTTAAAAAAAAGAAGCTTGTGATTGGCTGTATCTCCATGTTATGAAATTTAATTGGCCCCCGTTGTCGGTGGCGGGTAGGTCAAACTACTGAGACAAAATGGCTTCGCCGGTCTGGCAGTTTTACAAGGTGTCGGAGAAAGACAATAAATTTGCAATTCGCAACGCCTGCTCCAAAGCAGTTCCCCGTGGAGGAACGCATCAAAGGTTTCAACACCACAAACCTCATACGGCATTTGAAGGCTTGTCACGTAAAGGAATTTGAGGAGTTTACGAAGTTGGCAAGGGTTAAGGCAGAGAAAAGCAAAGAGCCTGCAACCTCTTCCCAAACGCCTCTCACTCAGCTGACTGTGACAGAAACTTTGAGAGTACAGCAACAATACAGTAACGACAACAAAAGACGAAAAGAAATCAATGCAAAGGTAATTGAATTCATATGCCTTGATCAGCAGCCGCTGTCTGTTGTGGAAGACACCGGGTTTAAACGCCTCGTATCCTGCTTGGATCCACGCTATACGCTGCCAGGCCGAAAGTACTTCACTGATGTTTGTCTGCCGGAACTGTACAAAAATGTTTACACGCACGTCGAGAGCCTAATGAAGGACAACATCAGGGCAGTGAGCTTCACTAGTGACATTTGGAGTTCGAGTGTTTGTCCGATGTCTATGCTGAGCCTAACTGCGCAGTTCATTAATGAAAACTTCGAGCTGACCAAAGTGGTGCTTCACTCACAAGAGTTTCCCGGATCGCACACCGCGGAGGCTCTTGCTGCAGCTTTTAAAGACATGATTCAAGCATGGGGAATCCCAACGGAAAAGGTGCACGTTATTCTGCGGGATAACGCCAGGAACATGGAGAAGGCTGTGAGGGACGCGGGTTTACCTAGCTTACCGTGCATGGCGCACACCCTCCAGCTCGCTGTGCATGAGGGAGTTTTGGCACAGCGTGATGTCATCGCAAGTGGAAGACGCATCGTGGGTCATTTTAAGCATTCACAGCTTGCTTACTCCCGACTGTTCAGTATTCAAAAGCAAATGAATCCGAACCAGCCTACAAAGAGGCTACAACAGGACATACCCACCCGGTGGAATAGCACTGTTGCCATGCTAAAAAGTTTAATGGAACAGAAACGTGCCCTATGTGCTTATGCAGCTGACTTTGAATTGCCTTCCACGTTGACCGTCCATGAGTGGAAATTGGTGGAGAATATGATTTCAGTGCTTGACCCTTTTGACGAGCTTACAAAAACGATAAGTTCATCAACTTCAGCAGCTGCAGATGTCATACCATCCGTCAAAGCTTTAACTCGTCTTCTTGAGAAAACAACAGAGAATGACCACGGTGTGAAGACAGCTAAAACCACGCTCCTGGAAGCTGTCGAGGAGATTCAGTGACATTGAATCTGAGCGCCTGTACACCATCGCTACACTCCTTGATCCAGGGTGAGAACTCCACATTTCTGTGTGTGTGTGTGTGTGTGTGTGTGTGTGTGTGAGAGAGACAGAGGGAGACATGATTCATATGCTTACGGTGAAAACCCATGCCACCGTTGTGAGCGACGCGATTTCTAAACCCAATACATTTCAACGGGAGCTAGTCCATTGTGACGTAGATGAGCGATCTGAGCGACGCTACCGATGAATTATTAAGCCATGGCCTAGACATGATTGATAAAAGGGGCTATGCTGAAGTTAAAGGCAAAATGTAATACTGATGTGTTATTCTGTAGTGTAGGATGGTTTGCATTTCCTCCAAACTCAGTTCATCTCAACTATAAAGAATAAATAGAATACAAATGGAAATTGGGGCTATGCTATGGGGCCGAGCCCATGTCTAATAAATTCAAGAGTTAAGCATGATGACCTACAACATGTATTAAATAGATTAATTAATTAATGTTGCCGTTTGTTTCTCTCATAAAAAAGATATAAGGACAGATATTTCCCCGTCGGACTCAAGCCACAGGTGCGCAGGCAGCTTACTGATGTCCTTGCTGCTGCAGCGGCGCAAGAGACCGGTGAGGAGGAGAATGCGGTAGTGAGTGAGCCCCCACAGAAGGTACCACGAGCTGGCTCCTTGCATGCTATGCATGCTGAACTGTTGGCTGAAGATGAGCAACGGCATGAGTGTTGTGGGGGTGACATCAGCTCAGCAGCATCACAACTCAATCTCTACCTATCAGAGCCAGTTGTCCCAAACAGTCAAGGACAGCCACTTGCTTTTTGGAAGGCCAACAAAGACCGCTTTCCTGCTCTCGCACAAGCAGCACGAGTCTTCCTCTCCGCACCTTGTACAAGTGTAGATAGCGAGCGACTTTTCAGCACAGCAGGACATATTTTAGATGAGATGAGGAACAGGTTGACTCCTAAAAATGCTGAAATGCTAATATTTATCAAGGCAAATCTGCCAGTGATGCTGCTTCATCAGAGGTAGGATGCTGCTTAATGAGAAGTATGTGAGAGTGAGTGAGTGAGTGAGGTGAGTGAGTGAAGTATGTGAGAGTGAGTGAGTGAGTGAGTGAAGTATGTGAGAGTGAGGTGAGTGAGTGAAGTATGTGAGAGTGAGTGAGTGAATAATGTGAGACTGAGTGAAGTATGTGAGAGTGAGTGAGTGAGTGAGTGAGTGAGTGAGACACTATACTGAAAGATATGTTTAGGTTTTTTGTTTAATTGCTGACTTCCTGTGCACCTTTATTCTGATTAGATATTTGGCTATAGCCTGTTTATGTTGCAGTTGCAAGTTTGTTTTATTATTTTTCCCGGGAAAGCTACTTTTCAGACTAGACTGAAGTGACTAGACTAGTTACAAGTTCTATTGAGAGTGGAGTGTTGAATAATAAATGTGTTTCTATTGTCATTTAAAGATTTATTTATATTATATTATTTTCACATTTTAAAGTGAGATCTTCTACACTTGAATTTTGCACGTTCCCTGCAATAAAGTTGATGGTTGTCATTTCATGATACTCTCTCGTCTTGTTATTTAAATACTTAAAATACAATACCGATGTTGTTCAGAATAATTCATTTAATAAATAATGCTACACAATAAATGGAATGCTTCAATCGACACCGTGATCGGTATTATCGGATCGGCAGATACTGATTTCAGTGATCGGTGATCGGCACCAAAAAACCTGATCGGAGCATCTCTACTATAAAACACATGAAACTCCATATTCAACCTCTCACTACATCTGTCTGAGGTCCCCACCTGCTTCAAGCAGGCCACCATCACCCCCTTACCAAAGAAAACATCAATCACCTGCTTAAATGACTACCGAAACTGCACAAAAGCGGCTATACTTCTTGAGGAGACTCAAGAAGTTTGGCATGTCCTCTAAAACACTCACAAACTTTTACAGATGCACCATTGAGAGCATCCTCTCTCTAGTCTGGGAAGTCCCGCCCCTCCGGCCAATTTGATTTAGCCTCTGAAGGGGGTCTGGCAAACTTAGGATAGCAGTTCACTTCAAGATTTCCAGAATCCTTGGAGCCAATCACAAACTGGCTTTTGGCTACCTGGCGCGCCATTGGCGGATTTAAAATAACCACTTCTACCGTAACAAAAGCGAAACTTAAGAGAAAAGCACAGTAAACTATATACTGCTCTCGCGGCTGTCTTGGATGATTTCAAAGGCAAGTTTTCTTTGAAAATAGAACAGAAACCTGCTCTGGAACAATTCATACAGAAAAAAGATGTGTTTGCTTTATTACCGATCGTTGTATCGTTGTATAGTATCATTGGTCTGATTGGTTAAAGGCGTGTCCAATTACGTGAGTGAAGTGGACCTCCATTGAGGAGTTGGCCAGACTAACTGAGCAAATGAAATGCAGTGAAGGGGCGGGGAATTCCCAGACAATCCTCTCTCTGCATCACTGCCTGGAATAGTAGCTGCTCCGCTGCTACTTCATAGCACTATGAGTGGACAGAAGCGTGTCAAGGATGTTCTGGGGAGAGATTAGGCCCTGGACCTCTCTGCTACCATCGGCCAGAAGGCCAGTGATGAGGTATATAAGGCCAGTGATGAGGTATATAAGGCCAGTAATGAGGTATAGAAGGCCAGTGATGAGGTATATAAGGCCAGTGATGAGGTATAGAAGGCCAGTGATGAGGTATAGAAGGCCAGTGATGAGGTATAGAAGGCCAGTGATACTAGTGATGGCTAGTACAAAGGTAATATACATTTTGGTTTAATGGTCCACCGGCGCTCAGGTGCGTCGGCCCACTAGGGATTGTCCCAGTATGCCAGATGGCCAGTACACCACTGAGTGTAGTTACATCTCCATCAGCTTGAACCTGACTTGTATTTGCTTGTGTTTACTCTAGATGTTCTCCCACATTACCTCACTATTCCATTTCCCCACCTACCAGTGCTGTGACTGAGCAATGTGTGTTTAAAAACTACAATTCAAATAAACACTTAAAGAGTGCATACTTATCTGTGTGTTTGGGTGTGCAGCTGCATGAAGATGCGGTAAAGGTTCTTCACTTTTGTTGGTTGAGAAGAAACTGAATAAAGATGAATAATGTTTTTTTTATCATCTTCTCCCCAGAGAGCAGCATTTGGCACACGTTATATATCACAGTGGTGCTTTTGTACTGTCATGTAGTTATGTCAGCGTACCACAGAATTCCTAAACTGTTAGGGGAACTATATACTCCTTTGTTTGTTTGTTCTTTACAGGAAACAAGAATTGACACAATTAATGCATCTGAAAATAGTTCTGGAAATAGGATATTGTTTCGAGTTTGAGTACAGAACTTGGCCTTAATTATGGGAGCAGATGAGCATGTTTGGCAAGGTCTCTAGCCAAGGTCCTGAAACACTTTGCAGGGATTGCGCGCGAGTCACTGCGTAGGCCTTGTTGTCTTGCTTTGTTAAATACCAAAGGAACAGAGTTGGTGAAAGAGGAGGTGGTGGGTTGAGTGTGCGCACAAAAACAAATGCTAGGGCTGTGGAAGTTAGCCGTGATGAGTTACGTGCAGGGGTTAGGCACAAGATACATGGCAAATGTAGCACCCTCCTCGGGCATTAAGAATGCCATTTAATCCTGATAAAATAGCTGCTCGCCATTAATCACAAAGCAAACGGAGTAGTTACTAATGGAGGTTAAAATAAATATATGGATGCCTAAATGTAGAAATGCCTAAAGCTGAAAAGAAAGCGGTGGATTCTTTCAGTGGCTATGTCTGGCTTAATTAAGCTAGCATAGCTCTTATTGCTACTGAGCTATAACAGTTATGTAGGCTACCTGTATAGAATTTCAAACTGAATGCTACAGATTAGATGCAATACAGCAAATACAGAGACATTCTACAGAGACATCTCATTGTTTAAAAACGACTGATGTTAATAGGGAGGATAGTATCTGCTAAATGCTGTGGGCCACTGGCATCTATTTTCACCAAAGTGTCCTAATTTTCAAGTTAGATATGGAGAATAATTAGTCATTATCTAACTGGCACTCCCACACATAATGCACATTAGTTTAACTGTTTTTTTCTTAGCGCTTGATTGAACTCAACCCATGAGGCATGTGATTTTGTGTTTATAAGGCCGGACTGAGAGTCGGAACATGGGTTGGCTTTAAAAAGGCAGTAGTGTTGGTATCTGAATTATTTTAATATTCCGTAACAGAAAACAGGCTTTCTGTGCATGCAAACAAAGGTATTCCTTTGGGAAACGCCCTTCGGTGTTGAATGGTTTTCAAAATGGACAGCAGAGATAAATTATTGATGGTCTGTTCTTGCTCTGTGCCCTGTTCTTGCAACCACTTGTTTTTAATTAACAGCCAGTAGACCCACTAATGCTGTTTGTGCACCAGGGAAGGAAGAAAATCAGCCTGGACAAAGAGAGTTAGTTCAGATCAAATCAAACTCATGTCAACTTTTAGAAAATCTCAAAACACATCTGCGTCTATAAACAATTACTGATCGTGAACTATTGAGCTTTTTGAACAGTTCTAGACAACAGCCACAGATTTTAAAGCATTTTATGATAGTAACTGGTTTTGATGAAAGACTTATTGTGATTGTAACTGGAATGACACAGTCCACTCAATGCCTTTAGTTTTCCTTCGTCCTCAAAATCAGCATGGCTGCAATCAGCTCTTCAGCCATTTTGCAGTCTCTCACTCCTGCTGTGGGGGCCGGGTAGTCTCCAGCTGTTCAACATTAAGCATTGTAAAACATTTCCTGGAGTACCACAATAAGTGCACTGACCTTCAAACACAGGAAGGAACCCAGGAGTTTGTGGCTGTTTACTCTGTTTTAAAAGATCAAACCATTGTAACACTGTCCTTTTCAAACTCTTACAGGCACAATAATCCATAAAGACGAATCCTTAGAATTTTCTTTCATTAAATAGCATTTAAGGTATACTACCACCTCGGACCTTATACCCAACAAATGACATATTGCCAGCCACACCCTTACATACACATCCAGTCCTGTACAAATACATGGAACACAACTATAAAAGAAGATCACTGATATTTTTATTCTATGCCAGAAACCCTGTAAGCTTGCCTTTAATGAAGGATAACATTTTTATGATTGATGGATAGGAAAGAAGAGAAACATTTTTGTAGAACCAGCTGATGGCAGTTAAGTGTAGTGGATATATCATGGACACACTTACACAAGGACAGGTTCTATTTGGTATCTGCTGCCATTACTAAATTACTAAATGTGGTGAAGGAGGAAAGAATGCATCATAATTCTATTTAAGCTACATATATATATATAACCAAGTTTAACTACAATATGGATAAATTATATATGAATGAGCCTAAATGGAGCCTTTTGAAAATGTCTCTTCTCCATATTAGAACATGACTGATAGTATAATATACCAGCATTCACTGAAGACATGTTTTAATACGTGCGTTTGGAGTGGAACAGCATTTACGTTTTCCGGCAGAACATTTTCTTTCTGATTCTGTGTTAGAGGATTGGAACTTTTGTGTAGTTTTCTTCTATTAATGGTGAAGTGAGTAAGTCATTTAATACGTGGCCAATGGCACAAAAACAATGAATCATGAGTGGAACAAAGAACAAAATGCCACAGACATAAAAGCCCTTAATGGAACCCTGGCAGGAAATGACTCCCCCAACACTTTCAAGGCAATGATCGGGATTTCTAGGATTGACACGACACATGGGTGTGCTAATGTGTGTGTGCAATTTGTGTGTTTGTGTGTGGACACCTTTGGAAAGGCATGGAAATCTTGAACAGGTGTGAGATAAATATTCCATTCAAATGTACATGTTATAAATGCATAATCTCATTTTAAAATGTATTTTCCTTTAAATAACAAACTGTTACAGGTTTAATCAATTTAATATGTACAGTGTGTTTGTAAAGAGGTGTGGTATTAAAATAACAAGATATCAAGAGATCACCCTGATCTCACCCAAGAGATACATGTGCCCTGATATCTCCTGCTTCTTTCATGGCCCTGATCTCTCCTCTCCTTCTTTCATGGCCCTGATCTCTCCTCTCCTTCTTTCATGGCCCTGATCTCTCCTCTGCTTCTTTCATGGCCCTGATCTCTCCTCTGCTTCTTTCATGTCCCTGATCTCTCCTCTGCTTCTTTCATGGCCCTGATCTCTCCTCTTCTTTCATTGTCCTGATCACTCCTTCATCTCTCATGTCCCTGATATCTCCTGCTTCTTTCATGGTCCTGATCTCTCCTCTGCTTCTTTCATGGTCCTGATCTCTCCTTCATCTTTCATGGACCTGATCTCTCCTTCATCTTTCATGGACCTGATCTCTCCTCTGCTTCTCTCATGGCCCTGATCTTTCCTGCATCCTTCATCGCAATGGCAGAGCAAAAGTGAACCAGCATGCAGGTATTTCATGGACAAATTAATATCAAACTAGACGTAACGCAAAGCGTTACCAAATATGGCCGCCGAACTGTTCAGTAGGTTTTGGCACAGAATGAGTCATGGTTGTAAGTGTGTTTGTGTGTTTTTATGTGTTTTGTGTGTGTAAATTGGTTTGTGTTTCATTTTTATGTATTAAAGGAATTATTTGTGCATGCGTACATATGTCTACTGTGTGTGTATGTGTGCATACGAATGTCTACTGTGTATGTGTGTGTATGTTGCAGTTTTGACCATGCATTATGGTGCAGTTTTGACCATGTCAGCCAGAGATACCTGCAATTACATCACCTCATGTTTGCTTTCTCATTTTTAAGTAGGTGGCGCTATACATAAAATGAGTGGTTATGGGATGGGTTGACGTGACCCCTTTAGACAAACATACAAAAAACATGTGGCCCTCCTAAGCCCTACAGTTCTCGGGATATTCGTAGAAAACTGTGTCAGCCCACCTACAGGCCAGTTGGTGTACAGTCACATAAAAAAAAAATTATTGTATGGTCCCCCATGGACAAAATTGCACGAAACTTGGCATGCATTCAGAGGGTCTCATAATGATCCACCACTTTCAATTTCGTGCACTTTCGACAATATATGCATAAGTTATAAGTGACTGGAGTTGTGAAGAGTGCATAGTTTGAGGGTCTGCCACGCCCACACCCTTCAAACTTTGTAAAAGACTCTCATAACTTTTAATTCCACATTGCTGAAGAGTAACCTGACCACGTTTGAAGGCATTACCATTAAATCTGTAGGAGGAGTTCAATCACATGCGAGTTGTGGAAACAAAGTGAAGTTTCCAACCACCAACAGGTGGCGCTATAGGTGATATCAGTCAGGCATATGTACGCGTTCGGGCCGGATCCAGCGTCCACCCTAAGACATTGTCTCTGGATCAAACAATGTACGCGACAGTTATAAGAGACTTTGGGCCTGATTTACTAACATGCGACCGCTGCTTAATCTGCGTTTGCACATTAACGCACAGTGTTTTTGCGCATTTTCCGTGGTATTTATCAAACCACATCTGCGCTGGGCAAACTGTGTTTACTCCGCCCTATATAGGGCCTGATTTATTAACATTGCGACCGCTGCTTAAACTGCGTTCGCACATTAACGCACAGTGTTTTTGCGCATTTTCCATGGTATTTATTTAGGAAGAGAAAATGAAGCTTCAGCGAAGTGGAGATAGATATATTGGTTCACGTTCGCTCAATCACTGAACCTGAGTCAATGTGTGCGCTGCCATATTGTTGTTCTGCCCGCCATCACCTACAGCGAGATGTTTAAAAGAACACGATTATAAAGAATATGCTATTGGTGGCATTAATGCATAAATAAATTATAAATGTTAGTATCTGATTAATAAAGGGTAATTTGTTGGTAATGAGTAGTAAGCAGTAACTTGATCTTGGATGGATGGATACTTTATTAATCAAGAGGGAAATTTTAGGAAATCCAGTAGCATCCAGACACAACATCGACAAATCACATCCACATAGGGAGAACACGTTCAAAAGGAGTGGGAACGGAACTGATTTTTAGGACATCCAGTATCATCCAGACACAACATCCACAAATAGGGAGAACACGTTCTAAAGGAGTGGGAACAGAATGGAAACACAAGAAGGCGCCCCCCCCCCCCCCCCCCCCCATATAGGCAGGATTTAAAACTCAAGCTCCCTATTTGCCGTGGGCCAGATAAGACATGTAATTCAAATTCAAATTGAAAAAAAATGGATGTTGTGTCTGGATGCTACTGGATTTCCTAAAATTTCCCTCTGGATTAATAAAGTATCCATCTATCCAAGATCAAGTTACTGCTTACTACTCATTACCAACAAATCACCCTTTATTAATCAGTTACTAACATTTATAACTGGCAAAACGGAGCCTTATTGTAAAGTGTGTGACACATCATCATCTAGTAATCAGTTACAAACATTTATAACTGGCAGAATGGAGCATTATTGGCTAGTAGAGCAAGTTAAGGGATAGACAGTGGGTTGCCAAGATGGGGATCTTCCCAAATAGTGAGCCCGCATCGATGTATAAAAACTGTGTTTATAACTAATTTATAAGGGCTTAATAATGACTTACAAAGGGTTTACAACCTAATTAGTAACCTATTTATAAACCATTTATAAACCATTTATAATGGAGTCTTATTGTAAAGTGGTACCAAATATTCTTTTCTTAAAAGGAGAGTCTGCATTTCAAATCCAATACGCTTTTTGTTAGATTCAGTGAAATTCCTTCTCGTGTTCCCCTAAATGTGGTTCTGTGTGCACGGCCAAAACACTCTGGTGTTTGTACTCAGTCCTGTACTTTACCAGCCAATCAACACGTTGTGTCAGGAGCACAGAAGGGAGGGACATAATCTTGCCGGCTGTGTTCTAATATCAACAGCCTTTTGCCAGATTCATGGACCATACCCTTAAAAAGAAAGAGGCTCTTTTTTTCAGCATTACATTTGACATGGTTTTCGAGTAAGGAAAGGGAGTTAATGGAATGTGCAAGTTAACATGTACATACAAACGTGTACAAGTAGCCTCACAGCATTTGTTGCTTGCAATGCTAAAAAAGAGTGATAAAAAAGAAAACCTTTTTAGGCAGCTGAAATTGCTAGTGATGAAGAGTGTTCTCAGTATACTGAAGGCTTTCTTTAAAGGTAATCTTTTAAGAATTAAAGAATTGGAAGTCCCACAGAGAGACCGTAGAAACTGTAGATTGATAGCAGGGAGACATGCAAGTAAATGATGAAGTTAACCTTAATTTTGTGACTAACCCTTGCTGTGCATACCAATCCTTTTATTTACCTCTGCTAAAATACACCATTATTCTCAGCACTTTCCCAGCACCAGTTAGTGCAAAGAGATTTATCATGAGATGAGATACTTCTATTTCAAATTCAGCCTGACAAATCACAGTGTTCTCTTTACACATTGTGGGGCCGTGAAACTTCTTAATGATTTAATGTCCTGCAGAACACCCGCACAAGAACATCCGCCTACTCTGGTAAGGAAGGATGTTGCGACGGAAAAGTTGTCGATTGCTCGACTGCAGAACAATTACTGAGCTCCCTGTGCACGGTAATAAGGTATGTTCAATTCATTGTGATTGGTTGATAAAGAATGACTTCATTGCCCCATCCACTAATTACTCAACCCATTTATACTTGATTGCGCCCTGCTTTGTGTCAATGAAATTTGCAAATATAGTTATCTGCCCCTAATTTCACAGTATTGATGGGTTGCTTGTTGCCCTGTGAAATTAGGGCCCTCCCCTTATTCATATTTGTCAAAATTGCATTATCAGGTAAGTGGAACCAAGTATCCATACTTAATGAGCTGTTCATGGATATAAATAAATCTGTTTCTTGAGGGTCAATTACATGCAAGTCTTGTTTGTGATTGTTGGTGAGAAAAGTGAGTCAGGGATAATGTCTGGTCCGCCAGGATTTTCTAAATAGTGATAAGACAAGCCGGACCCCAACACACAACGTTGGGAGTGGTCAATACATTTAATGGAACATTCTGCAGTCTAGTCTAAAATGGGTCTATATATCTCATCACAAATGCTTTGTCTGATCTCAGCTACTAATACCTCCTTTAAAAGCCCCAGATATATGGCTGGGTAACAGTCACCACCTGCTTTCCTCCTGGAGTGCCTGTCCAATTTGTTTCAAGTGTGGCTTGCCTACCCTAATCCTGGCCTAGACTCTCTCAATGTTAGTTGTTTTATTATGCTGGTCTCAGCTATTCAAACATATCTTCTTATCAATGCAAATAATCATCTTTGCCTTTGAAATGTTTTCAAGACTGAAGTTTGATTTTTACCATGTAGCGTTAGCCATATATTGGCATAACACAAAATAACCTTTCTTGACCTCTGAGTATTACAGTTTTCTAAGTGTAAAAAAATTACGAGATTATCCAATTATACACAGCCATTTTTTCTTGTACTGCGTTTAATGAAACAGTATAAACAATGAAAGTGTGAAGACATCGTCTTGAAACTGTGTCCTCTGGGTACAGTCCCTCTTTACCTTGCATATGAACGTTGTATAATATATATAATGTATACGTTGAATGAATGTAAAATAGTAATAAAATAGTATAAATGTTTTATTTTGTTTCATATGCTATTATGAAATCCTATTGCTTTGCAAAAGAATTGTTGAAGCATGAGCTACTACCTGTGTCTCCAGGGTCATGGAATAACATCCTTGTCACATACCGTCCTGGTGACAGTATTCGATTAAAGGCAAGACACATTTGACACAGAATTAGCCTAAAGTGCTCTGGCTATTTGTGAAGGTTTAGAAAATAAGCGTTCAAGCTCATTTAAAAAAAGTAGTAATAAACATAAACATTCTCAATGTTAACTGGTTCACTATCATTTACATTTTTTATCCAAAGCAAAGTAAAAGGAATTTGCATTTATACATCAGGATAAGTTAGGGGTTCAGTGTCTTGCTCAAGGACACTCACACATTTGGTAAGGAGGAGAACCTGCAACCTTACGATTATTTAAAGCCAGCTCTACCTCCTGTACCACCTGACTTGATACTGTGTAACTACACAGAGTACAGTTGAACATTAATGGTGTTATAGCACACTGATACTTTTATTTAATAAACTAGGGATGGGACAAGGGAAGTAGGGGAAGCAGATGTCATTTGTTTAGTTGTACTCTTATTCTATTGTACATTTGTAGACATTTCTAAATAGTATTCATATCAAGGGTTATGCAATATAAAGCGTTACCTTACAGTAACTTAAAAGCAATACATTTCCACTGGATAATCCATCAAGTCTTACTTATATCTGGTCGTCATATTTACCTACATATTGTAAATAGCCTCTATGGTTCAGGCCAGACTCTGTGAGAGATTTTTGATCCTGATCATTCTGAACAAATCTATACATTCTGGCCTTTACCTGTCTACACCCTGTCTTTGCACACTTGTTTTCATCCCGAAGGACTTTAAGGACTAAAGCCCTTAAATATAACGAAGGCCCTATAAACATGTCTCATTCAGGGAGGAGATTCTTTTTCACAAAGGCCAACCAATCAGCAGTGGACACAACCAAAGAGGTCACTCTAATTGGTTTGGCAACTACACAATGAAAGCGAAAAATGACAAAGCATTAGTGTACATCATCCTAGTGGAGACGGTCACAGAAGAGACAAACCAATGGTGAGGTAAGGGAGGAACTATGGGTGATATTGGAAACAGATCATTTCATTAGAGTACATGGCAATATCGTAATAGGATCCAGTGCCAGGGGTCCAGACTCAAATAAATCAGTTTGTGTCAAATAAGTGTCAGGCCACTGGAAGGCCAGGGCCCTTAATGATACTTCTAATGAAAACAAAAACACCAAGAGGTGTTCTTCATGGCTAATATGGAACCAAAATTCCCCTAGATACAGAATATATTTTAGCTTATTTAGAATCAAAAGCACGAATGCATGGCTTATTTCCCCCAAAACTGAGCAACTAGAACAAAGAATAATAGGTCTGTTATCCGGAATTTAGAGCCACTCTCGCCTGCTTTCATTTGCTACTAAGCAGCTTGTACAAATACCTGTAGGACACATACTGTAGATGTCCTTTCAGATTGGCTATGCCTATGAAGTACTATTTGTGTAATCTGTGCAATCTTATGTTAGTGTCTGAATTTGATGCTGGGATTGGTGTTCGTATGCTGGCTCTGGAACACTACTATCTAAAAAAAGTTGTCTAATCACAGCACACTGACAACCAAAGCAACCTCTGGCTGGGACTGCTTTGTGGGTCATTAGCTGGACAATGATTCCTATCATTTAGTGTTAAAAAGGAGAGATATTCATAGTTTGGGGGGACATTTGAATGGAAACGCATTCACACGCACAGTTACTGGACAAAAAAGGTCAAACTGTCTCATCAGAAGTAAGCAAATCTTGTTTAATTCGATAATATGCTACCTAAAACATGAAAAAACTATTTTCTGTGCACTGGTAGTTTCATCCTTTCAGCTCCTCTCAACTGTGGAGAACAATAATGTGAAGCGAATGTGATTCTAGCGACATTTTTTTGCATGTCTATTTAGTTTGTGCCTTGTCCTTGTGAGAGTGCATTAAATGAGTCTTATCAAATCAGCATAAAGTTGCCATACAATCATAATACTGCTCACTGATTTAATGGCAGTTGGGGATAGAGAAAAATATTTTGGTTGACTGAATTTCTTTATAGACTCTCTTTAACGATTTGCACTAAATTTGAGTGGTTAACCACAGCCTCCTTTATCCAGAAGGGACCATCTCTTCGTGGATCACAAAGACTTGTGCTGGGATTTAGTTCACATCATTGTAAAAGAGCATACACTAACATTACAGACAAGCAAACACTGGCTACTTGTCTAAGCTTTGTTTGTCTTCCATTTTGTTTTGGGGTTCTGTGCTGCTTTATGTAAGCCTTGACGTTTTGTGAGTATAGTGTGATTGTTTGTGTGTGTGTGTGTGTGTGTGTGTGTGTGTGTGTGTGTGTGTGTGTCTGGCCCAAGTACTACTGGGGATTTGTTCATCCACGGCATGCCCATGGGCATTGTCCTTGATTCAATTTAAAGAGATTGGATCAACCTTTAGCCAATCTAAGGTCTGGCACTTGATAAACATGACGCCACATCCTCTGCGAAGCAGATTATTTGAAATCTCATAGTTCCGCCCTGGCTGGATATAGTAGTCAGCCTTCCTTCATTCAAGATTTAGTATACAGAGGCTCAACATTACACTCACTCTCAATGGATTTCACACTTAGATCATGGTTCACCCCAGGAGCCAGCACAATACTCAGACTACTGCTCTTAAGCTAACCAAGTTGTACCATAACAAGCTGAATAGCTTACCATAGGCATACTGAATACTGTTAAATCAATGTATCCCTTTGTAACTGTATTCCTGTTCAAAAGTAACATGAATTAAAATAACTCATCTGTTATCATCAGTTACAGTTCAGAGCAGAGATACACCTGCGTTGTCATATAGGACCACTGGTTTCAGTTTGGTGAAACTGTGCCACTGTGCTGAACTCCCTCTCTCCTTTTGCCTGTCACTGATTGTATATGGTTCTGTCTGTAAACCTGCCAGCGCCGCTGACACATATTTCCAAACAAAGATTTCAAATATTTCAAAGCAGTAAGTTAGTGGGTGGTGTCACCCCTTCATTAACAAGTACAGGAGTTTTGTTATAATCTCCCTAAAATGTCAGTCCACATGGATGAGAGCCAATGTCTGAGGTCAAATGTACTATTGTGTAATAGCTATGTGCTACAAGTAAATCACACAATGAGATTTTATATTATGAAACAGGTCACTAAGCATACTAGACAAATGGCAAAACTGCAACAGTAATACATCTAAAATGAACAATCCATATAAGATTATGTCATTGGCATAAACTCCTTTTCCCAGAAAATATTTTACTCACTACTCTACTGAAAAGCAAGCCAATGAAGAAGTGTAGATGTTTTTAGATACATTTCCTATTCACATCACTGTAATATATATGTTCAAGGATTCTTTACTTTCAAATGAACAGAGGGCATGAAGATCTGTATTTTCAAAAAGCAACATCTTAATATGCAATAACTCTATGCAGGAGAAGAATTATAAATGAAATAGGGGTGGAATCCCTGCCCACAGTTACACAATTGTATTTATCTTTTATTACTTTTCCGGCCTACACTATGTTATTGTGGTCCCACCTCTGACATGGGAAATGTAATAAATATTGATGTTCTTCAGAGTAGAGGAAGTAGAAATTGCACTCTGTGTTTCTGTTGTTTTTTCCTGGTTCCTCTCTCTCTGTCCCTTTCCCTCCTTTCCTCCCCTCCTCTCTCTCTCTCTCTCTCTGTATGTGTGTGTTTGTGTGTATGAGTATGTGTGTGTGTGTGTGTGTGTGTGTGTGTGTGTGTGTGTGTGTGTGTGTGTGTGTATGTGTATTTGTAGTCGTGTCTGTGTGTATGTATCTGCGCATTTCATCCCATCACCAAAACGCTTCCGGCGACTTAAAGCTATATTCTACTTTTCTGCTCCCTTTCTGTCTTGTACTCTTTTTATGTATCTCTTAGGAATGTGTTATATATCATATTTGAATGCAAATGAAATATTGACCTGAGATCACCTGTGTATCTATGTATTTTAATCGCATCTTGTAATTTATACTATTTCTAAGGTTTCCACGTGACTTTATACTCAAGTCAGTGAAATGTAGTTTTCTAATGTAATCTATCAAATTAGTTATTCTAATACAGCCAGTTATTTCAGGACTTAAAACGCTTTTGTCATTACCTTTTTACAAGTCAGTTTCTGAACATCTGCAAAAATAATGATGTTTTCATAGTTTTGGACTACATTTATACAACTTGCCAAAGCCCCATCTGTGAAACAGTGTGTGTTTGTGTGTTAAGCAGAATAAATGCGGAACTTCAGTCTCGGACGAAATGGGCATTGACAATTGCCTTTTATCAACTGCAGAAATAAGCTCAACAAAACTCTTTACTTAAGATCCATATTTGGTTCTGAATACCTATACTTATAAAAGTCCTCTGTGTCACCCATCATAAAGCCCACAGTGTGTTCTAGAGGATGGAGACAGAAGCTCCTCATCTCTTTACATTACCCAGGATGTACACAATGCATGAAGTTTCCTCAAAGGGAATTCATTAAAAATAACTACAGATCAAAGTGAGATAGCAACACAAAAGGTTGCATTACAAAAGCGTTATCAGTCTGACTCATAATCTGATATACTGAGGAACAGTCTTCTCACTCTCTGTTCCTATCTTTAGAATAATCCCAGTGCTCCAGCAACACACCATCACACAGAACTATGTAGAATGAGAGCTCTTACCAGAGCAGTACGCAGAATTCTGATTATGGAGCTGTCTCTTTCAATCCACACGGCTAGTCATTAAATCCAAATTGCTGAGTAAAAATTGAAGATGCCATCAAAGTGATTTTCAGGCAGAAAAATATGGTTCTTGCTATATCATAAAAAAAAAAAACGGTCCAATCAGTCTGAAGAGATGGCGCGGGTGGCAAGGTGTACAGAATCCATGTCCCAGATACTTTAAAAGCCTACCTCCAGACTTCGGCTCGGATAAACGCAAATTTAGATACCCCAGCCAAACAGAACCACGGGGAGCACCAGCGGCAGGCAGACAGCGTCGGGAGGAAGAGGGATAGGGAGAGGAGAGTGAGGCAGAGAGAACGGGTAGCAGAGGAGGGGGCTCGGACGGCACAAGGTGGAGAGAGGGAGGAGCTGCAATGTAGAGAAGAAAAAAAGAGAGAGAGGAAGGGAGGGGGCTACTAGAAAAAAAAATAAAGGAGGAAGAAAGCTTCTGTATGATCTGTGCAAACACTGGAGATGCAACTAATGAAATTCAATTCCCCGTTTTGATCTGGGTGCTGCCGCATCGGGAGAGCACAGAGACGCTTGGCAGCTGAAGGCAGAAACGGGGGAAAAAAGAGCAGGGATGAGGCCAGGACGCTGCAAACTGCTTAGATGCTCTTACTACTCCAGAATCCAGTCCAGTCCTCAGCTGCACTATGCATCTCTGTTTGTCTTGCTCTCAGACAACAGTGATTTATACTCTGAGGCAAAGCAGGCTGATTATTAAAGAAGCCCAAAGTTGCAATATGACAACAGGAAAGGTTAAGTGCGAAGGTGTGATACTGTTTAATGTGGTGCTGTTAGGGATGGGCTGAGCATCACTGATCCAAACAGGGTATTGAAATGTGCCAAAAAAAGGATTGGAGGAGAGTGGAGGCAGTTTAGGAAGGTATCGACAGGATGCCTTTATAGCCCCATCCTCACCGCTTTATTTGAGTATCCTGTAATAAGCAAGGAATTGTCCAAAAGTCAAGACAATAGCTACAGCGTTTGAGGCAACTCCACTGAAAAGTCCCAGCTAATACAGCACTCATGCAGCATAAGCAAACTGAGAGTGACATGGGTGCATGTTGAGCAGGATGCCTCGAAGAGAAGCACTGCACGCTCACACTGTCAAACCTGATGCCCCATTTAATTAGAGGTGTACACTGACGTCATTATCCGTATCTGTATCTGTTGAACCAACAAAATGATCTGTCTTTGTACCTGTATTCGGATAAATGTTGCATTTTCTAACCTAATATTCATTGGCAATAAAATTGTTGTGCCTTCAAAGCATAACATTTATTTAATATTGGTGTGTATATACATATAGATAGATATCACAGGTCCCCTTTAACTGAGGGCCATTCATCGATCGAAACGAAAAAAAAAAATAGCCTTCAGTTTAAGGGAATAATCTTAAATTCCAATGACACTAAAATTAAACTACAGGTTCTAAGCTCACTGGCTACTTTTCGTGGTGCCTCCTCCTCCTCGATACAAGTTTCCTTGAGTGACAGCTGGGGATGGTCCGCCTATCAGCATGCTGGCTGCTGTGCACTATCTCGGTGGGGACGGCTACAGAATATAACCATCACTTCTCATTAATGTATAGTAAATTAAATGACTAGTTAGTGTCAAAGTCTTATGTTTCAAACATAATGGGCATTTTTGTTCTGTGGCCATCAACGATTCATCAATTTAAATAAATATAATGGCTGACGGACAGACATGTCCATCATGGAATTTTTTTCTGAATAATAAGGAGCAGCTTTGTGTGTCCTGTACAGGAGCGTGTTCCCATTCACATTCTGACATGGTGGAGAGAATTAACAGCATTGTGTAGACAGCAAAGGCATCTGA
The DNA here is from genome assembly GCF_963457725.1 of Sprattus sprattus. Taxonomy (NCBI): domain Eukaryota; kingdom Metazoa; phylum Chordata; class Actinopteri; order Clupeiformes; family Clupeidae; genus Sprattus; species Sprattus sprattus. The sequence goes on from NC_137926.1 coordinate 28,198,397, forward strand.
CATCACTATTAGCCTGTAGCAGTTTTTATGTGTGTGTTACAGTCTTACAATATTTAAAGGACTTGTGTGAAAAGTCATGTGACCTCGGCTGCTGTGGGAGAACAGTAGAACTGCATGGATTGAAGGCATGCTGTACATGCAGCTGTTCTCCGCAATGGAAACAGATGCTTTTTGCAGCACCACGAAAAGCAAGCTGCTTAGACCAAATCATACAGCCATGAATTATTTAACATCACCTCCAGCAATGCCTGATCATCCTGTCAACTGACCCAGTACATTTCAGTCTTACTGGAATCGAGTCCTTCCTCGTCATAATATTTCAAAAATATAACATACACAGTAATAGCGTCTGTTAGACAAACATAGCAAACCTCAAAAAGCATGGTGTTTTCTGAATTAATCAAGCTACAAGCAGATACTGTGTGTTGTGGCTTGTGGCTTTTCACACCATTTTCATCGTAAACAAGATGCACACATGGTCTGTCTTCACAACTGGCTGATGCTGTATCAAATCTGAGCATGGGTGGATCTAGAGGTGGACATCTTGGAATCACACAAACTCGCCTACCTCCTCTGCTGACCTGCTGACCAATACTCAGTGGATGAACTACATAATTATCTTCTAATTCATTGCTGTTCTTGTCCTCAAAGTAACTGATGAACTCAGCATCAATGTTGCCCACTGAGGCTGTCAGCCATTGTTACAGTCTGAAGCACAACTTTAGAATTTTTTTGTTGTTGTTCACACAGAGGCTAAAAGGTATTTTCACCTGCACCAAAAAACTAACAGTTAAGATTAAGTATATTCAAAATACAGGCCCACCTTTCAATACTGAGATTCAATTATTTTTAATACTTTGTTTGTATGCCTACCTTAGCTTTTGATAACATTCTCAATCCCCCTCGGCATTGCACACATTTCTTGAGAGATGTTCTGACATTTTTCAGAGATTCCATTCTTCTTTCAGATACTCTTTGCTAGAGTGGTTGTTTCTCTACCTTTCTCTTTAAAATACCCCAACGGTGTTTTATTTTATTTATTGAATTCAGGTCAGGCAACATTTGATGGACATAGTTCATAGTTTTAGTTTCATAGTTTTCACTTTTTTATTTCCTTTAGAAACTCTTGTGTAATATTGGCAGTGTGCTTTGAATTGTTTTCATGCTGGAAAATTCCTCTTCTGCCAAGCTGCTGCAGACTGGGAGTCATCTTCGGTATACCCACATGCATTCATGGTGCCATTTACAAATATAATCTCCCAGCTCACCTGCTCCTCACGACACACTCCCTCCACTGTGCTTTACTGTTGGACTATGCATTCACTGTGGTTGTCCTGGCCAGGTTCACATCAAACATGCCGCTTTCCGGCACAAGATTGCAAGATTAAACTTTGCTCTGATACATTTTTTTGGCCATTTTTCTTGTCTTATTATGACCGCCGCACGACAGCGGTTTAGGTTATAGGTTTAGTCGGAGTCAACGATTCCCGGGACACTGAAACACCGAGGTGCACGAAATTGGGTGGGCATGTAGCCCCACTAGATGAGCGCGGAACCACAGATTTTCGTTTTGATCCGTTGCACCCCCATCGGACTGGACCCATTTTAAAGATGGTGGGGCGATTCAGTTTTCTGTGAATAAGTCGAAAACCGTAGGGCTAAGGAGGACCGTATTTTTTTTGTATGTTGGACTTAAGAGGCCACATCAACCATTCCACTATCACTTATTTCATGTATAGCGCCACCTAGTTACAAATGAAAAAGCAAAAATGGAGTGTTGTAAAACATTTTAATTGTAAGTTGCCAAGTCAGAACTGCACGAAATCGGAGGTGTGGGATCATTATGACACCTTCTGACTGCACGTTAAGTTTCGTGGAATTCCGTTCACGGGGGGCATGCAATAAATTGATTTATATGATTATATAAATAGCCTCAGGAGCTGCTGATCCTATTCTAGACAGCAGTCGTTGAGTCTGTTCTTTGCACTTCCATCACTGTCTGGTTTGGATCCGCAACCAAACTGGACAAGAACAGACTTCAACGGACTGTCAGGACTGCAGAAAGGATCATTGGTGCCAACCTGCTCACCATCCAAGACCTGTTCACATCCAGAGTCAAGAAGCGGGCAAGAAAAATAACTGCAGACCCCTCCCACCCTGGACACAACATGTTTCAACTCCTCCCTTCTGGTAGGCGCTACAGATCTCTGTTCGCCAAGACCTCCAGAAACAAGAACAGTTTCCTCCCTCTTGCTGTCTCTCTCCTGAACAGCTAACCCTCTGTGGCACTGTAAAAATAACCAATGTAAAATGACCCCCGTAACCATATCTATTTATTTCACCCTTCCTGTATAACCCAATACCATATAGTATTTATTTATGCCTGCTCTTCCTGGACTCTCCACTTTGCACTATTGTTTATCCATTGCACTGTTGTATTGTACTGTTTTGCACTGTTGTATTGAATTGTTTTGCACTGTTGCACTGATTTTCACTGTTGTATTGTTTTGTGTTGTGATGTGTTGATATGTGTAATATGTGTAAGCACACTGAGAGCCACTGCACCAAGACAAATTCCTTGTTTGTGCAGACTAACTTTGCCAATAAAAGCCGATTCTGATTCTGATTCTGATTATACACCAACTGGCCTGTAGGTGGCGCGACACAGTTTTCTTCGAATATCCCGAGAACCGTAGGGCCTTGGAGGGCCAAATTGTTCTTGTATGTTTTGTGTAGCGCCCCTTGAACATTGCAAAAAAACCTGCGCATTGGCGTTATTTTGCCGTAACTTGACGGAATTCGGTACACGTCTTCATCATGCTTGGACGCACTAAAAAGTCTCTTGACGCCATGGTGGCAGGTCCACAGGAAGTCGGCCATTTTGAGTGGAAGATGCATTTTGACGGCGTTTGCACACCTCGCATCTGATCGAACTCCTCCGACAAATTTAATGGTAACGCCTTGAAATGTGGTCAGGTTACTCTTCAGCCATGGGCGACTAAAAGTTATATAAGATTTTCTCATTAGTCGGAAGGTGTGGGCGTGGCAGACCCTCAAACTTTGCCAACTTTCCAGTGCTTGCCACAAAACACAAAGGGCCCTATCTTGCACCCAGCGCAATTGACATTGTCACCGACGCATGTATCATTCCTATCTTGCACCCGGCGCACAGCGCGATTTTCCCTCCAGAGGCGCGCTTCGAAATGAACTTGCGTCGACATGGGCGGGGGCGGAACAGAGAAGGCGTTTCTCTGGCGCAAGTGGTATTTTGCAGTTTCAAAACAACGCCGTGCGCCGTGCGCCATTGACCAAAAAAAAGCTGGTCTAATGTGAGGCGCAATGTCTAAAGTCTGTAACGCGTATTCAGAACGCTATTTTAAGGGCGCATGTGCTTGCCCGCACAGTATAGGACCTGTAGGCTACACTTTACTTCTGTCGTCTTCACGAGAGATTTACACCAATTGTTTGGCAAGCCATATATAATTACAAGGAAAATAAAGTATTTACCACATGAGGAAATCATTTTGATATCCGTATCCAAGACATTTAAAAACTAGGCATACATCTAGCGTACACAATTGACCCAAATGATTCAGGTTAATTGAAGCTGCGTGACATTTGATTTATTGTATGGCTTTGTTGCATTTATTTAATGCCAGTATTATTATAAATCTTGTAAACTCATCTGTGTGTATGTGGACTTTATTTATGTACCTTGGGTTTGGTCAGCTGGTGCACTGGCTTGGGTGCCGATTTCCATGCCCCCAAATCCCTGCACGCTTTCAGGCGTGAGGGTAGACGTGGCGATGTCCTCTGCTGCCGTCAGATCCTGGGTCGAGGCAGATCCACCTCCCGTGAAGGCACGAGAACGTGTGTTACCTTCCAGCTTGGATGTCCCACGTCTCCGGACGTCATTATAGCGTTTTCGGCAACGTTTTCGGGTGCCCCGTTGCAGAAACAATCACGGCAATATCTTGACATGCTTGCTTGACTTTGCTTACTTTTGGAGGGTTTCTCGCATCCCCATATATATCTATCTCCCGGCTTTTTACAAAGCCATACAATAAATCAAATGTCACGCAGCTTCAATTAACCTGAATCATTTGGGTCAATGTGTAGGCTACATGTATGCTTATTTTTAAAATATCTTGGATATGGATTTCACAAGGATTTCCTCAAGTGGTAAATACTTTATTTTCCTTGTAATTATATATGGCTTGCCAAAAAAATGGTGTAAATCTCACGTCGGTCTCCTCGGCTGTGAACTTCTCCGGTCTTCCACCAGGTAATTCCGCCATCAAAATAACAAGCCGCTATGGACTATGCGCTTCTCGCTCTTAAAGGAAATGTGAAATGACGCTCCGATTGGTTTAATGCATATTACGCCCAAACCACACCTATGGCTGAGTAACCTCCTTTGGACCAACCCTTTTGACACTTGCGCTGGACGCAAGTGTGTTTTTTCCGCCGTTAAAATAGCAACTGCGCCATAGAGCCGCCCACACAGCTACTTGCGCTTGGCGCCGTCCTACTTGCGTTTCTGATCGGCAAGATAGGGCCCAAAGTCTCTTATAACTCTTGCGTACATTGTTTGATCCAGAGAAAATGTCTTAGGGTGGACGCTGGATCCAGCTCGAACGCGTACATATGCCTGACTGATATCACCTATAGCGCCACCTGTTGGTGGTTGGAAACTTTACTTTGTTTCCACACCTCTTTATTTGACCTGTTTTAACAAACTACATTGCAAAAGAAAAATATACCAAAACAATCCAGAAAAAAGTAGTACACAAAACATTACATAACCAAATCATCAAAATCTATCACAAATAATTCCTTTAATACATAAAAATTCAACACAAACCAACTTACACACACAAAACACATAAAAACACACAAACACACTGACAACCATGACTCATTCTGTGCCAAAACCTACTGAACAGTTCGGCTGTCATATTTTGTAACGCTTTGCGTTACGTCTAGTTGTTTATCATAAAAGTATTCTGCCTTGAATAATTTAAATCATTTATTTTAATCTTGAAGAGTCATAATGGATATTTTGCCTGAAACAAGTGAGCTATCTACCTACCAACCCACAGAGTTGCCTTGTAAAACCCACCAACAACACAACCAGCACCTACAAAAGCTATCTGGCCTGCCCACTACTGTATTTCAGTGACATATATCATTGTGGCATTGTGCTGTAAAAGCTGTTTATACATTTTTACGGGATTTCTTGCCCGGATCACCAAACTATATTGTGAATAGTGGAGGCAGCTATTAGGAATGACAGATATATTTATCTCCCCTTCACATTACATGTTCCAGCATTCACTCTTGTCTGGCTTGCACAAGCCATGCCTGAAATGTGATGTTTTCAATAATATTCATTGTCATTGCACACTGAATTTACTGAATGTATATAATTGGCTGAAAAGATTTGATAACCATGGCCCATCTCATCGCTGATTAACTTAGCCCAACCTATATGTGCGTCATGCTTCTTATTGAATTGGATTGTATGAAAGAAAATAATGATCGTCCTTGTTCCTTCTCTGCAACACAAGGAAGGGAGGTTGCTTTGGTTACCTTTGTGAAACTACATTGGAGTGGGAGATATGATGTTGGCTGTTCTGGGGTGTGGTCACAACAGTGGTGAGGCTTGTGCTGTGGCAAAAGGCCGATTTTCCGATTTTGATGTAATACTTAGCAGGTTTTCCATAGCAAAGTTATACATTTTATTCTGAATAATCATAGATATAAACATACAGAATAGTCATAAAGCACAAGCAGCAGTGCATTTTCTTCTGTACATGTAGCAATGTAATACGGTACATGTAATTGCATACTGTCATTGCGCTGTTATAGACCAAACCGTCAGTGTGTTACTTTTGCGTTGTATAATTACAGTATATCAAAGGAAATATAAAGCATTGCCTCATTGTTTAAACAACACAAATTAATGTAACAACAGCCTGTGTTGGACTGTAACAGCTGACTTCTGTATTTCAGTAGCCATGGTCACAACCTTTTCCAGTTTCCGCTCGTTAGCCTGACCTCTCACCCAGTAGGTTTATTCATCCCCAGTAAGACAGCCCTCTGCGGCCATGCATATTTATAAAGTCCTCATTATGCCATCACTCAAAGCAATCATTATCCAGGGCCCCATTAAAGCTGGGTCTTGCCTCTCTGCCCTGACCAGATGTATTAAGGTGGACACAGCATAAATGATAATGTCTCTAAGATGTGTTGTTTACACTGGTAAATCTCTCTGCATAACAGCATCTCTTGCAACCTGTTGTACACTGAAAAATAAATGTCTCTTGTAATGGTGTGTATTATTTATGTTTTACAAGATATCATATGCCATACATTATACATACAAGTTGTGAAGGTGAATCCATGTGGGATAATGCGCATGCGGCAAAAATGTGGATTTTTTCCCCCCTCTTCTTTATGAAAATCAGGGTGAGACCCAAAAAAACACACCTTATGTTTGTGGAATCAGCAGATACTCCCCAAAGTGTATACACATATTCTGTTTTAATGCCTCAACACAATGTTCTCCTGAAATACCTATACAGCAAGACAGCAGCAGAATTTCATATTAAAAACACTGTATTTAACGGTGACATTATACCATGGCAAGGACTACTTTGACCCTTTATCTTTAGTAAAATAACTGACGAATTATCTATACAGCTGCTGCCTTTTTATGAAATGCAAAGAAATATGGCTGTGATCCACCCTGATGATTCCTGAAAGACTGAGGGAAAGACTAGCTGGAACTGAGGGTGTGAAGGATCAGAAGACAAGTAAGAAGAGGCAGTTAGAATGAAGCTACATGCAGAATTCAAAACCCCAGTGTGAAAGCACTCTTATTGTAATGATCATCATTTCAATCATCTTTGATGCAAAAGGTAAATTTGTAATTGAATTCCCTATTTTTGTGCATTTCTTTTAAACAAATGTAATCTTTCCCCAATCAGAGACCCTGGATATACATGGAGGTTCACGTCCTGCTCAAAGCCAGAGATGCAGCCTTCAGGTCTGGAGACGGTGAGGCTTACAGCTCAGCCTGGGCCAACCTAAGCAGGGAAATCTCTCAGGCTTAGCACACATATGGAGGATCGAAGAGCATTTCAACTCCTCAGACCCCTGGTGCATGTGGCAAGGCATACACACCATTACAGACTTTAAACCACCCAGTACCGTGCCCCCTTACAGCTTGCCTGCCTCCCTAACAAGCTTAACCACTTCTACGCTTGCTTGGACACGAGAAAGACGAGGATCGCCCTCTAAGTGTATCTCCCACCTGATGAATTGCCTCTCTTGCTTTCTACTTTTAGTACTGCAAGTCGCACTAAAAGTTTCAAACTGAAAGTTTTCCCATCAATCCTATTCACAAAGATGCTGAGACCAACTCAGCGTCTCCTAAGCTAAGAGAAAGACTATGCTATGACTGACGTCAGGTCTCATAGACAAGGCTACTCTCAATAACCTCTGTGATTGGTTGGTGACAGACAGATCTATGCCAGTGGATATTATTTTTGTATTCCCCGGCTACTCTGCAAAAAGAAAACATTAAGTAGTGTAAAGTAGTGAAGCACTAGAGAACTAGTTAATTGAATTTACAATAAAACGTTACATTCAATTACATTTTGTCATAGAATGGGTTCTTTCAGTTGGTTGGCATCCCTTAAACTCCACAATAATTCTTACTTAGGAGCTTCTACTTTTTAAGCTCTCTGACACACCTTATATTTTTAGGAGTTTGTTTTAAATTGCCAAGTTAGGGACTACTTTTTGCCATGTGGGTATATGCTCTAATGTTTGCGCCACCCCGAACAGGGTAAGTGTACGGAAGACAACTGGCCCGGATGAAACACCCTGAGCAGGGTAAGTGTACGGAAGACAACTGGCCTGGATGAAAGAACTGGCCTTGATGAAACACCCTGAGCAGGGTAAGTGTACGGAAGACAACTGGCCCGGATGAAACACCCTGAGCAGGGTAAGTGTACGGAAGACAACTGTACTCACCCTCATCATTGTAAAGTGCTTTGAGAGACTGGTCCTGTCACATCTGAAAGCATGTCTACTACCCTGGACCACCATCAGTTTGCCTACTGCACCAACGGGTCAACAAAGGATGCCATCTCCACTACCCTGACCTACCTGTCCCAACTCTTACATTAGAATGCTGTTCATCATTCAGCTCAGCATTAAACACCGATCCCCCCCAAACAAGACCCCAATGTTTTAAGTTATACAACCTTTCCTCCTCCACTCTCACCCTGAGCACTGGCGTGCCACAAGGCTGCGTGCTGAGCCCTCTTCTGTGCTCCCTCCTCAGCCACGACCTGTACATGACTCTTACACCATAATCAAGATGACACCACGGTATTAGGCCTGATCAGAGGGGACGATGAGATGGCCCACAGGGATGAGGTCCAGCACCTGGCCGTGTGGTGTGCTGACAACAACCTGGCCCCATAAGACCACACACATGCCCCATAGACATCAACAGAGCTGTAGTACCGCGTGTGTCAAGCTTCAAATTCCTTGGTGTCCACATCTCTGACGATATCACCTTTCAACGAATGACGCATGCCAGAGAGCAATCCATCTGATCCCGTGGCACATAACGTGCTAATGCGCTTGTGCAGCATACATTTTGAATTTGTTCTTTGCACCAAGGCTCTGTTCTATTCTAGGACACGACTATTGTTGTTTGAGTGAAGACATGCACTCTTTTTTTTTCTGGGACACGACTACTGCTTGAGTAAGGGCTGACATAATTTATATTTAGACCCACATTTGAGTAACAATAGTTCACCGGTCTTGCACTGCTGTTCTTTTTCAAAAAAGTCTTTCATGAAACATTGTACTCTTCGAAACATCTTTTGCTTAACTAGTGTATGCGAGTGGTGACTGCATTTTGATTGTGCTGGTTGAATGGGGATTTTGAATATTTTACATGATGGCACTGTTTTTACAAATGTGGACATCATATCTTGTCAAGGGTTAGGGTTCCATGCTTTTGAAGTCTCCAAACAATAAAAGATGTTGATGTTGTTTTTGTCTTATCAATTTTACTCAGGGGTTTCACATGTTGAATCCCAAAGCGAACTGTTCTAAAGTGACCTCAGAAGTCCATTGACATCCCTCTGCATGCAATTGACACACGTTATATCACATTATATCATAATATCACAGTTTTCGTATTTCAGATGACTGACAGGTGTGCCCAGTCCAGCTCCCTTTCTGCTTGATTACCTCAGGCAAGCTTTCAAAAATGCAACTGAAATTGTGCGCAGATAGTTGCAACTGACAGTCATGAGCACTCTTGTTTGAAAACTTGTCTGAAGTTTTGAACTCGAAAGATACATTGTGTGTCTGTTTTCACACCAATTCTTCTCAGTTGATTAACTTTGAAAGTACACATCACTAATCAGTTAAGGCATTGGAAAACATAAATACAGAAGCGGGTGTTCGGAGACTTAATCCATGACAATAAATTGCCAAACAACCTGCAGCCAATGTATGCAAGAAAAACTTGAAGAACCTTCAGGAGCTACCTCCTTCTCATGCACTGCTCCCTAGTGCGGTGGAGTCACATGAAACAAAGTTGGCTTGAATTATGTCTCACATGGCATGTTGTTTTGTGTTAGTTGAATGCTGTTTTGAGTATATCCCAGCCTTCAAGCACTTCAAATGGAATGATGTCAAGGGAGGATATGAGAGATGAGTTTTTATTCAGTTGCCAAGCCTCCATGAGTACTCCTCACAAACAAGGATTTTTGCAAGTTTCAGTTGAATTGTCTTTTGGCAAAAGGGCTAAAAGATGCATTTGCTTAAGGGAGAAAATAATGAATTTGCCTCTCTGAAGACAGTGTGTAGGAAGCAGTTGAAAAAGCTCATACTAAACCTTTCTTCTCTTTTCACTAGGTGTCATGCAAGAAGCTCTTTGGAGATGGGTCGATGTTTACTTTTGGTTCTCAAACTAGCTACTCTTAAACATACATACATTTTCAAAATGTAGAATCCTCCCATTGTTATTATTGTTAACATGATTGTTATAATTGTTATTATTATTACTAATGATAATAATAATAATAATTGTTTATTCTTTTTTACAAATTAAAGCTTTCCCCAATCAGAGACTCTGAATCTTCTCCGTTTTATGTTTATTTTGGATCTGTGCCTTACTTTTCCACAACAGTTGTTTTGTCAGACAGCCTTCAGTTTGGAAATGGTAAGGGCTCTGTTGCCTCAAAAAGCCCATCATCTGAATGCAGCATGCCTCTGCCAAGCTTACTGCTGTCAACAGAACTGTCAGAAAGGGGATGAAGTACGCTTATTTTTACAGGCACCAACATATCATAGCTTTTAGAGATAAGTGAAGGTTAGCAGATGGATGGATCTGTCAGGATAATTGACATTTACCTAAATGGCTCATACTTTAAATAAAACACTGTAGATTAATTATTGCATGCAGAAGTGTCAATACAGTCATCTCTCCGGTTCTAAATGTCACTTTCACAATGGGGTGTGGGAGGTGAGACTCTCAGGTATTCTGGGACACATCCTATGATCCTATATTTCATCTGAACAAGAAGAGAGTTTTAATCAAAATTCGTAATATAAAACCTGCCAAAGTTCTTGAAATATCTTGGTGTACTCTGCATCTGATCAGTGTGAAATATTAGTGACTCCAATGGCTCTAAAAGGCTTGTGTACATGCTTACACTCATAGGCTCTGCAGCCAAAGGGCATCTGCTTTCAGCCGGATTTCAACGTATCCATATCAAGGTCAGATTGTTTCAGTCAAGTAGACTTGTGCTCTGCTAACAAGGTAGGGCTGCACTCGTGTCCAACAGAGTTTGATGCATGACTGATCCGAGACGCCATGGAACATGCAGCATCATGATGTGGTCCAAACAAATCAGCCATGGATGGACAACAGGAGTGTAGTCAGATGATGCAGTGAATACTTGTTAGCCTGACAGCTTAGATAATTACAGGGGCATAAAGTGAGTTTGCAGGTGGACTACGGGATGTCTTATCAATACTTTGAATGCAAATAGGACATCAAATATAAAATGAATTTAAATTTATAATAATTTATCAAGAGTGGAATACAAGAGTGCTTTGGTGCAGTTTGCTGTAGCGCTTTGCAAAATGCTGCATTTTTCTGTAGTGCCCTTCTAGGTCAAGGACAAAACACCTATCCACTGGACCGTGTGATTGGCCTTTTTGGACATTTGAGGCTTAAAATACCTTTTAAGTATTGTTTCTTATTTATCTTATCTGAGTGTGTCGAGCTCAGGCAGCAGTTATTTATGGTCTTGGTGCTGCATAGTTGCCTAATGCTAGTCATTTTATACATTATTAATGCCACAGTCCCCAAAACAGGTCAGACAGTTTGGTTGCTAAGGGATTTAAGAGAGGCTTTGTGTGAGGGTCCCATGCAAAATAATAATAAAAAAAAGTCCTTTTTACAGACTGTTATTGCCACTGTTTGGGTTACTGATATGACACCTCAGGGAGATTTTGATTCATCAAGACAAGCAACTACAGTACGTTTACATGATGGCATAAACACGATTTTGGCTAAAGCCCGACTTCTCTATCCATGGGGGGTTAACTGCTCTATATCATGGTACATGGCAGTGACAAATCCAGATCTTGGCCGCTTCAGTTCAAATCAAATGTTGAATGTTTACAAGCGGGCATCTGCTACCGTTGATTATACAGTAAATAAGTTGTGAAATGAAACAAAAACACATCACAGTTAAAGTTGTATTAGTATTGATTGATTCACATCGATATGAATGGATTACATGACTAACAAGTGGTGGAAAAGTAATATGAAAATATTTGTTCAGTGAATTAGCGCGTTCTGTCCAAAACAGTCGCAGTCAACGTTCTTCTAATGCCAACACATTGGTATAGCCAGGCTACCACATAACTATCATCTGAAATATCACGGTATGTCGCAACCAACCTTTGATCTAAACAGGATATTCAGTATGGAATGGGAATAGATCAGAGATAGATAGGAGCCGTCAAAATAATTTGCTTTTCTGTTGGCCATTTCTGATATGCAGCTTGATCATTTACATTTAGTTTCAGTATTTCAAAGTGAATGAGATGTGGGAGCACAAGAACAGTGAGCGTCTAGCAGCGATTTTCATATCATAGACGTCATCTCCAGTTTTGATCTAGTTTCAAGAAAGTTACAAGCGCGCGTTCTCCGATATACAACCAAATCCAATCGAGTTATCTGGGGGTGTAAATCTTCAGTCGGACACAGCAAATCTAGATTTGTGGAGTTACATGAAATGGATCTTCGATTTAAACCCGACAACGCCAGAAATCTGGACACATGTAACCGCAGTGTTAAGTCAAGTAGCAGTCAAGTAGCCTGTCTATGCCAATATATTCCTCCACCTATAGCTAAGGCAATGTGTAAGACAGGACTGTTTCCTACAGCTAAGGCAATGTGTAAGACAGGACTCTAGCCTACAGCTAACGTAATGTGTAAGACAGGACTGTTTACCTACAGCTAAGGTAATGTGTAAGCCAGGACTGTTTCACAGACCAGTATTTGGATGCCACCAAACAATACTGATTGGCACGGGCTCAGGCAGCCCAAGATGCTGATGTCACTCCCCTCCAATAAAGATGGTTCCATTGCTTCAGATTTAATTGTGGTCAGTTTTGTTTTCCAAAAACATGGATGGAAACAAATGTGCTCAGGCCACACCAGGTCTTAACTCCAATCCACTCAACTAATTTCACTGTTGCAAAATACTAAACATATTATGTCATTTTTATTTCATGTCAGTGATGATCCAGGTGAGTTTTCCACACTTAGAGAGTGTCTAGAACAGGGGCTTGTAATCTTTTCAGTAACTTGAGAAGGCCTAAAGCAATTCTAAATTGATGATCCAAACCTGAGCCCTTATCGGCAATGTACTCTGAAAAAAATATCGGTTTCACAAGAATGAAATGTGCAAAATTAACACAGCCTTTCTCTTTCAGTTTTCAAAATGAAAACAACTTGAACAACTAGTTCCAATGAAACTGTTCAGATTAAGGTTACATTAAATTGGCAACTTCAACTTCATCATGCAACTTCAAAATCATACTGATAAGAAGCACATGTTGTGTATAATTTTCTACAGGTTGAAACGTAGGTATTGCAATGTCACTGCTTCTTGAAAATGACACATCTAGAATACATCGGAGAGTAATACGCACACATCAGTGCTTTCAAGAAGCAGAATAATGGGACCACTGAGATATTAAGTGTTATCAATACCTGACGTTCGCATGGAGTGAATTAAGTATGGCACATTTCAAAACATAGACACACTTCATATTTTACATTCTACTAGTATCTGAAAACAAACATAAACAAACACATGTAAACCCTTACTAATAGCTAAGCTTAATTATTTCAATGTTCTTGCAAAGGCTAATGGGAATCCATTTTATAAGGAAGTGGTAGCAGAAAGGTTCCCCAGAGACGCCATCATTTGTCTCAGTTGTGAAATTACTTTATTGCTTCACATTTGTTTTACATGATTCTGTTGGATATATTGAATGCAGTGTGAAAGTGAGTTGGCTCAATATAATACCATCATGTTTTTGAGGGGAACAAGACAATATGTGTAATTCTCCTTTCATATCATATTGCTTATGCCTATAATAGCCATATTGCCTACTGTTAAATCTACTACCCAAAGGTATCTCCCTATCTGTTTCTGAAATTGATGTCTACTAATAGAAATGTTCTCTCTCCCTTATAGCATGTTCCAATTGTTGATAGAAGTGGAAACATTGCTCCATACCCCCACCACTCCTCATCTACGCACATGGACAGCTGAACTCTACCCACTAATTTTCTTCCTTTTCTTTCCCTCCTAATCTAGACCTCATTGGACGCTGTTGAAGTCTCTCCACCTGGTCTACCTGGAGAAACCCTCGGCCAATTGCACCCACCGCCACTGCATAGCCGTACACTTACTTTACCCCATACCCAACGCTAGCATTATATACAATATACATTATTGCCACCACTGAAATGTTTCTCTGCCCCTAGATCCCTTACCCCTGTAACAGTAACCCTATGAGTACAGTAAACTGGTCTTGCCTGTATCATGTATTTACCACTGGATGTCATGTATACTGTCCAGCGACCAAATACTGGCTGTGTACAACCCTTGTTGTTCCCCTTCCCCTTCTGCCACACAACCCTCCCCGCCCCCCCCCCCCCCCTTCCTATCTCCACCTGGCCGACCTCAAGCAGATGGGTCCCCCCTTATGTGCCGTGGTTCTGCTTAAGGTTTCTTCCTGCCTAACAGGGAGTTTTTTCTTGCCCCTGTTGCCATTGTGCATGCACTAAGGGGGTTCAGGCTCTGGGCTCTGTAAAGCGCCTAGAGGCAATTGTGTTGTTATGGCGCTATATAAATAAAATTGAATATAATTGAATTGAACATGGTTTAGTACATTTGACAATCCACCACTTGCCTTTTTTTCAGTGCATCCAACTTAAAATTCTGAGCTTGGAAATAGGTATCTGTGTACATGAGTATTCATACAAATTAACATTGAATTAGAGTGGAACGCCCACCTGAATGTTCTTCTCTAAAGCTGTGTCAAGCTGCATGAGATGGCTAAATTAGATCAATGGTGTTAATTTAGACTGCAAGACATTGTTTAGTGGCAAGATTTCTTCATTAATGTAATCAGTGGACTGCTAACATGGTTGGTGGAAAGTCATCAATTATTTCTTTCTCATTAGAGAGTTAAATGCCTAAACACAATTCCTATCCAGGGCATAAACCTGGTGTCAACTCTTTGTAAGGTCAGTCAGTTGGATGCAGGTTCTTTTTTAGCCTAATTTAATGTCACAGGGCCCAATAATGTGTGAGACTCATTATCACTGCTGCAGCAGGGTCACTGCCAGTCCAACCTTCTGACTTGGTTTAGGGCTAATTATAATGGCAGAGACTCTCTGACGGAAAAAAATACAAAAAATGTTAAATGTCAGAGTTCATTACTGTGGGCATAGCATGTGTTTACCTTGTCTTTCAGCTGTTCTTTTTTTTATTATTAATGGTCTGTTCAGTTGTATGCACTGAGACGAAATGTCATTGTTAAATATTTTCAATCCCTTGCTAGAATATATTCTGTACATTCTCAGATATTGTATGTATGCAAATAAAAGTTTTCACTTTAAAAAGTTTAGTTGGCTTGTTTTAGTTTCTGCCTTTTCTTTGTCTTTCACATATGTGTTAATATATAGAATACACTGGATGCAGGATCCAGATTCCAAGACAGTTTGGTTTTATAGTGATCTGCTGTTGAACATAGAAGAGTATCAATAAGACTACTGTAATATATACAGAAATGCTGAGATAGTTCATTTGACCTCCCAGTGGTTAGTTGTCTGTGCACACACCTCAGGGACACAGCAGCTGGAGCACAGAGATTATGAAACCAAGTAATCTGTATGTCTGCAGTGAGGTTTTACGTTTCAACAAATGCCTCAAACGAATCTTAAACCCCATCATTGTGCATAACTGCTTTGGAGTCAGTCATCATAACCATTCAGCCAGACAGCTCACACTTTGTGTGGCTTTGTGTATGCTGGCAAACTTCAGAAATACCCACAGCGATCAAAATTAAAACAAATTTGATTCAATACTTTGCTACGTCATTGGTATATCTTATGTTGTGGCTAAATACATTCTGTCCAATGCTTTGTAATCAGCATTGAAGAACATCAGGTACATTTTTGGTCAAACTTGGTTTTATGCTATGCGATAGTACCGCAGTACTGTTATGCAGGAAATTACTGTAATTCACAGTTCCATTATGGGGAACTGTAACTTATTCAGTAGGACTGTTAGAAATGGCACCAATATGGAATGTCAAATGATCCTTTAAGAAAGCCAGGCCTTTTTGTGTAATTAGCTTATGAATTATGACTTTTGGAAATGTACTACTTGAAATGATGGTGAAATGATATACAGTCATGGACAAAAATATTGGCACCCCTTTTAAAGAAAATTGTTGCAATTACTAATGCTTTTGTATTCCCATGTTTATTTATTTTGTTTGATTTGGAACAAAACACAACAAATCTGAGACAAAATGCCAAATCTGACTTGATTCCACACAAAACTCCAAAATTTTGCCCCCCAAACTTAAAATTTGGTAGCACACCCTTTGGAAAAAAATACTGAAATCAATAGCTTCGTGTTACCATGAATGAGGTGTCTTACACCTCTCTACTGGAATTTTGGACCACTCTTATTTTGCCAACTGCTTCAGGTCTCTCGCATTTGAAGGGTGCCTTCTCCCAACTGCTGTTTTGAGATCATGCTATGCTATGGTGTGCTATGGGATTAAGATCTGGAGTCATCTCGGCCACTTCAGAACTCTCCAGTGCTTTGTCTTAATAACCATTTCTGGGTGCTTTTTGAAGTGTGCTATGGGTCATTGTCCTGTTGGAAGACAGTTTTCTGACACTGGGCCCTACATTGCGGCCAAAAATTATTTGGTAGTCCTCAGATTTCCTGATGCCATGCACAGAGTCCATCGGGTTCCAGAAGCAGCAAAGCAACCCCAAAACAACGGTCCACCTCCACCATGTTTGACTGTAGGAACCATGTTCTTTTCTTTAAAGCCTAATTTTGTTTTCTGTAAACAGCTTTACCAAAAAGCTCTACTTTGGTCTCATCTGTCCACAGGATGTTCTGCCAGAATGATTTAGGCTTTCCCTGGAAACGCCAGTCTGGCTTTTTCATGTCCTTTTTTTTATGGGTCCTGAACCCATTAGAGCAAGCTTTGCACATACATATTGTTGTATTTAATAACAATAATAATTTGCAGTAAAAGTCATTATCCAGTGGTTTCAAAATCATTGATGAGATCAGACATATTGGATGTGTCAACATGTTTCCTTTCCTTTCTTTTTATGTCCCTCAATGTTTTAAAATTCACCTACATCACAAAAACTCCTCACAGCACAAAACAGATAAAGACACAGATAGAGTCAATGGCAGATGCCTACCTGGCACTGATACACGTACTGGTGGTGTTTGGAATAAGTCGATGGTTTCTAGGTAGAGAGCCCCCTGTGGAACCGGGGCACTGAGCATGCATTAATGGTGACAGTAGAGTTAGTCCCAACGTCAGTACCTTGAGGACTCCATATGGTACTGCTAATTTTAAGAATAAATGTAACGAAAGATCGATATATCCTTTATTGATCTGCGCATTATTATTATACCCGGGGAAAAGGGTTAGGGTTATGGGTTATGGTTATTTTGAGTCATATGTGAACGTTTGGAGAGATATGTGCAGCCTCTTAAGGCTGTGGAGAGTCCCTTTTTCCAAAAACCTTCTAGTGGAAATGAAACTGGAGTTTAAGGTTGGCTCATACTTCACTAATGTGTTGAGAAATATGTATGAAGAAACCAGCAGTGTGTGGTCAGACAATACTAAGTCATCGGAGAAGGGGTGACATATGTAAAACATAACAAAAACATCAATATTATAACCATTACAGAGCACGGGAGGTGATATGAAAGTCACATAAAGTGCGTCTGCGTTTTAGAATTCACACTCGTGCATTAGTAAGTTGCACACATGGTTGAAGTACACTGTAAACCCAGACAGTTCTACTAACTCATTAACATTCTGTATTCAGTACTTAAAACCTGGTATTAAGTTGACCCAACTTAAAATGTATTAGTTTTCTGAGCAAGTGCAGACGTTTTAATTGTATTGGAATGTATTTGTTTGAGTTAACATTGCCTGATAACTCAAAAAATGTTAGTAGCTGACTAGCAACCTCCCAACCTCTGGATTACTAAACGACTCCTCTACCTTAAGTCTGCTGTCTCCGTCTCTCATCACAAGAGCTTTGCAATGGTGTTCTCAACGACGCTGATGACGTCAGATACTAAAAAAAATTGAGTTATCAGGCAATGTTAACTCAAACAAATACATTCCAATACAATTAAAACGTCTTCACTGGCTCAGTAAACTAATACATTTTAAGTTGGGTCAACTAAATACCAGGTTTTAAGTACTGAATACATAATGTTAATGAGTTAGTAGAACTGTTTGGGTTTGCGACGGTGGAGCGTTTTTAAGATTTCCACTCTGGAGGTTCATTTGTTTGCGTTTTTAAGCCCCAAAAATGCTGTTGCCGTCTAAACGAAAGGCACATCTGAAAAAATATTTTGTCGGTTTCACCCTGGAGCGTTGTCGTGTAAAGCCACCTTTAATTGAGGGAGTGCATGTCCATAACCCACACCTTTAAATGAAGGAGTGCATGTCCATAACCCATACCTTAAATTGAAGGAGTGCATGTCCATCACCCACACCTTTAAATGAAAGAGTGCTGTGATTTCCTCTGCCATTTCCAACTTAGACATGCATGCAACTTACTACAAGCATTAAGCATCAATTAACATCTAAGCCTTCACAGCTTAGATAATTTATATCTGAAAGAATGCTGATATCGATAATCATCTGGAACAAGGCATCATTTTCAAACCTAGTTTTCAACAGGCATGTCTGATATGTTTATAACAACATGAGTCCTTGGGCAAAGCCTTTAGTAACACATCTTGTGTAGTATTATCTGACTGTAGAAGCCCTGGCAGCTGCCAGTATGTCATTGTATTGGCTCAGCCTGCACAGACCAGCGACAACAGATGTCATGTATGCAAATATGCAGATGTTTACATGCATAATCACTATTACATCTCAAGAATTTATATCATTTTTATAATCTTTTCTATTGCGTTTTCCTACTGTGCAGTTCTACAGTTCTATAATACTTAATAATATCTTGTGTTATGGCAAGCAACGTATTGCCTGCTGACTTCTTAGTACAATGAATTTCTCTTACAATCAGTGAATGGACTTCTTGCAGAATGAGGTGAAAGATGTGAATGACAAACACCTGTTGCCAATGGATGTGGTCATTTCTCAGTTTCAGCGGACATTTGAATGTTAGGGGTGGCCAAAAAACATTCTTAAAACATTCTGTAGAATTCTGAAGAGCCGTATAATAATAGACAATTATTATTTTACTACTATATTAGATTATAAGGTTTTATTTGAGGGAGCACTCAGGTATTTCCAAGTAATTTTCCACTTGAACACAAGGTCACTGTGCCTTCTCTTTGGGTTCCTGGGCCTGATACAAAAAAAGACCAATAAATCCACTTCTACCCTCCTCAATCAAGCACCGGGTCATGACCACAGAGCTAGCGCATGGAACAGTGCTTTTTGGGGGATTAATTATTTACAACATCAAATGATCTCATCTACCCCTGCTGTGAATTAAGAGGGAGGAGACAATCTGTGTAAATGAGAAAGTAGACTACCCGCTTACGATCCAGGAGTATCAAATACATCAAGAGCAGAGACATTTTAACATCAAACCTAAACCCTTATTAAGGGCATGTCATTGTGTTTTAGGACCTCCTCAGACCTCAGCATTGGCTCTCAGACATCAGACAAAATGGCTGATTTCCTCTAACTGTAAGGCTTGGGGTCTGGGGGGGAAAAAACGTTGTCGGTTTCAATACATCACAGTTAGACAGCTGACAGAACAGTTACAAAAAAAGTTACAAAATGACTTCAGACAAAACTATATCAGGCAAACCAGCCACAGACAAAATGGCTTCATTTATGAGATTAAGTCTTCAGGTTTCAGAAAAAACCTTTGTCTGGTCTAAGGTGCCCAGCAGCTGGACATCATACAGAATGGCAACGATGAATTGTCAAAATGGCATTAGGCAAAATTCCTTCAGACAGGCAGGTATCAGAATAGAGATAGAAAGTCATGTCATCATCCATTAAGGTCTGGAGTCTAGTACAATAACATAGCTTGGCCACAGACAAAATGGCCTCTGCCATAAAGACATTAATCAAATCTGTACATGAATAAAATACAAAATAGCATGAAAACCTTCATAAAGGTTTTCTCCTCAATCCTGGACCCTGTTGTATTTAGAATGGTTGTCGAAGTAACAGTGAATGTATCAGTTATCATTCGCAGAGAACAAAACATTTCCCAATAGCAGATCATGTAGGGTTCACACAAGTGCATTGCCAGTGCTGTAAATGAGAAGGGCAGGATTTGCCACACTTAACTTTGTTTTCCAATTTCTACACATTTATATGCATATCCTCTCTCGACTTGGCTGTTCTGAGTGTGCCTTCTATCAATATGGGATTGTTCCATGGGCATAGTTAATGGAATCACAGAACAAAAGGGATCAACTAGTGAATGCCTTTGAGTGAATGGAATACATTTTATTTTGCCACAATATATTTTCTTATTCCCATTGTTTTGAAGTGAACTATAATCTTCTGTTTCTAGTCTCTCTCAAATGAACAGCTTAGTCATTAACATGCAATATTCGGCACTAACTCTGAGATGAAAAAAGGCTGAAAAAGGGTTGTCCCCAAGGAAATAAGATTTTTGAAGAAATGTACACACAAAGCGCTTAGAATTTTGAGGGAAGATAAACATAATCTCAAAATCATATTCATGTACAGTATGTTATTGAATATGAAAAGTCATGTGTTACACAATAGTTGCACTCAAATTGCACTCCAAAGTCTTATTTTGGTGCATTGTTAACACATCATTCTGGGCCAGCAAACACTATGCACAGATACGAATGGAAAACAGAAGGATTTGATTCAACAGTCAATTTCAGGTATTAGACAACTGTCTAGCTGTCTGCAATTTGAATAATAAAACACACAAATATAAACACATCTGCTGTGCCAGCCTCTGTTCCCTAAACTTCCCCTGTCAACCAGTCAGCAACCATAATGTTAACGTCTTTAAAAAGTAGATATTCAATGACATTCACAGCCATTCTAATCCTGTCTTGAACACTGAGGTGGCAAACTTGCATACTGAGATCTGCCATTAGTGGCCTGTCATTCATCTGTTTACTCCCATCCATTTCAGTAGTGAAATGTCAAATGGTTCAGTCACACACACACATTGCTATTTTAACCAAGGCTGGGATTTACCGGTTAAAGGACTGTGGAGGGCAGCTATTTCATTTACAGAAAGAATTGTCAAGGCAGTAGCATTCCTCAGGAGTTATGCTTGTAAGGCCTTTTTCCACGACCCAAACAACCTCTTCATATTACAATCTAGCCAAAACAGTTGTCACATGCAATAACTAAACCATCAGGCTTTGTTTGTTGAAAACATACACAGAAACCCAGGGCAACAAGGTCGGTTATATGACATAAGCGAGGCCTATGCCAGCAGCAAAACTGCTTGACAAGTTGACTTTTTCTGGCCTTAGGGTTGCATTTTGTTGAGTTGTTTTTCTATCGTTATGTCATTTTGACATTCAGGATCTATGTATGCCTGACAGAAATACCCAAATTCAAATTCAAAGTACACAAGTAGTCAACTGTGTGAATGTAATGATCAACATACCCATCTGTTACGTGTTATTTATTTAGTTTTTCTTTCTTTTATTACCAGTTTCACAAAATAATAAACATAAAAATATACAGGAATATAAAATAATTCAGAATGATCAGTGTAGTTTTAGAAAGCATTGGATGACTGAATGAAAAAAGGATGCTGCATATCAACCAGTTAAAGCATACTATGGAAAGACATGAGGCAGCCTTTAACAATTAGCTTGATGCAGGGACACTGATAGACCTGTTAAACCAATCTAAAGCACGTGTGTAACTAATGTTTTTCTTTCTGTGTTTGATCAAATGACCACTGCATTCTTATATTAGGTCTGTGATAATGGAAAAAAGAGGCATATTGAGTTTGAATGTCAAGTGACTTTGCTGTCTTATTTGAGGGCAGTTTTGTTTTTCTGAATGGGATTAACAGAGATACCTGTCTACTCTGCATGGCTCCCCTGCACGGACAGCCCCAATAGGAAGTGAAGCCCTGTCTCATCCGACTTCTGTTGGACTGCTAAGTTCCATTTGCAATGGAAACAGTCAGTGTCAGAACACATGCCTCTGCTTCTTTAACAAATGCAAGTTTCAGTTAAAATGATCGGGGTAAAATATGCAGTTGTCACCCTGATACATCTAAGCATAATCATGATGCATTCCACATTAAAATGCATTCCGATTTGGTGCAACCAACAATTTGGAGTGTGCGTTTTAATATTAACTTTTCGCTTTGTGGCTGTGCTGTGATGATAGATGATTACGGTATGTACGTTTTTGCATTGCATTTACACATATCTGAGAAGCCAGACAATATGTCAAATGAGCGGCCTTCAACAAATCTTCATAATGCTTCAGGTACAACATGCATTTGAGATGAGATACTCTGTATGTAAGATACATTCAACTTCATATTAAATGGTCTTGCATTCGTGGTTTTAAATAATGCTCTGGCAATAATGCCTGACATTAAAAATGAAGGAAAAATGTCAGTCTCAGCAGAAGAATGTGTCCTTTTTCTACACCTGTTTTTTTTCTGCTTGAATGACTCACCAAAACAGCAGCAACAACATTGGTGAAGCCCTCATTCATTTCTGCTAATTGTCAAACAATGCTCACAATGGGAGTTCTTGTATATACAAGATCGGATCATTAACTTTTTTGTTTATTATTTTGCAGAGGAGTGCTTTAAATAGAGGATGCGTCCTTGAGGGAGGTGAAGTGGAGATCTGGATAGTGTGTGCTGTCGTAAGTCCTTTTGTTTCCTGCAGTAGGCTCTTTCAATCTATTTCATTTAATGGTATCTGTACCGGTTTTAAATCACAGAGCGTTGTCTGGATGAGTTGTCCCAAGTGGTTTTCTTATGTGACCTAGACTGCTCTGGTTGCCTGCTGGTGAGTATTTATATTGTGCAAGACGTGTCATGAAGTCCTCCATCTAATTGTGCATGTGTGATAATGCTGTTCTGTAGTGGATTGGTACGGAGGTGTCGTGGTCTGCTGTTGTTCTGCTGTGGACTAATGTAATAATGGCATCACTTCATATTACAATGATGTAGTTGATTGTTTTCTCAAACAGGCCGTTTTTTCTTGTGTTGTGGGATAATATGGTGTTACCTTAGCCTCACCATTGTTATGTAGAATCATTTCATTGATGTGAACTCCTGGGCCACCGTACGGTAGCTAATCAATAGTACACGGGAGGCAGAGGTATATGGAATATGTGCAACTGCTACAGGAGTTGTTTGCACAATGCAAAGAGAAGTAGAGTGAATGGAGGAAGAGCACAAAGGCACTGAATCAACCCTGGATGAGCCAGGGTATCCTATCCCGCAGGGCCCGTCTCTGTCCCAAGAGAAAACTAAACTGGGTAGCATGTTGTCTTGCTACTGGCAAACAGATCTATTTCTGTTCCAAATCATCTGTACCCTCTCAGTGATTTGGTGCGGTTGCTCCCAAGTGCAAGCCAACAGGAGACAGTATGTTTGTGTTCCACAAAATTCACTTGACATTTTCTTCTGTCTTGGGAAAGACAAAAGCCCTAACTGCTAGCCTTGCAGTGGCTCGCTCTTGAGAAGGAGCTCTGAGAAAACAAATCAGCAAACCGAGTCCAAACCCCCGAGGTCGCTGCCGTGTTGTCGCTTAGTTAGCATGCTGCTGGGCAGCCCTCAAATGGTCATTCCCGTGGCAACTCGGACAGCGGTCATATGCTTTGGGGTTTGTCAGAATCTGCTCCAGGCTGCCATAGCAAGTGGGCCACTGTGAGTGTGTCTCACCTCTCCCTGTCAATGGAACATTACTTTTGCATGTAAGGGGTAATGGGCGCCAAGGTGTCCTCATATTCAGTTTTTATTTTTTGCAAATGTTCGCCTCAAAATGTTCTTGTTTTTTTGGTAGTGTTTTCTTTTGTGCTTTTGACATTCATAATATTAGTCATATACTTTAGTAATGCTTTTCTATTTTTGCTAAGATACTTTTACTCAAAGTGTAACTGGATCCAGCAAATGTCAGCTGTCAGCTGGGTATGCAATGAGGTCCTCATATTTTTTTTAATAAAGTTACTTGTCATAGGTCACACTGATCTTCTTCTTTTCGATTCACTGAAGCGTTTATATGACAGTTTCCCATTTCATTACACAGTCCTTTACGTTGTTGTTGGGTAGTAGAGTGCAGACAAGGCAGTGCTCCATTGTGTGGTCTGCTTCTCCACATTCACAGGTGGTTGGACCAGTCTTGTAGCCCCATCTGACCAGAGCATCTTTGGATCGTCCTGTTCTTGTTCTGAGGCGGTTTAGTGTTTTCCATTGGGTCCATGATGCTTCTGCACCAGGGGGTAGGTTTTCAGTGGGGGGTATTCCCATGCCAGTTGGAGGTGGGTCATTCTCAAGTTTTTCCATCCAGAGTTGGATTCTGGTTTCTTCCCGAGACTTTGTTAGGGGCTGGACATGGCTGAGAAAGCTTCTTCTTGACTTTAGCCGTTGGGCCGGAGGATGACATCCATGGAGGAGATGGCGTTCATCGATTGCAGATTTTGTTTTCTCGACTCGGCTGGTAACTTTCCGTCTAATATCAGAAGGGGCAATGCCAGCCAGGAGGTGCAGGTTGCTTGTGTTGGTGGGTGTCAAGCAGCCAGTGATCAGACGGCGGGTGTTGTTCAATGCTGAGTCAAGTTTCTTGGCATGGGTTGACCTCTCCCGAACAGGACATGCATATTCCGCAGAGGAATAGCACAGGGCCAAGGCAGTAGATTTTAATGTGTGTGCTGTGGCTCCCCATTTGGAGTTGGTCAGTTTCCGTAGGATGTTGTTTCGGAAACCGACTTTGGATTTTGTGTTTTTGATGTAAGGTGAGGGTACGATCCAGGGTTACTCCAAGGTAGACGGGGTTGGTACAGTGCTCAAGTGGCGTTCCAGACCATTTGATGTTAAGTGGTCGGTTGGCTTCACGGTTCCTAAGATGGAAGGAGCAGACTTGCTTATTACCATTTTTT
Organism: Sprattus sprattus; assembly: GCF_963457725.1. Taxonomy (NCBI): domain Eukaryota; kingdom Metazoa; phylum Chordata; class Actinopteri; order Clupeiformes; family Clupeidae; genus Sprattus; species Sprattus sprattus. The sequence goes on from NC_137926.1 coordinate 28,223,384, forward strand.
ATTACCTTATTACCATTTCTGAGTTCGAGATCAGGAGACTCAAGAGCTGGGTTATTGTCACGCACAAGACAATAAGAGAAGGACCCCGGAATCGTTCTAACTAGACACAAAATACAAACTGTTCTTATACCCATCAGAAATCCCAGAATAGTAAATGTGCTTTTACCTCCTTATAAGACTTGTCTCTAACACTACCCAACTAGGGAAAAACCCCTTTTAGCCAGAGTCACAATGTCTGACTAGGTACAGCTGCCATTCTGCTGAGCTTACTCTTTTTGGTACAGTAAGCATAACCCCACCTGTCTAAAGACAGTATACCCTGAAATAGGGAAACTCTGCCTACCATTTAAGGTAACTAAAAGCGTACATTAGGTAAAGATATTTATAACCAACAGAAGATGCTAGGTTTAGAACACTTTCTATAATTTTAGAAAGACATATTATAGTAGTGGGGCCAGCACGCTACCTTGAGGTAGGCCATTTCGTTGTTGTCGCCAGCGACTCTGCTTGTTATTCAGGACAACAAAGAAGCGCCTGCCTTTCAGGAGGGCTCCAATGAGGTCTGTGAGTGCCAGGTCTTTTGTCAGCTCCAAGATCTTTTTAAGGAGGAGGCGATGGTTCACAGTGTCATATGCGGCAGACAGATCAACAAAGACAGCTCCTGTTACCAGTCCTTTCTGGAATCCATCCTCAATGTGTTGAGTGAGCTTCAGGAGTTGGCTTGTTGTAGATTTGCCAGGTTGGAATCCGGCTTGTTGAGGGATGATGGATGGTTCAGCAACAGGGGCAAGCCTGTTGAGAATCAAGCGTTCACTCTGATGAATTTTGACGATTTGAAAGCGTTTGTAATTGTTTTTGGGAAAGTAATTTATTTTTTTAAGTCTCCTGAATAAGTCATACTATTCCTCAGTAAACAGCCTCTCAGAATGTTGCAGAAAGTTCCATTTAATTGAATGCTACGGAACACCTGAAAGTTTTATGTTCTATTTGTATGAAGAACTATTTTTTTACTCAGCGGAAGCCACAAAACAGCAGCAAAATAAATAAAAACAATAAAAAAATAAAGACAAAAAAATATAATGGAGAAATGTCTTTTATTATTTTGGCAAGTAACCGTATAATAAGTGGGATAATGTATTGTCTGCCGGTCCATATAGTCCTGTTCGTCCTGTCAGGATTTATTTTCCAATACTGACTGCTTGACTATATATTCCCCTTAACATATTATCGTCATGTTATGTACATATAGATGCACAATGCATGTTATGTATGATGTTAGATGCTTTAGATATTTACAGATATATTATAAAGTGTTCTGGTAAAGTGTAAATATGCTATGTAGATATCCAGCACACCGTGCTTAAACTGCTCTTGGTATTAAGTATCTTGCTGTTGCAAAATTTTATTAACTTGTATTTTTATTTTATTTTTTACGTTTCCTGCTATGCTGCATGCATGGCTCTAATTAATTGATACTTCTTGAAATTGCATGTCTTTTTTAAAAAGTGAGATGACTTGCCACAGTCCTCTCAATTGCTCAGCCAGGCTTAATTACTACGGTGATAAATCAGAGCAGTCACAAAGAAGTTACTCCAGAGACCCTGATAAGGGCATATCACTTCTGAATGTAAAGAGAACACTGTCTATTATGCATTTTAATGAAAACATTTGACCTTGCTGCCATTTCCCTCAGAAAGTGCAGCTTGCTTCATCTCCCTCAGCCTGGTTTTAATACATGTCTTAACTAGTTCTGTGATGTCTAGTCTTAAGTGTGGTTTGATTGCTGTGGTGCTGAGCATGAGGATATCTTGTCTTGAGACAGTACTATCTATAGAGGAACACACTCTCTGCAACTCACAACCTCAGACTCTTTTAATCTAGAAACAATGATTAATCAGCCTCATCAGGGTCTGATTATTGTTCATTACACATTTCCTGTGAAGAGGTTGTTTATCACATGGGCGATATGAGGGTGGCTTGGAAATAGGGGAATGAATGTGATAAATCTAGCGGTGAGATATTTTTTTATCCGCTCCTGTTAATCTGGTAGAATTTAATTGTATTCATTGAGAGACAATTCCCTGAATGAATTGGAATTAGATTGGCATTCATGACCCCATTTGTGTAAAACTCTGGCTAAAGATCAATCTTGCAGGAGGTCCCTCCTAATAGGGCTGTGCATTCAACCCAGACTGCATTCCTACCACGAGTGACAAGTATGCCTAGAATATTACCTCAGTGCCTACAACACTTGTTTCATCAACCACAGATCATGACTAGCCTCATACTGAATCAGATTCCTGGAGCAACTTCAATTAAATCTTTCGCATAAACTGAGTCTTGATGCCTTTTTTTAATAAATATTCCCCAATGCGAACGTCACCCTGGCACTTGCTAAATAGGTTGCAGTTAAGAAATTAGTCATTCAATCTGGAGGCTCTGTCAAGCCCACTCCAAACTACACCTCCCACCAACATGCGAAGCTTGACGGAACAAGGTCATTAGGAGGCGGAAGGGAGAGGCGAGTGGAGGTGGTGCTGTCCGGGGGGAGTCTAGATGGATACGGCACATGATCCAGAGCTGGAGCAGACCGTGGAGGCAGGCAGGTCTGTTATTGAGCGAGGCTGGCAGGGCTCGGGCTGCTCTCCACAAGGTTGCCTTGCACCCCTAATGACCGGACTTCCTCGGGAGTCTGGCGAACATAATCACACTGAGAGGATTCTGGCCTTGGAGGGCTGAGCCGTTAACAAAAGGGAGCAGGCCCAAGCACAAACAAACCCAAGTACGGAACAACTGCTGTAGCGTCTCTTGCTGCACTGTGTTCTGTCTTCCAGACAATGGTGCTACAAACAGACATTGCTGAGCACTCAGGGAGATGGCTCAGGCTAAGTTATACAACTGTGAAAAAAGCAAGGAAAAGAAGAAGAAGAATCGGAGGAGATTCCTGTGTGGCAAACAGTCCTTCAGCCATCTTCACTAAAGGCAGATTAGTGTGCACTTAGGCAGGGTACTGTCCAGCGTAGGTCACTTAATATGATCCAACCTTGGAGTCGATAATTACACTGAAAACAAAGCAAGAGGGCCAGCCTTAAAACTGCTGAGGTTGTGAGCCCTGAGGATGTGAGGTGAAATCACTTACTGAGTGTGAGGGCTATTTTTAAATCGCTAAACAGGAACATGGTACATTTGACTGGAGCTGGCACTTCGGGCAGAAACTGGAATGCCAAGCACGTGTGAGAGGCGATATGTTTAATATCGTCAGAGTGTTGAATCATCTGCTGTTCCTATCTGACAGGCTCTGTGGGGAACACAGTTAAATCTATATTTAGAAATATCCACATTATGTATTCTAGAATTATTCACCAGGCGGTCTCACCCAGCAGAGCTGGATGGAGCATTCTGTTCCTGTATGCAGGGGAAAAGAAAGAGGTAGCAGTCATAATAATTACTAGAAATATTAATACAATTCCTGAATCTACTATCAAAACACAGGAAAAGTCCTTTGTTGTACACTGGAGATGGTTTTGTAGACATTGATTTAAACCTATTCCCTATCCACTTAAAGTTCCACATCTGGCCATCTTGTGTGCTTCCTGAAAGGCCATAAGGCAAATTCTAAAACAAATATGATTGTGGTGATGGACACTGCATAAAATGTGGGATTTACGACAGTCTTCGACCCTGTGTATTGCCGTAGAAGCCCACATTGGTGTGAAAGCCCCCCCACCCCTTCCCCTTGGCCAGGCCTAGGTTTTGTTATGTTAATTGAATTGACCTGGATTGAAAACAACGGTAACACTTTCTATGAAGCCCAGCATTATAAGGCTCTATAAGGGCATTATAAGGGCCTTAATAATGACTTATAATGAAGCTATAAGTCATTGTAGCAATCGCTATAACTACATATAATGTCTTCATGATGACTCATAACCACCTTTATGATACATTATATCAGTTCATTATAAATGGTTATAATTAAAGACGGAATAATACATTATAAATGTGATTGTCAGTCTACCTGTAGGCTATCACTTTCTTTGAAGCCTGCCTTTATAAGGTCCTATAGGGACATTAATGATGACGTTAAATAGTAGCTATAAGTCATTGTAGCACTCTTTATAACTATGTATAGCATATCCACAATGACTCAAAACCACCGCTCTGATACATTATGTCAGTTAATTATAAATGGTTATAATCCAAGATAGAATGATGCATTATAAATATGTGATCATAAGTTTGTGTGCGTCATCATGAATCTTATGAAGCCTGCATATATGAGGCCCTATAAGAACATTCATAATGCCTTCAAAAAGTAGCTATAAGTCATTGCAGCACTCATTATAACTATGTACGTAGGTCTTCACGGCACATCGTAACCACCTTTGTGATATATAATGCATATTCATTGATGGTTTATTAGTATGGTGACTAGGCTGCTATACAGACATAGAATATTATAAACTGCCATATGATTCTATAAGTGTACTTTGTCAGCTTTAAGTAAAGTGACAAAAGGGTAGTGTTGTTATGAACAGATATAAGATTCTATAAATGGACTGTCAGCTTTAAGTAAAGTGACAAAAGGGTAGTCTTGTTATGAACAGATATAAGATTATTATAAGATAAGACATTATGAACTTGTTCAATCAAATGAGTGCTCTGACAGTAAATACAACAGGATACAGATGAAAACCCTTTTATTTGTAATTCAGCACTTGCTGAACATAGCCCAGAGCATTGATAGCAGCAAACTTGTTGTAGACAAGTTATTCATTATGTGAGGCATGAAATGTTGTAATGTACAGCCACAACGGCCACCGTGTTGCGATCCACCCCTACAGCATCAAATGGACTCCCATTCTTAAAGGCTCAAAATAACTCCTTTGGTGTTCCTCGCTAAACAGAAAGAGGCATAAGAAGAAAAAGGTACATGTTCATATACCTGAAAAAGTTAATCAAAACACCAATCAGAACTTGATGGTAAATTCCAGCAAAGCAACATCAACATATCTCAAATGCTTTCTTTTTTAAAGCCACAGCACACCCTCTCATTGCATTTTATACAGAAACCTTCATTACTATGAAACACATTATGTGTTTGGAACCAGGTTTATGGTATGTAATATGGGTGTGGAAGGGTGCTCAACCAATGGGAAAATAAATCTAGAAAAGATTAGATATAGAATAGAGACTTTTGAGTCATCCTAGGTCACTGCAAAATAAAGTATAAACATTACAAAAAACTAAAATCAAGTTAATTAACGTAAAGAAACAACTATAACATGGATACATAAAATCGTGCCTTTATGGCCTAAAGCATTAAAGCCCTGTCATCAAATGTGCAGAGTGCCTGAACTGAGAGCTGAACCAAGCCTTATCAGATGTGACAGTAGAAGTCTAGTTACTCACTATTGGTCCTGTGATAGTCACTGGATGTGTGAATGACTCACCTGAAGAAACATTTACATTTATGAAGGAATGAGGGTGGGGGTATAGGGCTAATATACTTACATTATCATCATCATTGAAATGAAAACCCAAAACAACACTGTCATAGCAGTTTCATAATAATTGGCGACCTACAAAAGCCTACATCACTGCAAATGCTTTTGTCTGTTTTTGTCGGGTTCACGCAGAACACCAACAGTATTTTTCAAATGGACATCATGGACAACACACTGTCACAGTGAATATTTATGTCATTCTTATGTAAGCCCATAACAAAGTGAACAAAGTTAGTTTTCTACAGCATTTTAATCTACGTTTAAGTAAGCTTAAGGTTTTCTAACCATTATTTCCATTATTATTATTTATGTAATATAATTATTATTAATTAGTATTTCAAACCATATTGTTCTCATATAATGTGCCCTATTTTTAGATCTTTTTAGGTCCAAATCTTTACGAGGGACAAATAACAATCAATTGACGATCGACAAGAATGCACGTCAAAGTTAACCCCTTGTTTTAGACACTGACAAAGTTTCCCCTCAAGATTTAGGGACCACTTGTGTGCTACTGAATAAACCTTTCAAAAATGTTCTTTTTGAAATGCTGTGAACCGAAGCTTGAAACGTTTGAAAATAAAAGTGGAGCCTGTTCAAACAGAGGTACTTCTCCACCTGCATGTCAAATGGGTACATACAGTTAAACTTCTTATCTGGAAAGGAGGTGCTCTGATACGATAAGTGCCTAAAGGATTCCTCAGATGCAATCTGTTTTCACTAATAAGAAAATTGAGTATGATGTCCATCGCTGATTCTAATCGCTTTAGTCATTTTCTAAAATCTTTCTTTCCAAAAGGGTCTGCTCTGATTCATGCTGGCTGCTCGCTGTGTCCAGAGTCTACAGCCTGTCTGAGAAGGTTAATTCAACTTCAGAAATATCTGTTCTCTTTTAAAGCCACTTGAGAGTGCTGTCAACTTCTGATGCCAACACTTCAGGGCCACCGAGCCAAGGAGCACTTTGTCACAAACGTGCAACACTGGACTTCACCTCATGTTTAAAATTCATTAAATAATTAGGCCACGTTCTGTGTTGTCTTCGCTCAGAACTGCATAGAAACCATACATCTCACAACTAAGAGTAAATCATCATCAAGAGTAGATCATACTGTATACTGTAAACAGAAATGGATGTCACTGAGAAAGCCTTTAAATTGTACTTCATACCTGCATGTATCCATTTTATATACATAGTTTTGTAAATTAAAGCAAATTGACTAAAGTTTAGACTTAAATAATCAATGCAACATTCCCAGTAAATGGGCGCATGGCATTGGGAAGTCCCTTACCACCACTATCCAGTCTTAGGAAGCTGCCACAGGTTCTTATCCCGTCCTTGTAAATTCTGAGCACTTGAAAGGATGTGCATTTGTGTCAGTGCTGGGGAATTGTCTCAAAGGGAGGGCTCTCTGCAACAATGGGAGGTAAGTCCATATACCGAGAAGAAATCATGATATGTAATTATTTATCACCCAGAGCCTGGAGTTCCACACACATAATAAATGGAACGTGGTTATTCAGAAACAAAGCCTTCGTAAATATGAGCAGAAGAGGTCTGCAGAGAGTCATATCATCATTTAACATTTATACAATCCCTATGAAGGCCCAACAGCTCTTTCAGAGAGCTGAAAAGCAAGCATTACTGTTCCAGTTCTGCAAAAGCTCTAATCTAAAAGACCATCTCCTCCTCAGTCTCCATCTGGTTGGCTCTGCATCATTGCCCTCTAAGCAAAAACCACAGTGCACCGTGCCGTGAGAGTGGAGTGAAAATTATTGGTTGCCAACTCTCACTCACTTTCAGAACTACAGGAGAAGAAAACACGGAGAACGAGACAGCACACTCTGAAGACTTGCTCTATCAGTACTTCCTCCACTCAGCATAGATGCAGAGGGTTAGCCGTAGAGAACAGTAAGACCATTCAGGATCCCTCATAAGGACCACTCCCACATCCCACTTCCACTGAACTGCTACTCTCACCTCCTGACAGGAGCTTACGATATGTTACCTAATGCATTGCCCTGTATATGCCATTGCATGCATTAGTTTTACACTGTGCATTTAATTCCATTCTACTAACATGTACATTTCATGGCCTGGAAATGTAATGCCCTGAGTACATTCAAAGAAATTTATATTTATATCATTATTTGGTTCTTTCTATGGACCATTGAAAATGTGAACATTGCGGTTCTGTATAACTATGTATCCTGTTTGTAAACATGTATAATTGCAGTTTTGTATAACTATGTATACTGTTTGTAGACATGTATCATTGCGGTTCTTTACAACTGTGTATACTGTTTGTTTGTTATCCAAGATGCATTACACATGTACTGTATGCACACTTGTTATCACACTACCATTTTGATCTTGTGGTGTTTGTGCCGACACCAGCACCAAAAACATTCCCATGTATATTTGGACATGGTGGAGAAATGATTCTGATTCCAAAACAGAGCAGGAGCGAGATAGAGGTTTCCCAAGTGCATCTCCATGCGGCTGTCATACAGTTTGTGCCTGATGGTGTCTGGTTGGTTGTGGCAGTACCCTTCATATCTGAAGGCTGACCTCTCCATTTCCATTCTGCACCCACCCCCATCCTAGCTCACAATCTCTATGTATTTCCACTCCTCAGACAAGCCCCTATTTATTCATACCTCCACGTGTTATGCACTTATTTGTGTGTGATGTGTAACTATGTTCACAGGTATGTACAGGCACAATGGCAGGTATAAAGAAAATGTCACAGGAAAAAAATCACTGCTACTGCTATTGTTAATATATTATGAGACACACTGTATTAACATATTCCTTATTTCAGGTCTGTGCTATATTTTAATATTTCAGTGATGTTGGCATGAGGGCATTTTAGGGCATTTTGAGAATATCGAGGTTTTCATAGGTAGGAGGTTTAGTTGGGTGGACAGATAAACCCCCCTGTCAGGAAGTGTAAAGCAAACAGATGGAGAGGTTACCACTCCGCTGGCAACTGCTCTTGCTGGCACATGGATGAGGGTACAAAGCAGGCAGATTTTCAATTATGTATTTACCGCTTGCGCAATTCAGCATTACTGGAATATTACTAAACTCCAGCACCCAGCAGTGACGTAATATGTTTACACTTCTGTTCTAAAAGCTCACTACCATGGCAAAGGGGCAAAAGAACTTCAAAGCTACACTCAATAACACCCAGATCGTGGCCAGAAGGGAACAGACTGTGCAACCTACTGAGGCAACACCGAAGAGATTACAATGTGCCCGAGGTGCTCAAGGCGCTGTGAGAGCGAAAGCACACAAAAGTGGCCACTGCATGTTCAGAGGTGGGAAGAGCATCGGAGTGGTGGAGTATGCCAAGAATCGAGGCTGCAGCCTGCAGGCACTGATGTGTGCACACTGCAGCAGAAGAGCAGCTGGGGTCAAGGGGGGACTCTGAGGACCTGGCTGTGCTGAGGAGCCCACTGCCCACTGCGGCCTCCGGCACAGAGGCAAGACTGGGATAGGGGCTACAGGGATGAGAGCCTATAGATCCATTTATAATGGATATATTGATCAATAAATAGATAGATAGATGGATAGATTAATAGATAGTTAGATAGTAACAAAGATAATAGATAAGAGTGAAACATGTGGGCAGATTGATTCAGAAATTAGGTAAGTAATTATTATGAAATGTTAAAGGTTATATAAAAGCAAAACAAGGTGAGAAAATAAGGCTATTCAAATAAAAAACATAAAATGGGCAGTGAGATAGACTTACAGACAAATGAGTCTTTTAGATGGGGCAAAACATTCCCCTCTTTAATCTGTTTAATACACAAACAGGAAATAGATTACTGTGCAATTATGTGCCATAATTAATTAATATTCTTATACTGTATTGCACTTTATAATATAACAAGCCCCTTCTGATAAAGGGGTGCACATATGACCTTCCTCTGCTGTGATCCTTTAGTCAGCATCTGAAGCCTTTTCCCAGGTAATACATGTCATCTAGGAGGTAAAGGGATTTTGCATCAGTGAATAGACACTCTCAAAATGTACACAGCAGGACTGCAGTGGATTCCTTGCCTCTACTGCTTCCCAATCATGGGAGCTGTATGAAAACCACTAAGACAGACTGAAATCAGAACTCAAGCAGAGACCCACTGATCCATGACCCCTTAGAGAGGTTGAAATACTCAGCAGGGATTCCACACTCACAGTTGAAAAGTTTACGTCATGGAACCTCTAACCTCCCCTTTCATGTCCTCTGCACATCCCCGAGAGCTTTAGTATATTTCATGGGTTTTGTCCTGAACAACTCCTCTAAAGCGAATGGTATTGTCCCGTGGAAATCAGGCATGAGCTGCTGAGAGCATGTCTTCTCCAGTCCGGTAAATGCCAAATGGTACTTTAAGCCTAATTGGCAGGATGTGTGCACTCAAGCCTGTGCCCGCTGCTTTATTCTTATTGCATGGATAGCATATGGAATACAGAACAGCACAGTGAGCAAGATTAAATAAAAACCTGCAAAAGATTAATTTGCCATAAAAAAAAAAATACTTTTTGTAAATCAGTAGGTCATACTACTAAAAATGCTAAAAAAAGATAAACATTATTTCCAAGGACGATAAGATATTTTGTTTAAGATCACATATTGTTGCTAGAGAACAAAGTGTGCTCTGATTTCAATTAATTCAAGTAAGGGCTGTAAGGAAGGATGCTGCATAATTAACCATGGTCTTAAAAGGCCTTGTTTACGTAATTAAAGATACCTGAACAGTCAGATCAGTAGAATGCTTGATGTGAGCTGTATGAAAGATATGACCACACAGCTAAAACTGACGCAATGTCCCACCCATGTTTAGAAAGTAGCCCCGGCGAGAAAGAAGAACATTGGTGCAGTACAGCCTGTAGGCTATAAGAGAATTAAATAAGCAGAGGGGTGTCTTATAATCAAATCTGCAGCCTTGTGAATAATGATTTCACCTGAAAAAAAAAAGAATAACAGTGGATGGGTGTATGGTGCAATAGTCTCAGTGGTAGGTCAAAGCTTGAGGGCAGGCTAATTAAAAGCATTATTCACTGTTATCCAATGGAGTGGATTTGTGGCTGTTAACGAGCCAGGATCACCAGAAGCTCCCTTAATGTATGTGGATTAGGACACATAATGGAGGACACACAAATGCACACAAACACAAACCCCCTCTGTTGCTCCCAGCTGCCTGTGACTGAGGCAGAGAAAGGATAAACATGCAATCTCCTGGCGACTGGGTCTCCTAGCACTCACCCATGCCACAAATATAGCTGAGAATTCCCCAAAGCATGTCACTGCTGCTCAGTCACCTGCTCAAGGACACAGAGGACACAATCAAGGATTGAAGCGGGTCCATAATTCCCAGCCTGGGCCATTTCCCATCCACAGGGGCAGCCCTCTGCAGAGCCTGTGAGTGCCTCATGTAGATTGGCTGTGAAGGCCGCCATGCTAGTTGCCTAGGGTTTGAAATGAAATTCATAGCCAACCTCTTCACCCCCCCCCCCCAAACCCCTCCTCTCGCTGAGTAACCTGTCTTGCATGGTGAAACACTTTGCCAAGCCCACCGACATGCTCCTCAGCGGAAATGTATTGAGTCAGCAAAAGCACATGCAAATGCCTCCTACTGTCAGCTTCACACTGAGCAACATCTGTAGCAGACAGCCTGGTAATAGCATCTCCTCCCATTTGAGTTGAGGCAGCATTATTGCAGTTAGCAACACAGACAAAGTATCTTAATTTAGCCACTTATTGCAAAGATGGGTATGGACAAAGTATCATAAGGTCAGCAGAAACAGAGAGGCAGACTGGGACCATATGTTTCGGTAACTTCAGGACACATAAAAGACAACCTGTGAGGAGGACATGGGTTTCAAAGGCAGTGTTCAACCCAGCAGGCAGTCAGACGTCCAGCACAGGTCATTGTCAAGTGCTGAGAGCAGCTTTGTATGGGACGTAAATAAGGACACCGTTGACCTCTCATGAATAACTTTCTGCCTCCAAAATATGTGCACATATTGGTACAAATATGGCCAGGTCAGTGAACATTAATAATGGATTCACTGATGTAAAAAAAAAGACCAGGAAATTAAAAAGGACCGGAAATTAAATTGCAGTGACTGATCAGTGGCAGTCCTAATATATTACATTTGTCCTTTAACAGTTACTGAATGGTCTAGAAGTGTTTTTTCTTCTTTTGGCTGAATATGTTGTGGCTCCAGCCTGGTCTTTTTGCCTCCTTGTTTTTCATCGTGAGGCAGTTTCAGCTCCTGTCCCGTGGGGTTATGTACTGACGAGTCAGCCATGGTTGCAGTTCTGCTCTGTTTCATGAACTAAGAAGAGACAGCTGCTGTTGTCATTTATTTTGTAAACATATCTTCAATTATTCATCGTCTCGTTGAGAATTGAAAGATAGCTGCGCCATATTCCTGTATGGAAACAGTCCATGATAATGAAGACCTTCACATGGCCAAACAAAGCGATCTAATTGGTTAGAAACAAATCATTACGCATTTCTCTTAAATGGCTTTCATCCTTCTACTCCCCACCCTCCACTTAATGTCTTTGTTGCCTTTGTTGAACGGTGTCATTAGAGGCAGAACGCCTATTATTACATTCATTTGCTGTATAAACGAAATTGTGATTTGATCTTGATACATGACATTTTTTATCACCAAATGGAATAATCAATAATTATCCCTCCTGCTGTCGTGTAAATGGTCCTAATTGCCTCCAAAGGATTCCTTTAGAGTGATTATTATGTTATGTATGGAGTATTTATATGGTGTATTTATATACTGAACATGAAGAGGATTTCTGAACAAGGTGTTCACTCTGTTACCTCTGGCTCATCATTATAAAATCATCAAATGCATTATCTGTTAAACGGCTAGGGTTGTCAGTTTTTCTGAAGCTTGCATAGGAAAGATACTTAAACTGCCATTAGTTTAAACAAGCAAGTTTACCTAGGCCTTGTGAGTACAAACTAAATGATTAATTGTGATCTGCAGAAAGCAATCAATTTACTTGACAGAGAAGGAAGGAGGGAATCGTTCTGGACCATAAGCTGTACCATAAACCTGGTTCCAAATACACACAGACAGATGAAGACTCTACATCTTGTGCAGGTTATACATCAGTCATATAAATGAAACCTTTTATAGAAATCATTCATTATGAAAAAGTTTATACTGAGCTTATGTCCAACTGTCTGTATTTTTTAATACTATGCACAACCACAATCACTTTCACTCCTTTATTAGTCTATTAGTGTTCTAGTTTGAAATGCCTTAGGCTTTGAAAAGTGTACAGAGACGTCGTTATCTGTATCTGTGTCTGTTGACAACACAATGATCTGTCTCTGTTTTCAGTTATTGTGTATTTTCTAGTGCTGTCAGTTTAACGCGTTATTAACGGCGTTAGCGCAAGCCCATTTGAACGCCGCAAAAAAATGTATCGCGCGATTAACGCGTTGTTTAAATTTTTCTTTTATTAACTTTCTTTTTGCTCTCCCAAACTGTGTAGTAGGCTAACGTTACGTTTGAGTGAATGGTGTGCACGATACGGCGAAATGGATAATAAAAAGCTTCTGAATAGAAAGTTTACCTTTAAAAGTTGTGTTGTGCAAAAAAAGCGAGCTTCACTGTTGTCTGAAAATGTCAACAGGCAGCTGGCTGAAAGCACAGAAGTAGTAGGCTTACCGTTTATTGGTAACCTAACTGTTACGGTTCATTGTTTTTGAAATAAGAGGCCTGGCTTCTATGTTTACAGCAAACTTGAAAAAAAGAAAATATTAAGCCATGGTTTAACTGCACTATAGGCTGAGTCCTTGTTTATCTGAAATGTGCATTTTATAATTTTATTTTGTCCTGCCCTGTTTGGCAATGTTGTTTTTCAATAAAAAAAAACATTGCATAAAGCAAGCCAATCCACTTTTCCATGTTGATAAGAGCATTTAAAGTGCATGAAATGCAAATGATTGTGAGGACAACTACAGAATGTAGCGACTTTTCAATAATGTGTTGTAAATGACAAGTTAGTAAAATCAGACAGATCAGCCAGTTTTATCTTGTGACTATCTACAATGATATGAATCGATTTGAAGAAACATAATGGCCTTACCCTAACCCTAACCTTCATCCTAGACGTACTGACATATCAATCATGGAGTTCATTTTTCCCCCAATACTATTGAGAAACTTCAGGTAGAAGAAATATCTGTTTCGCTCGCATTATTTGTGCTTTTCGGAACAATATATTCAGATAAGGGTACATCCCTATAAAGCAGTACAACATTTTAGGTAGGGCTGAACGATTCATTGCATTTGCGGTTTAATCGCGATATGATGAGACGCGATTTTCAAACCGCAACTTAAATAAAAACCGCAATTAAATTATTATTATTATTATTTTTTTTAAGGTTTTAAAATTTTGCAAACAGTGATTAAAGCAGCATAACGGATCACTTGCTAATCACTAACGAGATGCTAGTGGCTCAAACTAGCGAAATCTCTTGAAACACTATGACCAACTAGTTAGTCAACAACTGTCCTAACACAGTCAAACATCAAGCAAATGCAACACAAGACGGCAAATAAGCTACTTACTAGTTTGGCAGACAGTAAAAACCAGGCGGCTTCAGGCACACCTACATAACGCAGTCATTTGCCTACGGACCCTGGTATGGCAATGGCACAGAGGCGATTCTCCATATTAAAAGTCATTGTAGCACCCCAATTTTCAAAGCTGTTATTTTAAGGTAAAACTGCTTATCCTAAACCTAACCCTGATGTACAATTACTGCATAAGGCCAATTTAAAAAGTGCATGCCTTGTGTTTATACTTGACTTTGTTTAAATAACTTATATGCACAGTGGCAAAGCCACCGATTTGTTTCAGTAATGAGCAGTTAAATACAAATGTAAAATGTGGGAAAGAATATTTCACACTAAATGTATCTAAAATTGTGTCATATTTAAATCATTCAGTACGTTTTGTTGGAGTAAAAAAGAGGATAACATTTTTTTAAATCGCATATCGAATCGCAATCGCAATATTTTGGGGGGGAAATCGCAATTAGATTATTTTCCCAAATCGTTCAGCCCTAATTATAGGCAACTTGCATTGTTTCTGTGGGGAATGTTTCTGTCATGATGGGCAAAGTGACATTTTATGTTGAGAATACAGAAGTGCAATAAGAGCTCCACCATATACACTACACTGAGATGCTACATTCAACTAATATCCACTGAGAATATGAAACTCCTGTAAAGAGAAGTTTAGCTTGGACTGAATTTGTGATATTTGATATTTTTTTTTTCTCCAGAGCACCATAGTGAAGCCGTGCATTCACAGGCCCAAACTTCTCTAGTAGCCATTAAAGCAACTGGCTGAAGTAGTAGTGTTACAGTGGGATACCTGTTCTTAATGAATATAAAAACATTCCAGGGCCTGAGCAGGCAATCCACCAGAAGATTACCTTGATTCAAGGAACCAGAGGTTGTTGTCATTTTGGAGACCTGAATGTGAAGATGACTGGGGACAGGCGGAGTGATGAAGAGATATCCAAGCCAATTGCCATGACCTGCCAACTTGATTAGAGTTGATGGCTGTGCAGGGCAAAGGCCATTTACGTCTGTAGGGAAGAGTACTGATGAAGAGGTCAAAGGAAATAAGATCAATGTAATCTAATCAATAAAAACCAAGTATGGGATGAAGATTTCTAAAGGTTTTTTAGATCCATGGTCTTAACCCTCTTCTATAAATCTGACAGTTCTATATATCTATAAAGGAATCTACCTTTAGTCATTGATCAAACTATATAGAGATATTTGAAGACGGAGCCTAATTTTTCCTATGAGCATCTTCTATTTTTGCCCTGTTTGATTAAATTACACCTGTATCTGCAGTTGACAGCCACAGCAAGGCTTCAATGTGTGTTCATGAGCCATGCGAGAAGGTGTTATCATACATTCTGTTCTGCTAATCATAGCCCATCGAGGGATGTCATGCTGGGATGAACCTGATAATTAATCTGCAAACCCTGCACCCAGCAGAAGCAATTCGTGTTACTTTGTTATCCTTACAAACAACTCTTCTGACTCGACAGTTTTGAGATAAGCTCATCTATCATGTCAAAACTTTTTTGACACCTGTGGTTATCAGATGTTCCGCAGAAACATTGGATTAAGAATCTCTTCATTATATTTTCTCATTGACATTAATGGAAAACAGAGTATGAAATCGACTCAGGCCTATTAGTATTGAGCACATTCAAGTGATAGGCATTCTATGATCCTCATTTACGGCAGTTAAAACAGGCTGCAAGTAATGGAGTTGAATCTCACTTTGATGAAACTTTGTGGCAGTCACCTAATTTCACAGAGAGTGCTGCTGTCTCTGCCGTTTGATTAAAAGGATGGCATGCTGCTGTCAATCAATAACAATGATGCAATATACTTAAATGAAATGACTGTGTTCATGAAACTGTAGAGTGGAGTATTTATTCACAGCCTTTAAAGCTCTAAATGCCCTTCCTTAAATACTCCAGTATCTTTTTTGCATCATAGTTTTCACACTATTCTTTGCTCTCAAAGGCCCAAGTGACACAGAAATCTTTGTCACTGTGTGTAACGGTGCAGCTGCCCGTTACCGCTACGGTAATACATTCCGTTGCAAAAACGCACACAGTAACCAGCTCGGGGTACACACACGGTTTATTGGTACACATAACACAACCATCATACTTCACCACGATCAGTTCCGCATATTGGACATACAACCACTAAACATACCGAGACTGAAAACGTGTGGCTTGTGGACGTCCAGACGCGACACAGAGGAACAACCCGATCAGAAAGTCGGGAGGGACCTTTGAACTGTTGGCTCAGACGTGCCAAGGCCAAGTTGGTGGGATGAGAGGGGTGTGTAATTGCTGGTGACTGAATTGGAGTGCGATCTAATATCACCTGATTGTATTTATGTAAACCCGTCTGTAGTACTGCAATGAAATGTATTTAGTGTATAAGTCCAAATATGTATTTTTATGGTTAATTGATTTGTGAGGTGTAATGGTTCAGGTTCAGGTGATTGGTTAACACTCTAAGGTCCAAGGCCTTTTAGACTTTTCTAAGTTGTCTGACATGCCTTGATGTTTTTGTACATTTTGCTTAACTAAAAACATTGATGCACAAATGGAATATATGATTCTATTCTAGAAGACCTCAGCAATAATATTAGAAAACACTAACTTAGTGTTAAAGGAGTGTCCAATTATGTGACTGAAGTGGACCGCCATTGCGTAGTTCGCCAGACTAACTGAGCAAATGAAATGCAGTGAAGGGGGCGGGGAATTCCCAGACAAGGTCTTTTTATAATCCGTTTCTTTTGCAGAATTGAAGTTATACGTAGTTCGAGAGTAAAGAAATGTTACCTCCTCATATTCGCTCTTTTTTTATTATTCATTGTGTGTTCATGAGATTTCATCTTAAAATGTACAGTTTTGGGATGAGGGTGGTCAGTCTTTGCTCTTATTGATGTATATGCTATAATAATGGTTCATGGGAAATTTAACATTAACGTTTCCAAGGCGTTCATTGCATTCAAGTAATTGTGTTGTAACCTGCCTTAGTGTTACCTTCACAGTTGAGTGTTAAAAATTCCCATAACCGAAACACCATTTAAGACTGTTCTGCTCAAAACTTTATGTCTCATTACGTTCAGTACCACTTGTATACTGTGAGCTTGTTCTGTACTGGATGCCATATTTCAGAATGCCATATTTGTTCAAATGCAAGAACTATTATTGTGGGTTCAGTTTCAGTTTAGTCTGCTCTATCAGTCACAGAAAGGTCAACCGGTACCACAGAATTTGTGCAGCATTGGTAATTTATGAAAATAAGCTAACTGGCCAGCAGAATAAGGAAAGCATTATTATCTTCATTTTCCACTTTTTAAGAGAAATACTTTCAGATGTTTGTTTTTTACAGGATAAAAATGGAGTTGGTGTTTTTCTTTTTCATTTCAAACTTTTTGAACTGACATTCAAAGAAAATCCACAGGATCCATCTACAACAACAACAGCGGCAACAGCACTCCCCCTCTCCAGGTGCAGGGTCTACTGTAGGTGTAAATGACCCCTCTACTTCTTCCACTTTCTGTGTCATAACATTCTGTTGCCATCAATGCCTATCTTAGTAGTTTTGCCCATGTGTTTGCTGTTGGTGAAAAGGCTACTGGATAACTCCCCTTTGTTGAGGATCTTCAATTAAATCCAATGTAACCTCTTCATAAGAGCCAAACATGATGTCAGGTATCAGGACAGATTAAAAGCCTACATCTTTCCCATCATCTCGCTCGCACATCAGTCAGTTGGACCTTAGTAATAGTATAACTTCCCTATGACACACTTGATAGAAAAGTGTGTGACTGTTTTCCCAAGTCTCATTGTCGCTGAGGTGGTTGCAATGACAGCTGTGTGAAACAAGCATAAGAGCAACACTTGGTCGACTCTCACAGCCCACCCAGAGGGTCCAATGGTTGTTTACAAAAATGTGTCATGAGACCGAGCTTTTCGGACAGTGTGGTGAAATGGTGCTGGCATGGAGGACGGAAGGGAACAGCTTGTGTTTATGAGACACGGTAAGGCTGGGTTTACACAGAAAGCTTTGGGGTTTGATAAATGAGACTCCACAGCTAGGACTAAACTGCTTCCCTGCTCAGCCGTGGTGACAATGTGATTAATATTTGTGAGGCATTAAGCCAATTTATCATGGCTATGTCTAAGCCTTTGGCAGAACTGACTGTCACATGGATCCAGGGCCTAAGAAGAGTTTCCAGGACTCGCCAGCCATGTCTATTGGCAATAAAAACCTAAATAATAGGACTAATAATGCAACTTTTGATTATTAGGCTTGAGATAAATGATATTCACTTAATCAATTCAAATGCCCTAATGACAGCTTATTTAAATATATGTGGGACACTTATACAAAGCTATTGCTTATGCAGATCAACAGCCAGATATTCCAGCATTGCATAATACTGACACCAATTACTATACCTTAATTTAACTCTAATATGTAATACATTAAAATAGTGATATCAGTTGCACACAGTCATTCTGTCTTTGTCGTTTTCTTTTATAATAGGGGTTTGGGCTTTCCCCTATTTCAAGTGCTTGACATGGAGTGAAGAATGAAGTTGTCCAACTCGCTTAAGTCATGAGGCAAGGAGCCTCTTAGTATCAGTTTGTGTGAAATGTGACAAAGGAATATAGCTATTTCTGAGGGTATTGTCATCACTCTTTGCAGATGATGTCTGCCTTGATAGCACTGCAGTTCAAAATGCCCCAGAAAATAGATCCTCTGAAGGACCTACTGTATGCAATGCTATTTTCAAAGCGGCAGCCACTGTACTTGCCTATGCAGATAACACAGAATTTCACTATGACGACCACAGTCAGATTGGTCTCGGTTTGGTATGGATTCTGGATCGTGAGAATACAGATGCTTTCAGATTTTACCATGAATACCTAAAACTACATTGTCCCTTTATGTGCCACAGCTATGTAGGTTTATGTATTTATATTGAACTTGTATATTTAGGTAAGGTGTATAATCAGTTAAATGAGAATACAACGATTTCGTTTGAAATGTGGCCTTCTTCTGAACAATGAAGTCAAAAACTGTCAAAAACTCATGGACAGATCATCTTTCTACATGAGCGGTTTTGACCATTTTAAATGGAAACTATGAAAAGAAAAAACAGTGGGTTATCAAGACCAAAATGTTTCTAAAAGTAAAGATTGTGATAAGCAGTGCTTGTTAGTGTAGGTGCTTTGTTGTGGAAAATTACAACTTCAATAAGGGAAAGAATATTAATGATTTGTATCATGGTGACTTGTAGATTAGAAGGTAGTGGTTACAATTAAGTTATTTCTGTTCCCTGTGATGTGAATGACACTTCCTGTTTATAAGTCACATTTAAAATAGAATCTAACTTCTCGTATGCAAAGGTCTATTTAATTTACTCAACATGTGTACTGTATTATAATTTGGATTTTTTTAAAGTCACATTCAAACCATCCTGTAAGTATCTGTTCTGACATAATACAATCACATTCTCTGTGATCAGAGACTCTTTGCTGTTTGCAAGCAGTAAAAAGGAATGCGGATAGATTTCAAGAAAGGTGTGGGCAGGGCAACAGCAGGACACTGCTTTTCACAGCAACTCACCACCCAGCCCTGCAATAGCTAGACAGGCAGCAAGCCTTTGAAATCAGCTTTCACTGTTCAGCAGGACTGCTTCCAACGAACAAGAATGCTAACGACAATGCCGACACTATCCAAAAGACCTCGGACACCCTGCCAGGAATTTCGAAATACAACTATATATTCCAAGTATGACACACCAAACAAGATTAGAGGCAAAAACTAAATGGAAAGTGCACCAAATTACCATCCAGACTTTCATTGAACATTTTAGGTCTCCAAGATCTCTGCAGGGCAATATTTCTGCTGCATTTAAATGAATACATCTGCTTGGCAAGGATTTTGTTGCCAATATTAAGACGCCACTACATTGCTGTCATGGGACCTGAGACTGGATGCAATAGCTAAAGCTGTAACTCATCCCCTTTACTTGCTCATCTGGGGAGAGGGATGTAGCCATAGTCATTGCCTCAGTCTGCACCTACCACATTCATAAACATTAGCATCTGACTCCTTCCAGTGCATTCATTGTAAAATACTGTTTTTTCCCCCCTGCATTGCACATGTTTTTTCAATTTAAAGTTGTTAGTCCTCTGAATTTGATACTTCTGTGATAGGCGGAGGATTTCATTTTCAAAATTTAGCTTGGATTAAAAAAATGGGAGGGGGAAAAGGTAAATGCCTCCAGGAGTTTATTGGAGGATAATCTTTGAAAATGTCTTTTTGGTTCTCACTTTGACGTTGGGCTTGAGTCCATGAGAGGATTATGAGAGACATTTTTCATATGAAAAATAATATCATCTTTTATAGGACGAGTGCAGAAGAGGAGTTGACATCCCATACAAATATTGTATTGCCACAACTTATCAAAGGTCCACTATTAATCAAGGACAATTCCTAATTCCAGCATACTGTAGGTATGTGTAGTTTTATAGGGACAGACATGACTTTGACATCCGCAAACCTGCCCACACCTTGGTCCACACAAAAGGACAACTTACCTTTGCTGTTTTCTGATCCCTGCCTATAGAAAGCATAGGATGGGTTTTGGATATTAGCAATGTAGTATATTGCAAGATACAGTATACACTGTGATTTACACTTACATATAAGAATTACAACTAAACAGCCATTAAAACAGCAGTTCTCAAATAAACAGCAAACCCCTTACAGCATGATCACTAACATCTAGGTAAAATATAGTGCCTACTGGGTTGTACTGTTGAATCTCTGGCGGTTTATACGTATCTTCTCTCTTTCAGAAAGTATTTGCAACTGGCTTTTCTGTTTTCTAACACTCGGACACACCAGTCTCCCTAACCCTCTCTCTATTTACATCATGATAAAAAACCCTAGCTCACACTCCCTTAGAGGCGAGTGGATAACACAAAGGGAAGTATAGAGGTGATCCTTTAATGCCTGTCAGCGATATGGACTGGGAACTGACTTCTGAAGTCCCTAAGCCTCAGCTTCGCTCAACCAGCAATCCCTCAAGCTAGCCTCAGGCTTGTTCACAGCCATTTTCCCATAGTGTTCAACCTACAATGTAATAGTGATTACACAGGGGTTATCATAGTTTTCACGCCTATCAAATTCATCCTCCCCAAAACCACCACGGAGGGGTCAATCCTCTGTACTTCCACACTCTAAAGCTTAACTCATCTGTCAGCGGAGAGGGTGATGGCCGGAGTTGCCATGGAAACAGATCAGTCCCAGTGGGATGTTGTGTTCTTACTTTCCCAAACATTCAAGTTTAGCGCATTGAGGTCAGCAGAAGAACACTGTTCAGCTGATCTACTAGACTCATTAGTGGCTTCCGTTGAGTCTAATTCTGGGGTCTGATGTTTTCAGATGCTTAAGATCTGTATCTACTCAGATACTGTACCTGTATGAAAGATCATAAAAATAGAGAAGACTGATCTATGTATGCAAACTATTAATTGCTAAATCACTCCTTTGTACTGAGACACCTAACATGTCTCAAATGAAGCCTGGAGTGCTTTCTGTTTGTTTGTTTTGGGAAGAACTGAAGAACTGTTGTCAGATGTCTGTAAAGCCATTTGAGAGAATGTATATTGTTGAGGGCCGTACATAAATAAATAATGGAATGGAATTGAATAGCTGTACACACAAGAGTTGTGCACAGACTCATTTCATGTGCATGGGTAGTGTAATGCATTATACATTTTCCCCCAGCATTAAATATACACTTGCCAGGAATTCATTCACTAAAGTGTATTATGATATTAACTTTTTAGTCAGTTTTTTGTGAGTTTGCTCAGGTCAAATGATGTATTGATTTCTGATTGGACAAGAGGAATTTGGTGGGGATATCCCTTCCATCACTCCATGTTTGATACATTCTTACCTTTAAATCAACAATACATTCATTCATTAAAAGCAGCGAGAGCAGAATAGCTGTATGTATTGCTTGGCAACAACAAATGCTCCAGTTACAAGAGAGCCTTACTTTACAAGGTAATGAACTCCTTGACATTTAAAAATCACAAAAGTAGAGAAACAAATAACAAGGCACTACATACACAAAAAAGAAAACAAGGTCAAATTAAGTAAAAAGGTAATAATAGAATGCAATGTTGTTGAAAGGCTGACCATTAGAGTTCCACTTAATGAGCAAGAGGTATGATCTTAATGAGGAATGTGAACTCATGTAGCGATGTCATTAAAGGTGATTTCGATATTATTGAAGCCACGACCTTGAATCAGTGTGAAAATAACAAAAGAAAGTACAACTGGTCTATCATTTTCTGCAGAATACAAGGTAATCTGAGAGGAACATGTCTTAGGACAGTAGCTCACATTTGGCATCAAGGATATTGTGATATGTTAAAGAAGCATTCCGGAACAATTGCTATTCGCAAACGATATGCTAGCGGGTACTACTAACGAAATATCTTTAAATGTGCTGACTTTGCCGTTATGACAAACTAGTTACTTAACAACTGTCCTAACACAATCAAACATCAAGCAAGTGTAACGGGTAGCCCTGGTAAACTTTAACGTGAAAACTAAACGTGTGCATTAATCACGAATGGTATTGATGTAAACAGTTTTGTAGTGACATAATAAAAGAGTGATGTGATTTGTGTGTAAAAACGTAAACAATGAGCTAGGGTTACCGTGTTTCACAGGTGTTTGGTGTGACGTGTATTAGGACTGCCCCATTGCCTTGTTTTCTCTCTCTCTCTCGGTCTGCTGCCCACTGATTGCTGTCCTCTCCCTCCTTTTTAGCTCCACCAATCCGTGCACCTTGGACGTGATTGAACACCGTATTTAATGTAGATGGAAACGTATCCAGGAGGGAGGTCTTTTGTAGTATAGGGAGCACCGGAATCCACGAGCGGCTGGTTGCATTTGAGTGGCTATGTCTTTTGGATGTTGGTATAAAGGAGTGTTGTCCTCCGTGGCTATTGAGCCATCCAAGCCAGCTCTGCACAGGCATATGGCCTGGTGAGTTTTTCCGTCAGGCACGCAAGGTTCTTGTGCTTCCCCGCCTGTTTCAGGTTTTTGACCTCCCAAGGTATTGGTATTTTGTATAGGAAACTGGGCATCAGGACCGGCCTAGCCATTGTTAATTTGACACTGCCGGTTTCTGTGAGGTAGCATGTGTGGTTGCCAGGTTTGTGACTGATCCTCGTAGTCACATGAACAGTATCAATGGTTGCCAGACTTTGCGTTTTAGCTTCTATTTAAACAACTGTTATTTATACTTTTTACTGTCTTTACCTATTTATTGGTGGCTCGTGGACTGCCCACTGTCCCTTGTTGGTCTTTTTGTATCTGCTTTTATTATTGTAACATTAAATCGCAATTTACTATACTCCTATTGTGTGTATTTTAACCAGCCGCAAGCTTAAACAAACCTGCGCTTATTTATTCCATTTTAATTACTGCCCTTCAGGGCTGGCGTAGTCGGCTACTTTCACTATTATCCAGTGGTGATTATTAGGTTTCCTCCGGTAGGAGGTAACCTATTGTATCTGTTAGTATTATTCTTGTTCCATGGGAGTCAATGGCAGCCCCTAGAACCATATGGTAACTTTTTGTGAAATTTGGCACACTCATTAAGGACAGTCCCTTCATTCACACCAAGTTTCATGGCTCTCATTAGACCACTCTAGCGCCACCAACAGGGCAAAGTTGGACTTTTGTAACCCACGCAACTTTTGTGATGAGGTACCATTGGATTCCCTGGATCAAGACGAATTAAACTCACCCCATGGCGTCAATTTCCGGTTATATAGATTTTCCGGTTTTATCACAAACCTTTGAAAGCCTACTCCTCCTACAATTTTTGGCAAATCTTCTTCAAAATCACCAGAGATGATCTTCAGACCTAGCCTCACAAAAGTTACTTTTTAGAAATCTTTGTGAAATCAACACCAAACTTGATATGTCACTGGAAGACACTACAACATGTTCCCATGTGCAAAGGCAACTTCATATTTAAAAAAATGATTGATATAAAGCAAATTGGATACATTGTTAAAGGCACCCAGTGCAACTTTCGAGGCTTAAAAATAAACATTCAATTTCTAGTCTTTTTTACACGTAGTAAGTTTCAATAACTCCATACGATTACATATCGACATTCAAGGAGCAAAGATGAGACGTCGTTGTGTGGTGAGAACTGTTGGAAAATCGATAACAACAACAATCGCCGCCATTTTCTTTATTTTTTGTAACCTACAATAAATACAGCAGGATTCCAGTCAATGGAAAATGGCCTCTCCCCACCGGCGATTGTTGTTGTTTACGATTTTCTATCAGTTCTCACCACACAACGACGTCTCATCTTTGCTCCTTGAATGACGATATGTAATGGTATGGAGTTATTGAAACTTACTACGTGTAAAAAAGACTAGAAATTGAATGTTTATTTTTCATTGAATGTTTACATAAAGTTGCACTGGGTGCCTTTAACGCTAAAATAATGCTTTACACATCAACAGGTCAAAAAGTGATACTCTGATTCAATCACAAGTTCATGTGAAGACACATGAGAATGTTAAGTACACAAATCTGAAAAAAAGTTGACTAAGATGAAAAGTGGATTTTTGGTGAATATTTGAAACATGCATGCTTGGCTAATTTCTAGGGTGATTTTCAGTAGAAGGTCTCTCGCTGTTCCGCCGCGCGTGTGTGCTCCAGATTCTCTCACATTCACACTGGGACAGGCTCCTTTGACACGCGCAAGCACACACACACACACACACACACACACACACACACCATTTAAGGAAATGTAGGGATGACCACACCCCTTCTCACTCTTAGCTTGAAGCCATGGCCCTTGAGGATCTTCAAAGTAATGCATTTGAAATGTAATATCCCATTGGCAAGTCTGCAGCATGGATCTTTCTATACAGTGACAAATTGTCACAAAAATACATTTTTCCCTGGTTCGCACACAAGTGCAACACAAGACGGCAAATAAGCTACTTACTAGTTCGGCAGGCAGTAGAAAGCCGGGCGGCGTGAGGCAATCTTACATTTAGCAGTTATAAGCCTATGGACCCTGGTATAGCAATGGCACGGAGGCGATTCTGCATATTAAGTCATTGTAGCGCCCCCAATTTTTTTCAAGCTGCTATTTTAAGGTAAAACTGCTTATCCTGAAGAATGATTGTTGCATAGTGTTACTTTAAATAGCTGTCTTGAAATGTAACATTGCCAAGCCTCTGTGCAATGGCAATATGATACAAGAGCAGTTAGTTATAAATAAATAAAATGCGGCTACTTTTTGTTCTGTGTGTGTGTATTGAACTACCAATAGCTGCACTGTATGCTGATTTTGAACACCTACCTTAAAATAATTTCTTCAACATATATCCACATTCAGTTTATAAATGACAGGGTAGGCCTGCTACGCTGAGGATGAGGTTAACACATCAAAAGTTGGCTGAGATGACATTGGAAGACAATTTGTGAAGTTCTTGACATGTGAAACAAGGCGGTTCAAACTGTTAATTGATCTCCGAACCAATGTTACATGTGTAACGATCATTTCTGCCTGTGCACTACTGTCATTTCTGGCTCTACCCACTACGACTTATTCCCTGTAGCATTCCCAAGTGTACTTCCAGTCTCCCACTGCAACCCCTATCTTTGCTTAAACAAGGAACTATGGATTTCTATGTCCCATGGCATTACCATAACCCAGAGAAGGACTTGAAGATGTGTAGCACAAGCAGATGCTGCATTCCAACTTTCACTCTACCAGTCGTTATTTGTCATTGTTGATCAACACTGCACTGAATTCAGTTCTCTAGATGCCTTCATAAATTGTATTGACTGAAATATGATCACAACCTCTTATCCTCTGTGTTTGTTTAGCTAGAACAGGGACTCCTTACTTTATGCAAACCTCTGGGGCACTGTCTAGGGGGGCAACAGAGGGAATGGCTGTCTCCTGGCAGAGTATTTCTTGCTCTAATTGGACGGTTCCCTGTCTGGCATTTCCATGGTTCCTTAGTGAGTCTGGGGAGCGGAGGAACATCCAAAGGGCATAATTACCGGCAAATCTCTGTGATCCTGTCATCATGGTATTGATGATTTTCTGGGTGATATTTGTTTTCTGGTGGCATCATGACTCACCCCTCATTAACACCTTTCACCTCGGTGGCAAACATGTGAAAAAAAAACATGCAGCAGAACATAACCTTTTTAAGCTCAGCAGGCAGTATCCCATAAGAAAAGGCTGAGGGAAAATAACCTATACATAAAGTATAGGTTATAAAGTATACCATAAAGTAGCATGCTCTCTTTTGCTCAACATTATCACTTGCAAGCAGGTAACACTTCTGGCAAGTGACATGATGCTGAATGAACAGCATGTGTTGTTTTCTGTGTATCTGTTTGTGTAAGCAATAGCAGTCAGATGTTCAGGGTTGCAGAGCAGTGCTTAGAATAGAAGTATGAAAAAGTACGATGAGTAAAGGTCTTAAAGCTGATCCTTCAAGGAGTTTTTTTCAGTCATTATTGCATATACAGTATATACGGACATTTATGAGGTAAACAACCAGAGGGGATATTCTACAAGCTTCAAATTTAAAAGAAAATTGTAATAGACTGCACTTATTTGTTAATCTTACTGTCGTGCAGATTTTTGATTCTTGCAAATAGCTCTGGATGTGTTAAGTGAATTGCTGTGACGAAGAGGAAATGTAGACTTTTTCGTAAGAGTTCAACCTTAGGTCATGATATTTTTCTATGTAGCAAGTACATCCATTTCAAACATTCCAAGCAGCAAGATTTAAAAGTCTGTGTCATTTTACAACCATGTCTAATCCATCTGAAAATAAATAAATAAATAAGGATAAGCCACAGTAGTTTTGAGAAGGACCAGAATTAAACAACTTGAGGCTGTGTGCTTTTAGAGACCTTGCACTGTAGATTGTAGATTATTAGGGTCATTATCATTATGTATCAATGTTTGAAGGAGTCATATCATACACTTCTGCATTTCTGAATATCATAGCTCAATAAGATTACCAGCAACATAATTCAAACACCTGTGCATTAGCTAGCAAGTTGGTCCATCAATCTATCTATGTAAATCTAGACAGCTATTATTTGGGTAGAGAGATTGGAGGGTATAAATGTTGATGAAAGTATATCATCATCTCTGTATAAAATATGAAAAAACGTGTCATACCAGCTCGAGACAGAATTCAGCTCTCAATCATGCCTCATTGTTGCACGCTACATGTTACTAGTACAGTTATACTACAAGATTGTATGCATTTACCCCACCAAATGGGGTGAGATTTTGGTTGCTATCAGGTTTGGCATGTATTTCTGAGTCTATAATACAGAGTTTTATGATAGTCAAACTGTCAGATGTAACATTACAGTTTTTCACTATTGCTAACACCCGTTTTTCAAAACAATAACGGCTTTCTCAAAACTGCACACAGAAAACTAAAAACCTCACACACAAAATGCTAAACCTGACACTCCCTTTGCAAGATGACTCTTTGCTATCAAATCTCTTAACTGTTCAGAAAATGGAACTCGTGTTTTCATTTGGTACACACAACCATATTTTCAAAGGACACACACATACATTAATTTAGTACACACAACTAAGCATTTGCTGCACACCACCAATCATTTACAGCACACAGAAGTGCAAATTTGAAAACACAATCATCGAAATGGAACACACCATAATGAATGTCAATCTTGACTCTGGAATTTCTCCTTTTGTAAAATGTCTCAGTGTAGGCCTACATTTTTCATAGTCAAACATAACACAACACACAAATATGCAGCAAAAAAAGGCTTTATTTCGCTATACACAGAGAACAGTAGTGTACTGTAAACCGTGTGATACCGTGGTTCTCACAAACCATATTTACAATTTCAGTCTCCTGTTCCACCAAACACCAGATTGTATTGACATTATATTGTATTAAAAATGGTTACAGTTTTTCTCAATTGCTTACACACATTTTTTGAAAGCATGCCTCGTTTTCTCAAAACTCTAAACACAAATCCCAAAACAACTATCACAAAATGCAAAACCCTTTATATCTCCTGCAAAATGCTACTTTACTTTAAAAATATATAGAAAGTGTGTGTTCTTCCTCCACAGTGTGGTTCTCTTTCAGTCCTGCAAAATACAAATACTGTGAGCACACTGTATTATACGCAGTATTACACTACACAAGGCAAATAGATTTCGTTCCTGGTCTCCATCCTGAATGTTCAAATTATGGCAGCAACTGTGAAGCGGCTGAGATTTGGTTGGACCCTCTGGCCAGCCTCCCTAATGCTCAAACCATGGTTGAGCACATGGTCTACCACAGCGCCTCAAATTTCATTAGAGATGACCATTCTCCTTCTTCTTTCTCCTCCTCCTCCTCCTTCTTCTCCTTGTCCTTCTCATTTTCTTCCTCCTCCTTCTCTTTGTCCTTCTCATTCTCTTCTTCCTCCTTGTCCTCCTCCTTCTCCTCTTCCTCCTCCTCTTCCTTCTCTCTGTCCTCCAACTCCTCAACCTCCTCCTTCTCCTCTTCTTCCTCCTCTCAATCTCACCCCTCTCCTTCTCTGGTTGTCGATCTTTTCAAAGTTCTCCATAGTTTACCAAACAAAACAGAGGCTTAAGACACTTGTATGGTGCAGTCCTCACTGCAAATTGGTCTAAAGACCTGAATGTTTAGAGATTTGACTATTTGTGTCTTGTAGGTTGATGCTATGAGATTTTACTTGAGAAGTGTGTGCAACAACAGAACATTGTGTACAGTGTTTTGACCACAACGTGATGTGTAATTGACATCAGAGTGTTAACAAGGAAAATCAGCGTCTAATGCAGATAAGGGAGTCTTAAGTATTGCCAACTTGGGTCGAGTGATTGATACATGAAGTGAAGGTTGTGCAGATTGTGCCGAATTTTCGCTTTTTAGGTCTTAAAAACTGTGAAAAACTGTAAATGCAGTTAATTTGCTGTATGTGTGAATAGGTGTGCTTTTTCTTCCATTTAGCATATAACTATATTACTGTTATACCGTAGACCATCACACGTGTTATCAAGACAGAAACTGTGGTTATATAGGGTCGTCATATCGTGTTTGTTTTTCCCCCACTGATTTTGGTTGACAATATCACTTAGACACAACAAAAGCTCGGTGGTTGATATGTCTGTGTCATGTTTCTTAAAATTGATTTTTTTATCATTGTAGATGGCCGTAACATATAAATTGTTAAAGATAAACTATTCGCTCCATTTACTACACATTTTTGAAAAGTATTCGCTGTATTCTGTAGTCGCCCCCACCAAGTCAGTGCACAATAGGCAGCGGGCGAAGAGCTGACTATTCCCGGCTATCACTCAGGAAAACACTTGCATCGAGGGGGAGGAGGAGGGGAACAGGAGGTAGTGAGACATAAGCTTGATGTAGCAGCTGGATTTCTTTCAAACCCCTGCAACCTATTCAACAAAATGAAGCTTAGACCCTGTGGTTTGGAGCTGTATTATTATTCTGTCAGCAGTTATTTTTTCACCATTAGAAAAAGTTAAATTCTAAATTATGTTTTGCCTTGTATGTCAGTCAATAGTTATCTGTTGAAGATGTAACATGCTGTAGGTATCAGACTTCAGTTTCATGGAACTTTAAAGCCCCATTATGCAACAATTATACTTCAGGATTAGGGTTAGGATAAGCAGTTTAACCTTAAAATAACAGCTTAAAAAAAATTGGGCAGCCATAGGCATATAACTGCGTTCTGTAGTTTTGCCTGCCGCAGCCCGCCGCCCTGACTTGTTTACCTTCTGCCAATCTAGTAAGTAGCTTATTTTGCTGTCTTGCTTTGTCTTCTGTTGCACTTGCTTGATGTTTGACTGTGTAAGGACAGTCGTTGAGTAACTAGTTTGTCATAATGTCAAAGTCAGCACATTTCAAGAGATTTTGTTAGTTTTAGCTGCTAGCATACCTTTAGCGAATAGCTATTGATCCGTTGTGCTGCTTTAAGTCAGCTTCCAATAACGCCCTATCAAGTATTTCATAGTTATTAACAGACACCAACAAGTGAGTGATTTGTGAAACTAGCAATTTTGCTTTTGGAAAATAGTTTCACTAAACGTCATGTTTCTCCTCCGAACTGCGGATCAAGAAACTTGAATGCAAACGGAGCATCTTTGGAATTTAAGATTATTCCCTGAAACTGAAGGATATTTTTCTAGATATCTTTTCTGTACATTTTATTTTACTTTCTGATTTTGTTCAATGTACCCCAGTGAAAGTGGTGGGGTTCAAACCGTTCATAAAACTTGGTTTAGTTTTTAGGGTTTTTTTTAGAGAGGGAGAGTTGAAAAGTACACTATGAGATATAGAAATATATTTAATTATTAATTATATCCTAATTAGTGCTGTCAGTTTAACGCGTTATTAACGGCGTTAACGCAAGCCCATTTTAACGGCGTCAATTTTTTTACAGTGCGATTAACGCGTTGTAAAAAAAAAAAAAAGAGAAATAATATTTTTTTAGATAAACGTTCTTTTTGCATTCCCAACCTGTGTAGTAGGCTAACGTTACGTTTGAGTGAATGGTGAGTGCGATACGGCGAAATGGATGATAAAAAGCTTCTGAATAGAAAGTTTACCTTTAAAAGTGGCTGAAAGCAAAGAAGTACAGTTGTAGTAGGCTTACCTTTTATTGGTAACCTAACTGTTACAGTTCATTGTTTTTGAAATAAGAGGCCTTACTTCTATGTTCACAGCAAACTTGAAAAAAAGACAATATTAAGCCATGGTTTAACTGCACTATAGGCCTAGAGTCCTTGTTTATCTGAAATGTGCACTTTTATAATTGTATGTTGTACCGCCCTGTTTGGCAATGTTGTTTTTCAACAAAATAAAACATTGCATAAAGCAAGCCAATCCACTTTGAGAGCATTACAAAAAAAAAAAAAAGATTGAGAGGGACATTTAGAATAGATACAAATTTGCGATTAATAAATTTGCTATTCATTTTGAGTTAACTATGACAAAAATGCGATTAATCGCGATTAAATATTTTAATAGTTTGGCAGCACTAATCCTAATATTTAATTAATGTCAACATTTTGAAGGCACAGCAATTGCATTGCCAATGAATATTAGGTTACAAAATACAAAATGTTTTAACATGGCTTCTGGTATAAACCATGCTCTTTTCCGGTCTTTAATCCAAATACAGAGACAGATGACTTAATTGGCTGAACAGACACAGCTAATGATATCACTTTACACCTCTAGTGCCTGGAATACTAGCCTTTGGAATGTTGCCTGGCCTTTCTGCTGTAAATTACAGCAAACTGGAAGAGACCGCAAAGAGTGCAAAACAAACTCAGGTCCCTTGATAGGGCACTTAGTGGAATTGGTAATTGTGAAACACTGACCAAAGGTCGTGACTAATTTAGCCTTTTCTACACTCTATGAAGATTTCATTCCTCAGTCAAACTTTTTAGCTTGGTTGCAAATGTTAGGAATTATGTCATGAATTATGTCTTCTTTATGACACGAACATCAATATAACACCAACGTTAACCTTATAACTCTCAAATATCATAAAGACAATTTAGTCAAACTCTAGCATCTGTTTACATGTTAGGTCCTTTTTTATAAATATATATATATATATACAGCCGCGGAAAAAATTAAGAGACCACTTCAAAATTATCAGTTTCTCTGGTTTTACTATGTATTGGTATGTGTTAAAGTAAAATGTACATTTTTGTTTTATTCTATAACCTACTGGCAACATTCCTACCAAATTTCAAATAAAAATATTGTCATTTAGATCATTTATTTGCAGAAAAATGACAATTGGTCAAAATAGCAAAAAAGATGCAGTGTCTTCAGATCTCGAATAATGCAAAGAAAACAAGCTCATATTCATTTTTAAACTACACAATACTAATGCTTACACTTAGGAAGAGTTCAGAAATCAATATTTGGTGGAAAAACCTTGATTTGAAATCACAACTTTCATGTGTCTTGGCATGCTCTCCACCAGTCTTTCACATTGCCGTTGGGTGACTTTATGCTACTCATGGCGCAAGAATTCAAGCAGCTCAGCTTCTTTTCATGGCTTGTGACCATCCATCTTCCTCTTGATCACATTTCAGAGGTTTTTGATGGGATTCAGGTCTCGAAATTGGGCTGGCCATGACAGGGTCCTGATCTGGTGGTACTCCATCCACACCTTTACTGGCCTGGCTGTGTGGCATGGAGCATTGCCCTGCTGGAAAAAACATTTCTCAGAGTTGGGGAACATTGTCAGAGCTAAAGGAAGCAAGTTTTTCTTCCGGGACAACGTTGTACTTTGCCTGGCTGAGGTTTGTAAAAGACCATACGGATTGAAAAAAGCGGACTGGAGGGTCTTCTAGTTCGTCTTCTCTGATGAGTCCAATTTTCAGCTTTGCCCAACACATGGTCGTCTGATGGTTAGACGGAGACCTGGAGAGGCCTACAAGCCAGAGAGTCTTGCACCTACTGTGAAATCGGACTCATCAGAGAAGACGAACTTAGAAGAACCTCCAGTCCGCTTTTTCAATCCTTATGGTCTTTTACAAACCTCAGCCAGGCAAAGTACAACGTTGTCCCGGAAGAAAAACTTGCTTCCTTTTGCTCTGACAATGTTCCCCAACTCTGAGAAGTGTTTTTTCCAGCAGGGCAATGCTCCATGCCACACAGCCAGGCCAGTAAAGGTGTGGATGGAGTACCACCAGATCAGGACCCTGTCATGGCCAGCCCAATTTCGAGACCTGAATCCCATAAAAAACCTCTGAAATGTGATCAAGAGGAAGATGGATGGTCACAAGCCATGAAAAGAAGCCGAGCTGCTTGAATTCTTGCGCCAGGAGTAGCATAAAGTCACCCAACGGCAATGTGAAAGACTGGTGGAGAGCATGCCAAGACACATGAAAGTTGTGATTTTAAATCAAGGTTATTCCACCAAATATTGATTTCTGAACTCTTCCTAAGTGTAAGCATTAGTATTGTGTAGTTTAAAAATGAATATGAGCTTGTTTTCTTTGCATTATTCGAGATCTGAAGACACTGCATCAATTTTGCTATTTTGACCAATTGTCATTTTTCTGCAAATAAATGATCTAAATGACAATATTTTTATTTGAAATTTGGTAGGAATGTTGCCAGTAGGTTATAGAATAAAACAAAAATGTACATTTTACTTTAACACATACCAATACATAGTAAAACCAGAGAAACTGATAATTTTGAAGTGGTCTCTTAATTTTTTCCGCGGCTGTATATATAGGCTTTTAAGCCTTTATTTGGATACAACAGTGTAGTATTTTGGAGGAAGTGAGGAGGAGTGAATAGGTGGGGAGAGGATCGGGAAACGACAGCAGGCCAGAATCAAACCTGTGTCCCCGCGGGCATTGTAGCCCGTAAATAGGGGGCTTATTGGCTTGTGCCACAGTGCCCCCCCCATGTAATGTTCTTTAAATGTTAATATTATTGTCAAAAACGAATGAGGTAACTCAGTGCCGCTGCTAGGCATTTTGGTGCCCTAAGCATAACTCCTTTATGATCCCCCCCCCCCCCCCCCGAGAAAAAACTTTGTTTCTGCAAGTTTAACATTTTATTAAAACGAAAAAGGAAAATAAACTTTGAAAACCTATTTATTTCAGTGTAATTTTGGCAAACCACTACTGTACTTGCTTGGATTGAAATAGTCAGACAATTATGACAAGTTTCTCTCAAATTTCATGTTTTCTTGAAATAGCATTAGACCAAGGCTGCCCAATTTGGGGCCTGCGCTTGATTATTTTTTGGCCCGCGCTCCGGTCAGAAAAAGTGGCAGAACGTCCTTCGTTACACAGCATTTTAACCCATTTCGAACAGGGCCTCTGTCTCAACGTCCTATGTAACTCAGACTGTTTGCAGTTCACTGCCTGGCCACAGTTTTAACATTGTTTTATATTCACACATATTAACACCAGTTCATCATGTGTAAATAATGCTGATATGAAATATGAAAACAACCAGTAGTCAATGTGCAAGCTTCCAATTTAATCGTGATTTGAGATTCTCTATTTGAGTTGGGGCAGTCTGTCCTTCAGTCGAGGCATGATGACCTCTCGCTACAAGTTCGTGTCCGTGTAGGCCTACCCGTTCGTGTTGGCGCAATAATTGCTTGTGGAGTCAAGTGCAGTTGAGAGGCACTTGTCTCCAGGGTACACTGTACAAGTTTGGCATGATATTTGGCAAAAGCACACTATAAATGGGGGTTATACATTTTTAGGGGGCTTCTTACTGAACATAAAACTACATTGTAAATAACCTGGGTGGCTAGTCGGAATAACAGGAGGGAATAACAGTAAAGTCTCTCCTTCATATGAAAATAGATTTGAGGATGTTGTAAAACTGTATTAACCTCCAAAGCACACCTTTTAAACATAATGTTAAAAGCATAATGTTGCTTTAAGTTAAATAAATTATACAAGTTACACATTTCATGCATAAATGATGATGTGTGCACTATACCTGAAACGATTTTGGTAGGCTGATTTATCTTGACTGAATGGCTGATTACAGTGGCGAGAATTTATGTTAAATTACATTTACATAGCTGTGGATCTACGGCATTAAAACAGACTTTAAGTTTGGCATAGAAAAAGACAAAATCAGCATTGATTAAAAAGAAAAAAAGAAATAAACTGAAGAATAGAACATCGGCACTGAAACATTTGCAAAATCCCTGTTTTAGCTCCATATAGATCAATCTATGTGTGAATCAACGTTTGTCACGTGTGGATGGTTGAAACATAGACTAACAGTTCAATTTGTATGCTCCACTCAAGTCATTTAAATCCTCATGTATCAAGATCTAGTGTTCGCCACTCTACACTGCTTTGCCACGATGGAGAGGAAACTCCTAATGACAAAATCACCAGCAGTCATAGGCGTCACGGAGCACAAGCAGCTCAGCAATCTCTGTCACAGAGAACAGACACATGCTGACGCGATGCTACCAGGGAAGCCTTCATTACCTGCGTGGCCACCAGGACGGCTCCTGAGCACAAGCGACTTCCACGCTCCTTCAAACTGGACCTCTAAACGACACTTGTTGGTGGATGCTGTCAGGATTTTGTGTGACAACATCATCAGGCTATCAGGAGTGTTGCAAAAGGGTGCAGTGACCATTTCAGTGATCTGGTTGTCACTCAACACTAAAAGAAATATTTAATTTTCATTTGTGTTTTTCAGAGCACACTAACATATCCCTGTGAAATGTTTTGGTTTTAGGTGTAGGCAAGGGCAGTTCCAGATGACATGTGGGCACCTCTTATGCATTTTCAGTGCCCAAAGACCATTATCCCTCCAATATTTTTATGCGAAAAACAAGGTCTGTGTAAGTGTCCACAATAATATATCACCTTGTGTTAACACAGAAAACACTGCTCTCTTTCAGGGGCACCAATACTTACTGAGATCACTGGGCAGTTCTTTAAGCAGTGGCACCAATCCTTACTAAGATCACAGTGCAGTCCTTTAAGCGCAGGCTTAAGGTCTGAGCTCTGGCCTTGTAGTTGTTCCCTGTTCATGTTCTGCTTCTGACATTTTCTCTGGGGCCAAACTTCCGCTTCATCTGGATGACAAAAGAGACAATATTCTGGGGTTCTGTCAACTGCCTTCCTCTTAGCGATGACAGGGGTCCACTTACCTCATGGCAGAACAGCAACTCAAAGGGCAAAAGTTCTATTGAGACTTGAGGCACTTCCCAATGCACAGATCTGATGTGTGACAGCCACTGACACCTGTCAGCCCAAGTCTCAGGTCTGTTATGAACTCAACAGCATGGATTTTAAAGGTTGGTCCTGTCTTTCTTTTTCCTTCTCAGAATGCAACTTATTATGGTTTTGCAGTCAGATAACACAAATATATTTTTACACTGTCATGTACCACATAATTCACTGTTGACCCAAAGCAGTTCATGGTAATCAGTCTACAACATAGTGGAAATGGCATACTCCATAACCAGGGCATGCAATTCTGTTGCTCTGGGAGAAGCATTACTCCACCCAACAACTCCCCCTATTTGAACAGCTTATCAACTGCTGCAGAGCAATGCATGACAGCCATTCAATCTATGAATAGAACATTTAAATACAGTTATACGGTACTGTACCTATACTTTCAACACTTGCCGTCTCCCTTTTCATTGGTGGATTCAGAGCTCTGTCAAGAAGCCTGTGCATGCTACAGCACCTTTCCTTGATATCCTTGAATCTTCACACACAAACCCAAAGACAGGCATGTATGAACGGATAAGGACAAGACTGGAAAATAAAAAAAGAAATTAACCATAATCATTAAACCTTAAACTGTCAGGACAGCAGTGGGGCTGTCAAGGTATAATTGGAACATACCAGGAGAGAATTTAGACTGTATCGATCAAATGCCCTCTCTTCACATCATTATTTATGATTTTTTTCAAACAAAGAAGAAAAAACCTTACTCCTGTGAAAAAGTTCTTGAACCAAATACACTCACACTTTGTGGTCTACTAGCATGAGGATGCTGACACCTGTGACCTCACTGACTTGGTGTTATGCCAATATATGGTAGTTAATAAGGAAATAAACTGACACTGATTTTTTTCTATGGAGCTGTATGGCATGAAACAAAGTAGAGACCAGACCAGGCTATGGATAACTCACAAGTCTACCATTATACCTGATCGATGAACAGGTTAAATGTTGTTGCCCGTGCTGAGGTGCAGCTTTAGGCAATCACTGACGCCTGGCTGGATTCCAGTACACTTTTCCTGACCTATAGGTCTGTGGTATGTCGTTCACACATTGCCTACGCAGCTGGAATACTTATTTGCAGGCACTAAGGCATGGTGGTGTACATGACTCATTCAAGTGTACAGTTGTGTTGACTCGTCCCTTTGAGTTCAATGAGTTGGAGAAGCTGACCTGATCAATCAGATTCAAGATGACAGCCGAGCTCAACCATGTGCAAATATGGAGTGAGAGTTCAATCCTCCGTTTTATATCAGGCACAAGTGTATTAGTTGTATTACTGTGGTAGTATACCAATTTGTTCCATATCAATGAGGAAATAAATCAGCCTACCCTACCATTAACTTGCAGTAATTAGAATCTGCATGCCATTGTGAGGAATGCCAAAATGACCTTTGACCTGTAGCCAATACCAGAACACTTTTTAATGAGAAATACTCTGCCTGTTATGGGTTTGGATGATTACTTTCTGATTTCTCTCCCTTCTCCCTTATAAACATAACTGAATCTGTAGCGTAGAGCATCTATGTTTGTGATGAGGTCGACTATCTCTGTTGCGTGTTGCATTTTGAAGGGTCCATGAACACCACACTCTACACTATCAACCACATCTACAAGTACAAAATGAACATACATACATATAAAAAAAAAACCTAGATGGTTAAATCCAGTATATGCAGCAGGAATGAAACGTACTTCCCATATATGGATGTGTTACACCAGTTATCCCTCCATGTTACGTGATGGGCACAACAACACATAAGTGTGACATGAAATTCTACATAATGAGGTGAGACCAAACGATGATGAAAAATCTCAACATTCATGT
Source organism: Sprattus sprattus (assembly GCF_963457725.1). Lineage (NCBI taxonomy): Eukaryota > Metazoa > Chordata > Actinopteri > Clupeiformes > Clupeidae > Sprattus > Sprattus sprattus. The sequence continues at coordinate 28,261,225 of NC_137926.1, forward strand.
AGCGGCCACAGAGTATAAATGTATGAAGGAGTATGAGCATCATTACTTTATGTTCTGCCTTTACTGCATTGACTCACTGGATAGTCTGGCAGGCTCAGATTGCCACTGCAAGACTGTAATTATACAGTGATCCTGCCAAAGCCTGTCCCTGCTGTCTCTAGTGCTGAGCAGTGCAATTTGGCCTACATAATAGCTAAGCCTCATTAGACACAGGCTCTTACCGAAACCTGGAGGTAGCCAGGGAACTCAGATTTCTGCTTGTGACAATAAGACAATACATTCCCACCCGAAAACAGTGGGCTGTATAATTAGACTTTTTTTTTCATTTGCAACAAAAATATAAAAAAAGAAAAATTTAAAGCGTACGAACAGCAGTCAGTCTCTTGAAAAATACCATTTGTGCAGTGGAAAGGTAGAGAAACGAGACAGATGCAGGATGAAAAAGAGAAATCACTTGAGCACACTCACTCTCACTGGAGGAACAGCAACATAATCTAAATATGCAAATATAGGGTGGGAGAACAAAACAAAGGAATAAATTATCCTGAATAATATAACCCAGATAAATTGCATTCAAACCAATGATCTGATATGTGCCTATAAGCATCTTATAAATTATTTGCATCATAGCCTCTGAAAATAATTTCCAATCAAAATCAAATATTCAGACATCACCATGACATTACATTGCAGAACAGAACTCCTTAATTTAACAACTGAAATGTCTAAACTCAGAGGAAAGTAGACTTTTGCGCTAAAGCCAGTCTCTAAAATGGCCTACCACAAATGTAGTTTTTCCCTTTACCACTGAAATTCCCCTTAGACAAACCCTCTTTAGTCAATGAAAAAAAAACATGCTTATCATTAAAGGATGATTGAGGGAGTCTTTCAAATGAAGGACCCTTTCATACGTTCGTCTTGAAGACTCAGATATCTATACAGACAGATATCAGAAAAATGTGGCTTGTCGCCTGCCTGTCTGCACTTGTTTTTTTACAGTTTTTACATCATAAAAGTACCATCAGCATTATGTCAGAAACTAAATCTGAATGGGCTGTAATGGGCAAAGAGCATCATTAAAGGCCCACTCCAGTAAGCCTTGTGACCTTCTCAGTGGTCTGCAGAGTGTTCCTATGGTGTTATGCTGAGAACATTCATTCAGCCATCAGATTTAAGCAGGGCACGACAGCCAAAAGTGCTACCAAACTGACACAAAACATCAGGCTGGAAGGTGTAAGCGTGTCTGAACTTCATGGGACAAAAGAATGCATTAGAGTGGAAAATATTGCAGAAAATACCAATAATCTAAACAATACAATAAATAAGTCATACACATGTTAACACAAACAACTAAAACAAATAAAATGCCTACAAATTACATTGAGCCTATCCTTAAATTATCTGCTAACGGTTTATCTTTTTTTTTTTATTCAGTAAAGAAATGTTGCCAACTTGATGCTGTTTGATGTGTTTAATTAGTGTGCTTGCCCGAAGGGAAGCACACTATTGTTCTTCGTTTTTTACTATTTTTTTATTCTAGTAGTTTTTCTTGCAGCTAACTACTCCTCGCCCGATTTAGATAGAGACGCCGTTCAAACACCAAAACGTCCGGCCCGATCCGGTGCAAGCTGCTATGACTTTTCGTGGCGGTACTCCTTGCCACTCCTTTTTTATTCCTCTTTTTCCATCACCTTTTTTCTCCATAGACTTGCATGGCAGAACTTTGAGGCATTATGACATCATAATAGGCTCATTAAACTGGCTTGCACCTGTGATTCACTGACAACTCTCACTGACACCTGCGCACGGTTCCTCTTCTCTCTCTGTCCCTCTCCATTCAACTGTATAACTAGGAATATTAAGAGACACCTTCCATACCAGGGCTCTACTCACTCATGCATACTCACTCATGTTTACTCACTCGTGCATACTCACTCATGCATACTCACTCATGCATACTTACTCATGCATACTCACTCATGTTTACTCACTCATGTTTACTCACTCATGCGTACTCACTCATGCGTACTGACTCATGTTTACTCACTCATGCATACTCACTCATGCATACTCACTCATGTTTACTCACTCGTGCATACTCACTCATGTTTACTCACTCATGCATACTCACTCATGCATACTCACTCATGCATACGTGCGTGGAAAAACTAATCCACGCATTTATTACTTCCCGCCTCGATTATTGTAATGCTCTCCTGTCCGGATGCAGCATCAACACAATAAAGAGCCTCCAACTTATACAGAACGCTGCTGCTCGTACACTCACCAGAACTAAAAAATATGAACACATCTCACCGGTACTCGCTTCTTTGCACTGGCTCCCCGTTAAAAGTAGAATCGACTTCAAAGTACTCCTACTAACATATAAAGCCCTAAACGATCTGGCTCCAAACTACCTTAAGGAATTAGTCGTCCCCTATTGCCCTCCAAGGCTGCTCCGTTCCCAGAGTGCAGGCCTCCTGGTAATTCCAAGAATATCAAAGACCACAATAGGAGGGAGAGCATTTAGCTACCAAGCCCCTCTCCTCTGGAACAATCTCCCTGCCTCCATCAGAGCTGCAGACACCGTGCCTATATTCAAATCAAGACTTAAGACATTCCTCTTTAGTGCATCATATAGCCAAAAGTAACCGCGCCAACAAACCAATCACCTGCTGTACCAGTCACCCAGACATATCCGAACACAAATTAAAATATTACTTGCATTTAGTACCGCAACATCAAATGTGTTTCCTGTTTGCCGAGTGGATGCATGTACGGCCCCGGCAAACAGATCACAACAAAAAACAAATTAAATTACTACTTGTAATTTAGTACCGCAACATCATATGTGTTTCCTGTTTGCCGAGTGGATGCATGTACGGCCCCGGCAAACAGATCACAACAAAAAACAAATTAAATTACTACTTGTAATTTAGTACCGCAACATCAAATGTGTTTCCTGTTTGCCGAGTGGATGCATGTACGGCCCCGGCAAACAGATCACAACAAAAAACAAATTAAATTACCACTTGTAATTTAGTACCGCAACATCGAATGTGTTTCCTGTTTGCCGAGTGGATGCATGTACGGCCCCGGCAAACAGATCACAACAAAAAACTAAATGTTCAATGCCAGAAAAACTAAACATATCTAAGTATTGCAATATGCAACAGGCAAACCGACACACAGGTGACACGTCCCTGGTTGGTGAAATGATTCATCTGTGTGTTTGTTCGTGCTGATTCCCGACTGACAGACCTGCAGACTGATTCGTCATTTCCTGTTTGTTAGATGGATCAGGAGGAGCCTCCTGGGCCTGATCACTCCCCTCCTCAGCCCGCCCCGAAACGCCCCTGCAGACCGGCTCCAGAGCAACACCAGCATCGCCCACGCCGCCCTGCTCCCCATCCTGGGCCCTCAACTCAGTCATCATCCCCTTGACGACTTCTCCCGCTGGATGTGACGACCCCCATCCTGGTCATCGGCAGCTCCATGGTCCGAGATGTCCACACCCCCCCCTTCAACAAGCGTCCCCTGCAAGGTCCACTGCCTCCCCGGAGCCAGGCTTGTTCCAATCGCTGATGGATGTGGAACTTTCCCTCCCAAACCCCACCACTCTGCACGTAGTCTCTCTACCTGGTCTACCTAGAGAAACCCTCGGCCAACCGCACCCACTGCCACTGCATTGCCGTACACCTACTCTACCCAATACCCTATGCTAGCATTTATGTACAATATACATTATTGCCTCCACCGAAATGTTTCTCTGTCCCTACATCCCCTACCCCTGTAACAGTAACCCTATTGCCACAGTAATCTGGTCTTGTCTGTATCATGTATTTACCACCAGATGTATGTACACATATGTCCAGTGACCAAATGCTGGCTGTGTATTGCCCCTGTTGCTTCCTTTCCCCTTCTGCCACACTACCCTTCCCCTTCCCCCCTTCCCCCCGTCCCACCTTCCTGTCTCCACCCGGCCGACCTCAAGCAGATGGGTCCCCCCTTATGTGCCGTGGTTCTGCTCAAGGCTTCTTCCTGCCTAACAGGGAGTTTTTTCTTGCCCCTGTTGCCGTTGTGCATGCACTAAGGGGGTTCAGGCTCTGGGCTCTGTTAAGCGCCGAGAGGCAATTGTATTGTTATGGCGCTATACAAATAAAATTGAATTGAATTGAAATACTCACTCATGCATACTCACTCGTGCATACTCACTCATGTTTACTCACTCATGCATACTCACTCATGCATACTCATTTGTGCATACTCATTTGTGCATGCTCATCCAGCAGGGAGAGCTGGAGAGCTGACACCTGCCCCAATTCCAAGGCACTTGTTCTCTCGGTCATGGCCGCAACAGAGCAAGCACACTCTCGCAGTTCGTTCACGAAACGCATTCTAGTTGTGTGTTGTCACTTAAGGCCACATTGTCATAATGTGACTCTTGATAACTGGAAAGACTGTTTGCTGAGTATGGTTGGGACATCGTTGAAATGATGTGAACCCAATGGGCTTCTACAAAAGAATGTCCATTAAATATTGCTTTGAACAAGATCTCCAGGAACCTGAAGTGGGAACCCAACATCAACACCATCATCAAAAAGGCCCAGCAGAGGATGTACTTCCTGCGCCAGCTTAGGAAGTACAACCTGCCTCAGGAGCTGCTGATCCAGTTCTACACTGCAGTCATAGAGTCTGTTCTGTGCACTTCAGTAACTGTCTGGTTTGGTTCAGCCACCAAACTGGAAAAGAACAGACTCCAATGGACAGTCAGGACTGCTGAAAAGATCATCGGTGCCAACCTGCCCACCATCCAAGACCTGTACACCGCCAGAGTCAGGAAACAGGCAGGAAAAATCACTGCAGACCCCTCACACCCCGGAAACAAACTTTTTAAACGCCTCCCCTCTGGTAGGCGTTACAGATTTCTGTTTACAAAAACAGTTTCTTCCCTCGCCGTCTCACTATTGAACAACTCAAAGTAACATATATATTTATCCATGTAGCACATATATTTATCCCTGCACTTCTTGCACTCTCGACTTTCTTCTTTGCACTATTGTAACACGTCACAGCTCCTGTATATACTTTCTCAAACTTGCATAGACCATTGTTTGTTTTTGTATTGCATTGTGTTTGTTTTGTATTGTGTTGTAATGTATATTATATATACTGTATGTGTAAGCACATTGAGAGTCAGTTCACCAGGTCAAATTCCTTGTTTGTTTTAACTTACTTGGCCAATAAAATCTCATTCTGATGGAGCTGTGTCTGAGTTTAGGACAACTACAAGTCATGCTTTACTTTTAGGAATGACAAACAAGATGAGATGCTGAAGTTACATTTGAAGAAGGGGAGATTGGCTATCTGTAGGCTAGCCTTTCAACGGATGATAGGTATATATGTTCATCAATCTTAGAATAAACCACACACTGACAAACTTCAATGCTGGCTAGCGTTAGCTTTTTACCCCATAGACTAGGCTTTAAACATTAAAAATAGCTTCCTTTCTTAAGCTTTCAAACATTAGCCAGTAAAACTTCTTCTTCATTTCTTCTTAGGCTAATGTTTTGCGCTTGACCTCAATAGACATCCACTGTCAAGTGCCCTGGTTCAGTACAGCTGTGTCGTTGACGTACAAATCAGAGGCTAATGTGGAATCTATGTATATGTTTATGTAGCCAAAGCAGTTTAAGTTGTAGCTATCTGTGTGAATAAAATAATTGTATGTAAAAGAAGCGAGGCATGTGTAACCTAATGTAACAGAGCACAAATGTAATTTTTTAAATCGAAAATGTACTCAAGAAAGAGTGAAAAGTATACTGCAGTAAGTTTACTCCTATAAGTACAATTTAGTGGGAAAAATACATGCAATGCAACAGAGTAAATGTACAACGTTACTAACCACCTCATACCATATCTTTAACAGCATGCCAATAAGATCAGTAGTAAGTGCTTTTGAAATGGATAGTTAAATTGGTAAAAAAGGAGTAGAGTAGATGCTTAAATATTTATAACAGCTGATTTATGGTTGTACGTAGGCGCTACTGTCAATACAAGGCTTTTGAGAGTGGGTCTGTCTGTTCCTTATCGCAGGAATCTGCGATATAACAACGGGACTTGACCTAGTGTCATGGACTGGTTCGAAGAACTTATTCATTCACGCCGCTTAGGCAGGGAGAAGCGCGCTATGCTCTGGCCCCGCCCCCACCCGAGCCTATATAAACCACAGCCCGCTACTCCATCATTCTTTTCAAAATCTTCGCGTAAGATTTGGACTCCAAGAATATTCTCTACGCTATAACTGGTCGTATAAATACTTGTTTCTATTTTCAACTGATTAATACTCATTACGAGCTGGTGAGTTTCGGGTTATTTTAACCTTCACTACGTCAAGAGTGCTACAAGTACGACTTGCTTTTAGAAAGTCAAGTTCACTGTCGGCAACGTGTTAGACTAGCTAGTCTCTGACTAGCCTGCTAGCGGGGTTTGCTAACCTCGTGTTGGTGATAGTGTGCTTATTATTTCTCTGTGTGCTTAACATTTCTCCTTTTTTACAGAGATGTCGTGCCAGAGCTACCTGGGGTGTTGCCATGCCAAGGAGAAGGGCGACCGTCACAGACGTTGTGTTCTCTGCCTCGGTAGGGAGCACGCGGAGGCGGCGGTGGGTGGCATCGACTCCGGGTGCAACATTTGTGCTACGATGACCGTAGCCAGGGCCAGGAGACGTTTCGCGCTATGGGAGCGCGATGACACAGCGACTGCAGTGCCAACCGGGGAGCGGTCCCCGGTCGGGCTGGTCGCCTCCTCGGCCCCAGGCAGTTCAGTGCCCGGTGACCGCCCTGGGGCGGGAACCGGGCTGGGCTGTCAGTCCCCTTTCGCCTCGCCTGCCCTCTTGGTCAGCCCAGACCCTGAGGTGGTGGAGTTACCCTCCGGATTTAATGCTATCTCCGGTGGGCGATTTGATTTTGGGCTAGATACAGAGAGTCTAGTGGACTACTCGTATGCCTCGGGCGAGGAGGAAGAGGAGGAGGAGGAGGAGGAGGGGGAGATGGATGTTCTTCGAACCAGTCCATGACACTAGGTCAAGTCCCGTTGTTATATCTTGTTCCGTGCTTAAGGAACCGAGGTTACGTAAGTAACCGAGACGGTTGCTGGGAAGGTTTTCAAAGTAGTTAATTTCAGGTACTTTGAATGTTGGAGAGGTTACTGATCATGTTTCATTATCTATTAGTTCTAACACACAGCAGATCACAGAAAGTCCACCAAACTGTCAAGAATGTAAGTAATTTCTTTTGGCGGCTCAGAATGCTCACTTTGCACACCGCACTTGATTACAATTGCAATCTCTGCTTAAAAGGAGACATTGTGTACACTATACTACCATGCCATAATGCCACAAATAAATATATTTTTAAACATATTAAATTAATATATTATTATAGATTATATATATATTTTTTGGGGTGTATTATTTTACCGGTCAGAGATGTTGAACCATCTCTAGGGTATGTCCAGCCTGTATACATATAAATATACAAATCACATTCTTTAAAGTAGTGGAAAAAGTTGATCTTACTGTTTTGAATTTGGAATGGAAGTGGTGAACATAAGAGACTTGGCATATCTCAGTGTTAAGATGAAAAGTTGTTTTCCTTCTTCGGGATTTCATCCATGCTTATGTGGGTCGAATCTCTGAAATGGTAAGACCTTTTCAGAGGCTGTTAGCATTTGGAGAAAGTGTCTATTATGCAATGTGTTTATGCTCTGGGTGCCTTCTCCCTTATCCTCTGAGTTTTTCATTAGCCCGGAGCCCGTCAAAAAAGTAAAGATGTGAGCTAAAAAGACTAGGATGTGCACTTAGTGTGCAGGGGCTACTGCAGTTGTGGGGTGATATTTCAGATAAAATGACTTATGTGCACACAGACAAGTGATGAGGTTAGTGTAACAAAACGATCAATCAAGCCTCATGCACCGTTTACAAGCTTTGTGCCACACTGACATCTAAATAATTGCCAAAATTGTAAGTAAATATCATAACATTTAAGAAAATAGCAATTATGTTCTATTTCTGTGCATGAGGCGTTACTCACAAGTTTGCACATTTTTCAAAAATGTCCTTACAAACAACACTGGGTTGAGGAGTGAGGAACAGGAACCTTGTAATTGCATTGGGTTGAGGAGTGACAAACAGCATGCTTGTTAATGCATTGGGTTGAGGAGTGAGGAACAGCATCCCTGTTATTTGTAACAGTACCAGAGTAGGTGAGTAGCCTCTTCACCCTCATTAGGCAGAGTGAATGCCTGTGGCCCTGAATTACAGCCGTCATGGGGTATTAGTCACTGAGAATTTGAGTAGTTTTCCGCAGTATGCTCACAAAAGATGTAGAAATATGCAAAGTAAGCTAAATGTTGTAATGATGTGTACGTGACCACAAATTATTTAATTTACAAGGCTGCTAGATAAGCTGGTGAGATTGTCATGCTTTTGAGACAGTGTGCTTTACTCTATTGTTCTACAGGATGAGCAAGGTGGCTGAAAGAAGCACGGCCCAGTAGCATCATCAGACCTCAAACGGAAATCATCAAACATAACCAAGCAAGAAGACATAAGTTACAGAGACTAATATACATATACATTTTTCTGCACATACTGAAACTTTGAGCTATATGTACTGATGAAATGTACACATCCATGCCACTTCTATGGTGAATAATGTACATGATCATAATAGTACATGTAAATGTACAGTAAATGTACATAAAGGCTAGATACGGTATGAGGTGGTTAGTAACGTTGTACATTTACTCTGTTGCATGGCATGTATTTTTTCCCACTATATTGTACTTAAACTTACTGCAGTATACTTTTCACTCTTTCTTGAGTACAGTTTCGATTGAAAAAAATACATTTGTGCTTTTTAATATATTGATACATCTTTCCATTTGGCAAGAGATGTAGATATTGTAACCTAACCTAAACCAACAAATACCTTCTGTAGAATAATCCATTATACAAAATGTAACAAATATCTTCTTTTTTTTTTAGGACTTACAAACGTATATTTATTTGTTGTGTACATGACACTTTCCTTTCATATTCTTCTGATTTGAAGAAGCTCCTCTCCCTCCATTACCTGCTGCTTTGTGGGACAGATGTGTATCAACAAAACACAATAAAAACAACCGACTACACATGTTTGCACTTTTATGCGTCCTCAGCTTTGGTATAAACACAGTCAATGTCTCTGCTGATTCAGAGTCTTGTTATAATATAGAAGTGGAGGAATCCTTGCTGTGGTGACTGGAACAGCCTTCCATTGAACATTAGATTTGCCCTCTCTCTTTCTGCTTATATAAACATCATAATAAAGCGGTATCATAAAATAAAATTGGTTGAGATGTATTAAGACCTCAGTGATATCCTTAGATACCCAAAACCCATTGGATCAAATTGCTGTGGTTCCCCCAACAGCATTTGCTAAACTAATTTCTGTACCCAGTGGTCCAGCATTCAGGTTATTCCTCAGTCTAAATGGAATCTTCATTCATGCTGGAGTATGCCATTTCACAACCTACAGAAGGATGTCTATAAACTGACTGTGTTGACAATCCCAAGGCCGAAGTGTTGTCAGATTTGCTTACTCCAATGTATTTATTGAAATTCATTTTCCTGTTGGGAATTAACTACACAGCAATAAGGGAAAAGAAAATATAAATAAACTAATTGGCCCTATGGGGTTAGTTAAGTTTTTTCATTCAATTTAGTTCAATTTAATTAAATTCAGTGGTGGTCTCTCTTGAATTATTGTCTTCTCCCTGCAGTTCACAGACGATTTCCTTTGGTTCATTAATTTGTTTTCAAAGACAATGAGGTTCACCTCCACTAAACCAAATGAAGGTTTGGTACTTGCACCACACTGGAATCCATCAATTCACATGGAATTCAATTATCCCATTACATTCACAGTGGTTATCTTATCAGAAAGACAGGCCAGGGTTAGCTTTTAAAGGATTGTATGGTAGAGGAAAAGAAGAATAGCCCTATCTTTGCCCACTGAAAAACATGAAAACAAACTCTTTTCTGTAGAGAAAAGGAAAACACCACTTCCACCCAGAGTAAAAATAACTGGAAGCCAGTGCAATCAGAACTCAGTGCTATCATTGAGCAGGCATGCAAACCACCAAATGGTAAATATCAATTAGTGATGTATATCTTGTTATGTCTTGGAGGATTACCAAATAATAATCAAGCAGTGTTTTTCTATTTTGTAAAAAAAAAAAAATGGCCAAATGTACCAGGCGAGGATATCCTCTCACACCAGAGGAGGCCTAGGTGGTTGCAATTCTTGGGCCAACAGCAACAGCAGGTGTTAAGGGGGGGTATGTGTGTGGGGATTTACTTTGGAAGAGAGGAGAGTCCCTCCATCTTTCTAGATCAGGACTTAGGTTATCCCACTCCTCCCTTGGAGCAATCCTTCCCTCTCCTGGACAACCCAGTCAGTGGGTGGGTGAAGACAAACGCTTTAAATTGTGTGCTAAGCTAAAGACAAATTAAGTTTGGTGTTGGTGACACCATCCATTCTTATGCCCTTGGCATTTTTTGAAAGCCGGATTGCACTATACTCTTAACAGCAAAACATGTTTTGAGCTAGTGAGGTTAAGTATTATAGTTTATAGTTATGTTCACAGTTTTGGTTGTTGTAGTAATGCAACTAGACACTTACTCCCAATACTTGAAGGCAACTCCAGGTTCTGCAGATGAAAGCTCTGTCCAAAGAATTAAAAATGTAGTTTATTCAAGGTAATTGTTCTGTTGTGAGCGCTCATTAAGTAAAGCCTAATACATATGATTTAATGCAATACAAAGAGGGGGCCAGAGCACGTCAAAGCTAGCCTGACGATGTCATACTCATGATTCTAGTCAGAATATGAGTCTGATACCGGACCTTTGGGCTGTGATTATGGGGCGTGTTTCAACGAACCAGGAAAGAAAATGCCTATTCGCTGAATTGGATACCTAGAACCAATCAGAGCAACGTAGTAGCCTATTACCATCTGATAGATTAAACTTTTACCTGATCCCTAGGAAGGACGGCAAAAACATATTTTCAATGACAAATGCCTTAATCGCGTTTCTCTGTTCCTCTTTCAAAATGAATGCGCTGTCAATGTCTGTTGAGATATGCCTGCTCACGTTAATTAATTAGCATTAAGGCTACAAGCTACAGTTTATTTCGATGGGTTTTTTGTGTACACGTTAGCAATGATATAACAATAATGGTCTAGAGAACTTTAGTTAAGACAAACAATACTCTGTAACATTCGTGTTGCACATGCACAACTAACCGAGTCAATGTAGACATTAAAAAGTCGTGTAGATAGCTTAATTCACATAAAATATTCCCCACTAAGCACCCGAGACGCGGCCATCTTGGTCGGAGTTCGAATCTACCGGTTAATTCAACTCAAGCGTATCTGTCCATCAACGTATAAAGCCCGCCCTGCCAATTTGATTGGTCCGGTTTGATCCTACCGATGAAACTCTCTCCCAATTAACCCAGAGCCAGACCAAATCTCCCTGACAAAAAAAATTGTGGGCGGGGTTTGGGCTGGTATCCAGGCTACGTCAAAGCTGTACTGGCATAGGATTCATACCTAAATGCAATACACTGATTTATAGAATTATTCGTTCTGCCTCTACCTGCATTATTACTACTTCTACTTCTCTTAAAGGAACCAATACCAGATAACACTACCACTGTTTAAATTGGCCTATTGTATCATATAAGATACTGTACTGATACGACACAGTCACATTGGTTACAAAGAAGAAGCAGATTGGTAACTAATGTCCTTCGGTGACATTACAGTTTGATGGAATATCTGATAACGGTGAACTTTAACTGGCCTTTTATAAATTTTGTCAATAAATGTCTACATGATTAGGTCACTTGAGTTGGGTGACAAAACAAACCATTATATACATGCAATTTATCATGCAACTGGTGCTTGCTAAACTGGCACTCAATCACAATATAGGAAATTTACACTGTCAGGCACTGTCACAATGTTTGATCAGTGCAACTGACCTATTCATCGAGAGTGATCGAGTCTTCCAATCATTGTAGTGACGTGAATTTCGAAAGCCACAGACTAATAGCAAGCAACACAATTGACATGATGATTTATTATTATTATTGTTATTAAAATAAAACGTGCAATCCTGATTTAGAATTTTAATGTGAGCCGAGAATAATTTTCTTATTTGGGCATTACCATTATAAATTGCCATTAGATATATTGTAGCAATGTTGACATTTAATATTTCAGTCTACGCTAGCTTCAGGTCTCATGCCCCTTGCTGGATTGTGTGACCTTAAAGACATTCTCATTAATTTGCCCAATATGTGAGGTCATGTTGGTGTATAGTGGCAGACAAATTGTTAATTCTTTTTTGTTAAAGTAGCATTATTTTGTCAGTCACAAGTTTTTGTTATAGATAGATTGATTGATTGATTGATAGCAGGGATTTACTCAAATCCAAATATGTTATTTGGGAAAGCAAAAATAATGCGATGGAAACAGATATTTATTCTACCTGAAGTCAGTTCCATGATTAAAATGCCTGTGCATCAGCCATTATGCTTTTTCAAATTGATTAATTTCATAGGGGATAGCCACAAGATAAAATGCTCATTATGTTTGCACTATCATTTTTGCTAACTATTAGTTTCATTTACCACACATTAAAAAGTGATCGTTTGTCATGTGTCATATACAGTATATATATATATATATATATACACACACACACACACACACACACGTATGGTACAGAGGGGAGTCATTTTATATTGTTATTAAGTCTGAGGTGTTAAATAGCCTGAATTCTTAATGTGTATTTGTCAATTTTGAGAAATGTCACACATACCCTCCATCTCACAATATGTGCTGTTTGCTAACCATGATGGTGAGGCAATAGTCTGTCACTGTGAACTACTTCAGTTTAAGAACACACAGGCTCCTCAGAGAAAACAGACTGTGGCAAACAGCTATTCAGCCACAGAAATGTTTCAAGTGGTGAAGTCAGCTCTCTGTGGTATGATTCCTGGCTGGCTACTGGCTAAAGCGAGCTATATGTATGCTGCATTTAGCTATTTCACTTTAAGTTTGCGACGGTTCATGGTGCCCATGGCTCCTCTGACAGGTAAGAGCGGTGTAAAAATGACCCCATTCTCATTGTGAAAATGCCAGGAGAGTGGAGACAGATTCTGCCCTGTTAAAAAGGCTCCCGTCTTCTGCCCAGGCGGGGTGTAAAAGTGCCAAAATCTAATTCACGGCACATCATTCAGAGTGCGCACAGGGAACTGGCTGCCATCGGGCATGAGCAGCAGCACAGCCATTAGCTGACGAGGCCTCTCCCCTTCCTCTCGGTACTGGTTCCACTGGGGTCAAAGGGCAGTCATGTGGGCTGAATGGTGTCCAGGGAGTGGTTTAGTGAAAGATGTGGGTGGCATATCCACATACCAGAGTCAGTAGGATGGAATATGGTTAAATTGAGCATCAGGGTATTGATTGATAGATATGACTGATAAAATAAAGCAACTATTCTTATCTATAACTTAGAAATGTTTTAATTCTATGTCACTATGAACACAACTGACCCACAGTCTGGGCAAATTAATAAGGAACATCTTTAAAGGCACCCAGTGCAACTCTCGAGGCTTAAAAATAAACATTCAATTTCTAGTCTTTTTTACACATAGTAAGTTTCAATAACTCCATACCATTACATATCGACATTCAAGGAGCAAAGATGAGACGTGGTTGTGTGGTGAGAACTGATAGAAAATCGTAAACAACAACAATCGCCGCCATTTTCTTTATTTATTGGTACCACCAATAAATAAAGCAGGATTCCAGTCAATGGAAAAATGGCCTCTCCCCACCGGCGATTGTTGTTGTTTACGATTTTCTATCAATTCTCACCACACAACGACGTCTCATCTTTGCTCCTTTAATGTCGATATGTAATGGTATGGAGTTATTGAAACTTACTACGTGTAAAAAAGACTAGAAATTGAATGTTCATTTTTCGAGTCTCAAGCCTCGAAAGTTGCACTGGGTGCATTGAACCCTTTTCTAATATTATTGCTGAGGTCTTCTAGAATAGAATCATATATTCCATTTGTGCATCAATGTTTTTAGTTAAGCAAAATGTACAAAAACATCAAGGCATGTCAGTCAACTTAGAAAAGTCTAAAAGGCCTTGGACCTTAGAGTGTTAAGGCCTTAAAAGGCTGTATATCAAAAGGCATGGGATATGAAAGTATTGTAGACATGAGGTATTAAATGTCTGTTTTGCTTTGACTGTACACTCTGGCATCCCAACAGAAATGCTCTGACATTTTTAGCACATTTATCTGTGACAACATGCTGCTATTAAGTGTTCCAGTGTCCATTGCATTTGTGTTGGCTTGTGCCTTGCTGTTTTTTATATCAAAGGCTTTGGCTAATGCTAGGGTTCCCAAGCTTTAAGTGCAAGATTCAATTCAATTCAATTCAATTCAAAGTGCAAGATGCAGCCAATTGACACTGCAAGGTGTCACCAGGCTTTAAGACAAAGGGCTTTCACAACCCCTGACACATTTTAAAAAGCATAATCAGTCACAAGATCCTACACGCTGAAACCAGAGGGTATGTTGTGAATACGCAATCAATTTATTTGTTCTCTATATGGGAGGACACTTATCACAGCAGTGCTACTTTTCCCTCCTGAGCTGCTGCTGGTGTCAGATGTCTTTTTTTCAGTTGACTGGATAAGTGAGCCACATAGTGACTGGTCTTATCCTCTATGGAACTATTTTTTTTTACCATTGGGGCTCTTAAACGGTAGATACACAGCCAATCCATCCACTGGACACAAGTGAATTTATTCTCCTGTAGTCATGACGAAAACTCTCTGAAGTGGGAAAGGCACTCTATATCCACTTTGCTTTCTACATACAACACATTTAAATGCCCACTCAGGGTCACACATCATTTAGATGGTTCCCTATAGACTATCTACAGATACTCAGATTATAAAACAAACTACCGGTTTCAAACTCTGTTAACTACAATTCATGGTTTAGGTTATGGTTTGAGTTTGGTTAAGGTGATGTTCAGTAAACAATTAGAAAGACTGAACTTGGATTTCAACTAACCTCTTTAGGCGGACTATTTAAATGAAGTGTTACCCCACTCAGAAGCACATGAAGCAGTCAGTAGTGATCCATGAAAGTTCAAATAATGAAATTCACTGTTAGCATATTATATCAAAGAGTTTTCACAAATATTGTATATGCATGATATATTTCTTTTACACATTATGGTGACGAATGACATAATGGTGACTGATGACAGTCTTCTGAATGTAAATAGACCAAATATTTATTGCAGTTACATGATTGATGGTGTAGTGACTGTAGTATCTGCTTTTGATAAGGCTGTTGACAAGTGAAAAAATGGACTAGCATTAAAAAGTGTAAACTTCAGGCGAAGTGCAGCATTCTAGACGGATGGCTTTTGAGGAAGATTTCAGTCTGAAAAGTTGTGAAGATGTCTGACAGGTTAGGGAGAAAGGTGATTTTGTATCTTGTATGCTGGAAGTGATCTCTTAACATACTGATACTAATGACACACAAATGAATACAGTGTATATAAAAAAATGTAGTCTTACTGTATAGGAGTTTGAGATACTGTAATCTTTAACAAGAACTCTTATTAACGTTCAAACTGTTCATTTTTGTCAGTGTAACTGCCTAGAGTTTATTGTTGAATTTAAGCTGTCAAAGTGTGCTTCAGATAAGGTCCCTGAGATTACTGAGGGCTGACTGTGTGTGATATCAATTCCAAGGTGTTTCAATCAATCAATCAATCAATCAGCAAAGGCTCTGGAAAATGCTATCTGTGAAAATGACCTTTAGGGCAGTCTCTCAGACAACGCCGTGGCCTTTTATTTGCTGCAAACAAGGCATTTCTTAGGACATCAGTGAGCTCTGTTTTCATCAATGTCCTGTTTCAGATTTCAGAGTTGGAAAAATACCTAAAAATGGTTAAGGCTTACACGGCTTGAAAATTATTAACATTTACATTGCAGTAAAACATATTTGAGAAATACCTTGATGTTGAGTTAAAGAGTTAAAGTATTTTTTTTTAGCTGTTTTACAACTGTTTCTCATAAATGTTTTCTGACATGAAAAGGAACTCCTTAAATCTTGAACAATCTAACAGTCTTTAGACATTATATTTCAGTGAGTTGTCTTATATACTTAGGAAGGAAAGTTTGGAAGTTTGTTGGCAGCTTAAGTCTGGGCCATACTACAAATTTGGAAGAAAATCCTTGGCATCTGAATGTTTAGGACTCACTCTCTCTCTCTCTCAAGCATCTATATATATTAACACTGAGAATGCATGCTCATTAACATACTTTAGGTGTCAGGGTTTTTGTCTCTCCATGTCCTTCTCTTCCCTCCAGTCTATCCTTAAATGGCTAACTACACATGTATTACTGCTGTACATCATTGTACAACATCTCCACATGTACACCCCATTCTTCAGACTCAAAGAGCCAGAGCAACTCCAGCTCAAATGTATGTTGGCATCACCAGGATGCAATATTTTTTTGGCCCAGCTTCTTGAGGCTGCTTTGTCTATCTAAATTGTGGTGACACCACTCCCGCACAAAACCAAAAATTCATCCATTGGCTGAATCGTGCAGCATACAGTATACAGTATACAGGAACAGGTTGTGGCTGGAAATTGACATAAATATTGATGGATGTCACGTTAGCCACATCACTGTCATTTTATACTGTGTTGCTTATGTATTTGATATTCACTTGTATTAGTCCAGTAGTAAGGCGTTTTGGTCAAAAACTAGCAATCTAGCGACTGAAAAGGCATATACAGTATAAACCTAACAAACCCAATGTTTATTGTCAATATAGTTGACAACATCCTGCTATGAAAGCTATTCCGTAGGGTGGTCAAACCCGGACTACTGAGCTGCAGAATTCAAAGCCTAGGCAGGTGTGTTTATCTGTCCTCCACATGACCATATACCATTAAAATGAATGAAATTAAATAAATCTTTTATATTTGAAATGAAATGTAAAAATATATATTATTCACTGTATACAATCTGAGACTACTAATTTATTATGCATATAAAGAATATGTAGCTAAAACACTTCACAATAGTCTTGTGCGCAAGTTAATTAAACATTCTATGTGTCCTTCATGTGTGTTCAGTCTCGCTGGCATTTTAGTGCTAAGCTTTTACTGCAATAGAACACATTGACCCCAATCATTTTATGTGAATTCTGCGTTGCTTTAGACTGTAAAAGCTCCATTTTCTTCCCTTAAAGTGATGTATGACCATTATTCCCTCACTCGTCTCACTCTCACTACTAATGTTACTATGGTAACATATGCATGTGAAGTGCATGTTTAGGTGCTAAACTGAATATGCATCCAGCTGTGTGTGGAAGATAGGCTGGAGTGGACTTTTCCAGAACATGATATTTAAGCAATATGACACATGTGTGGGTAGGTGGGGTTGGCATTTCCATGGATGTGATCCAGCCACAGGTAATCATGCTGTGAGGAAATCCTTCACCAACACCATATTGCTTTTATACAACAGTTCTACTACCAAAAATTGAGTTCTTTCATTTATTTAAATTCTGAATAGTAATTCTCTACTCCTATTTTCAGTGTTCAAAGTGAAGCCTGCAGAAAATCTTTAGTGGGGGGCCAGATGGGGCCAGTGAAAATCTTGGGGGTGGCTCACTAAAAAGGCTATACAGCATAGAGGAATTTTAGGGCACGCTATTTAATATAGAAGGCAAAGACAGTATATTATAGTGTACAATAAATTGCATAAGGTTTAAGTCCTTGGCCTATTTCATGTGTTTATGATATTCACCCTATGATCAGCCAGGCAATCATTCATTTGAAATTCTATTTAATTACGGGTGTCGGTTATTAGCTGATTTGTTGCATTTGTTGACCACTAAAATTTCTGTCATTTTATCTGGACACATTTTTCGTTTCCTTCCATGTGAGCTCAACAAAGATGTGGATGGATAATGCAATGCTCAATACAGCTTTATTCTCCTGTCTCTAGGAATTCGAGAGTGAGGGCCTTAGACACTATGCTTAAAACCCCTAAAGTACTCAACCTTTTATCAGCTCATTGTACTTCTGAAGAAGGTCTTCATGCACTAAAGCACAGAAAAGCTGTATTTACCTCCTGCGGTAATTATAGGTAAGGCAAGGTCGTTTTAACAAACCTTGTGGTTGATGTTAAGCTGCTATTCTGTCTTCTCACGAGTTTCCTTCTCAGCTGAGTAAATCTCTTACCCCATGTCTTCAGCATCACAAATGTATTTTTTGGCAAATGCAAATATCGTTTGTTATCGTTGTGACAAAATGTGTCACTTGAAGAGCTTAAAGCTTGGATACCTTTCATAGTCTCACAACTACCTGTGGTGGGCCGACTGCACGGTGCTGAGGCCGCTCTCACCAGCCTGCTCTACACACTGGTGCAGCCCCACCTATAGCCAACTATGGCTTAACTAGTCAGATATAAACAGGCCAGTCAACCAAATGACAGACAGAGATGTGATTCCACAAAAGCACAGTTTTATTTGAGCACAGGTTAAAAAGACAAAGGGACAACAGATACACATGTACTGATACGGATAAGAGGGCTTTGGTGTGCAGACCGTCCCGGAGTTAAGCATTCATGGCCTACTGAGCTTTACCTAACAAAAGAACAAACAAAAACACGCAAGCACAGCAAATGATATGATTCACCCCAAATTCAAATGATAAAGAAATAAAGAAATAAAGAAATATAGAAATATATCAGTGCTGCAAAATCAAAAATCACCAAACACAATCCGTGGGTGTAAAACCAAACATCAAAATTATAATACTAATGGCAGAAAAACTCAGCAAGGCCCTAGTACACTTAGCACTCTGGGATAACACAACAGCAATAAATACACTAAAATTACTCCGACAGTGTGGGAAATAAACCAGTACAGTGAATCATATACTTATAACAAGAAATATCGGTCGAAATAGCACACGCACTTCACACCGCAAGCATACAATACACACCAGACACGCAACAACTACACCATACAGCCTGCCTGGAGCACGTCACACGTTTAGTTAAGATGGTAGCTCCGTTTAGTATAACAGACAGTGGCAGCCAAGCAGTGAACACCAAGCAGTGAAGCCAAGCGGTGTAAGCAAAAGTAGCCCACAATGAAGCAGCGTCGCGAAGTGAGAACACAGCACAGGAAAGCAGTCAAACGCAGCAAAGCAGCAGCCAACAAGCCTCTGTAACAAAACGGTTAGACTTTAAATCATACGGAGATTTTATGTGATTATGTACCCACCCGTTGCAGCAACATACCTGTAACGCTGTATTTTAGTTTAGATTGCCAGGAGACCGTAGCAGTCCATACACCTCCACCTACACTGCACCAGAGAACAGGCAACCATTACCCCAGGCTTATTATCCACAATACTAAATAGCGCTCACCAACGGCACTCACCGGTCCCAAGTAAGAGCTGGTTATGGAACGAGATGAATCCAAAATCCAACTCCACGTCTCTTAACGAGTTCCAAGAACCACAAGCTAGAAGCACGCCACACCAGCAAGCTTTTCCCACGAGCTCAAACAGCAGACCACGTTTCAACACTACTCTGGGCTGCAGACGATGTAACTGCAAACACCTGCGTGTTTAAATAGGCCCAGGCTAGTTGAGAAACGGGAATGGTATGGGTGGAGCTACTAATTAGCGGGGAACACCCTACCACATACCTTTTGAAAATTGTCTCTCTAGCTCACAAAGTATGACATCAAGGATAGAAATAATTGAGCTCCTACGAAAATTGTCTTTCTCCATCTCAGTTTGTCTTCCTACAAGTGTGATGTAATGTCCTTCTGGTCTGGAGCTCTCTTTGACTTGACACTCAGGATGGGGGGCAGTGGTTGTGTTAAATTCAAAAAATTCTCCCAGCTCTCCACAGTAAGTATGATTCCCATCTATAGACATTAAAAGCATCCAAGGTTCAGTTGAGGTGACTGTAGTATGTAAGTGTTTTGCCTCTCCATAGGAGGCTTAACAGGCAGTGTGCATCCACACCCCTCTTCACATTGTACTGCTGGGCTATTTCCTCAAGTACACGAATGATGGCTGGTGGTCTGTTTTACAGTTTTATAGGCTAGACACATGCTCAACGAGCCTTTGCAACTCATGAGGAGCCATATCCAGGTCTTTCTGTACCTCTAGTCACCTCTGGTGGACATATGACCCTGACATGAACACATACATCTTTTGTTAATGGGGGAAAAAATATTCTGCATCTAGGATTGTTTTAACTGTGATGTAATCAGTGTGCATTACAGCACACATATAATGCCAAAGTTGCCATTTCTTTAAGTAACCTTTTTTGCACCCCAAAATACATCCCACTCATGACTGGGGCACCATTGTGTCCTTGCCCTACTAGTGTTATTTTTGTGTATTTTAATATACTGTCTTTCTTGTTTACTGTACCATTCATTAAGGGTTGTCAGGATAGAGGGTTTGTCATAGCCTTTTCAAATTTTGCCCATGTTGTCATTGCACTGGTGTGTCCTTCTGACTTAGCATGGGCTGCAAACCCCTCATCACTTTACATTACTTTTTTATCCCAAATCACGAAGGATTCTTCAGAGGTAAATGGTGAATTCCCAAAGGTGGGGGGGCTGAAGTCTCAGCAGGCAGAACCATATACTGCATCCTTACTTTTAGAATATTTCAGCTATTTATCGGTGTTGTACCATATGTTCATATGGGTGTTGTACCTTATGTCCTTGAAGTTCCTTTTTCTGCCCCCTGGAGAGTCCGTGGGAAGAACTTAAGGCACTGCTGCTTTAGGACCTTTGCCTTCCATGTGGAAATGTCTACGATGAAAAAGAGTGAACAATTGGCAAATATCAGTACATTTCCACACTAAGCTGTTTATTACAGACATTCACATGTTCTCCAATACTCTGTATCCTTCAAAAGCAGGTCCACTAAACTCATGATAATGGAAAGAAAAGGAGTAAGTGTGTTGCCCTGTTGCACTCCTGCAATGATCTCTGTTTCACCGTCTGTGGAGATTACTCTGGCTTTGGTGTTATTCTACATGACGTCAATGATACTAACTATAGTTAAGTTTCCGTAGCCGAGGTCAGTGCCGCTGCGACAACTCATTTATTTTTTCATACGGGATTCTTAAAATGTTAAGACTAAAAACTACAAATTTAGGTTCAACTTGCATACTCTATTAAAGGGTTAAAGAAGCATTATGCAACAATTGTACTTCAGGATTAGGGTTAGGATAAGCAGTATTACCTTAAAATAACAGCTTGAAAAAAATTGACGTGCTACATGACTTTTAATATGGCGAATCGCCACCGTGCTATTGCCATTCCAGGGTTCATAGGCTTTTTACTGCTAAATGTAGGATTGCCTGAAGCCGCCTGGCTTTTTACTGTCTGCCGAACTAGAGAGTAGCTTATTTGCCGTCTTGCTTTGTCTTTTGTTGCACTTGCTTGATGTTTGACTGTGTTAGGACAGTTGTTGACTAACTAGTTTGTCATAATGTCAAAGTCAGCACATTTCAAGAGATTTCGTTAGTTTTAGCCGCTAGCATATCGTAAGCGATTAGCAATGGATCCGGAAGGCTACTTTAGATATATCAAACAGTGATGACTAGCGATTACTAAGAGTCCGAGAGGGGTGGTGCCAGGATATCCCCACTCGTGGAATGCCTCTTGTCCAACCATTAGACATGTTTTTAGAAGTTTGAGGTGGTCAATTCTATGATAAGAAACATTGCAAATGTTTCAAAATGAGGTGTGATCAGGTAGGCCTAGGTATAGGGGGATTATCAGTCTACGTCACTCCCACTTTACTGCGCATGCCGGCTGCAGAAAGAGAGCCGCAATCATGTCTTGTTGTGCTGTGGGTTGCGCTAATCGTTTTGATAAAAATGACAAAACGTGCAAATTTTACCGACTACCATCAACTCGCACCCCTTTCAAGGCAAACAAGAGACGTCTTTGGTTGCAAGCCATCAAAAGAAGCGATTGGAACGAGCAGATGATTAAAAATGCAAGAATCTGTAGCTATCACTTCATATCAGGTAAGCCTCTGGTTTTATAATAAACAGAATCTTTGAGTCCTACATATAACAATGTTTATTGTGAATAATTGTAAGTAATAGATGGAGTTATCGTTCAATTTGGAGTATAACTAGTTTACAAGTTTATTTTTTACAAGCTCATGTACCTTGGTTCAGTTTAGCGACGTTGGTTTGCTACACTTTGTATCGATAACTGTAACTGTTTTAACTGTCACTTAGTGACAGGTACCAGTCTCAGCTAGATAGCTAGCATCGTTATCTAGATAGCTAACAAACCAGTGTCGCTGGTTTTATAGATAATAAACAGAATCATTGAGTCCTACACATATCATGATGTTCATTATGAACAATTGTAACCAAAAGATTGAGTTATCTTCAAGTTGGAGTAGAACTAGCTTACAAGTTTATGTACATTGGTTCAGTTTATCGACGTTGGTTTTAACTGTCACTTAGTGACAGGTAGCCTAAGTCTCAGCTAGATAGCTATCGATAACAAGCTCAACAGCGTCGCTGGTTTTATAATAAACAACAGAATCATTGAGTCCTACACATATATAACAATGTTTATTATGAACAATTGTAAGCATCTTTCGCAAGTTATTTGTACAGGAGAGGCATCTGACAACTACGACAGTCCCGACTTTGTTCCGTCTATCTTCCCCTACTCAACCCAGTCCGGTAAGGACGGCGAAGCAAAATTGGAGCGGTAAATATGATCACTTCCATTTAATTTGTTGTTGAATGATCAACCACCATGACTCGACATAGTATGACTGGAAGTGCAAAGCAGAAATGTTGCGTGGTTAAATAGAGCTTTATTTGTGCTTGGAGTTATCTGTCAGACCATAGGCTATAGTTTCTGTTATGTCTACATTATCTCATGAAACTCATTGAGACATGGTGTGTGATTGAGGATATAAACCTGTGGTTAACCAAGTGAAGTCACTGCTTTTTTTGTACTAAATGATTGCTCTCTTCTGTGTGTTTTAGATTTCAGAGAAAAAGACAAAGGGATGAACCCCCCCGCAGATGTCCAGACAATGGAGGTCTGTCCACACCCACTTCCCTCTCTCCAAATGATGGAATTGAGCAAGGTGCTGATCTTTGTACCTGTCTCTCTCTCCCCCTCTTCTGTATCTCTCCTCTGTCTCCCTCTCACCCTCTAGCACAGTCACTACCAGAAAAATAGGATGGTGAAATTCCTATTTGTTTAATTTCTTTTTCAGAAGCTACAGTACCGAAGGCTGTCCACGATGACCTGAAACAGAGGTACAGCCAACTTCATACTGAGTGTGACAACCTGCGTATGGACATCAACAGACTGAAAACAGAGAATGAACAATTGAAAGCAACGATCAGGAGTACACAGTTCTCCTTTGCTCCTCTGACATTTAAAGCAGCACAGCTTCTGTTTTCCACAGGTCTGACCAGTGCCCTTTTTAATTGGGTCTTCCAGACTGTTAGAGACAGTGTAGAGGTTGTGCGTGGCTCTCTGACCCTGGAGGACCATCTATTGGCCATCCTTATGAAACTCCGATTAGGGCTCACTAATAAGGATATTGCGTACAGATTTAATGTTAACGAATGTGACATCTCCAAAATTTTGAGAAGTTGGCTCCCTATAATGGCTCAGACTTTAAAACCTTTAATCAAGTGGCCAAGCAAGCATGCCATTTTAAAGAATATGCCAAAATGTTTTAAACCGAAATACAAGCGTTGCAGGTGCATTATTGACTGCACTGAAATTTTTATTAACAGACCCACAAATCTAACAGCCAGAGCCCAAACATATTCAAATTATAAGCCACAGTTAAATATTTGATTGGCATGTCACCTGCAGGAGCAATTACATTTCTATCCGCAGGTTGGGGTGGGCGAGTTTCTGATAAGCACCTTACAGCTGAATCTGGATTCTATGACCTTCTTGAAGTAAATGACGAGATAGGCTACTAGCAGATCGTGGTTTTACCATTAGAGATGAGCTAGCTGTGCGTGGTGCTACCCTGAGGATCCCCCACTTTACCAAAGGAAGAAAGCAGCCGTCTGCTCAAGAAGTAGAATCATCTAGGCGTTTGTCCAATGTTAGAATACATATTGAAAGACTTATTGGTAGATGGAAAACCTTCAAAATTTTGACCACTGTTATTCCACTCTCACAGGTGGACCTGTTGGATGACTTTGTAATTGTGTGTGCAGCATTGACAAACATTTGCAAATGTATAGTCCCTAGAACATAAATACTTAATGTATAGCAAATGTACAGTGTATAGTAGATATATAGTCAGAACATAAGTACTAAATGCAGTGTTTCAAATGCCCTGCCCCCCCAACGGCCCCGCCCTCCCCCCTGGAAGCTCAAGATAATTGTGATTTAAAAATATATATATATTTTTTTTTTAATATATAAATATAGCGCCAGTAACCCAGTTACCCAGTAACATATTCTGGCAGTGTGCTCATGTTCTCTACCCCACTGTATTGCAGGTATACCAGACAACTCTCTGTTGTTGTAGTGCATTATCAGTTTGACTAAATTTTGTTTTGCTGTCTCAGCTCTAACAGAGCATACGCGATGTAGGGTAGTGCTAGTTATACGTCCTACTCTGTGGGCTTGCTAAACCTGAGATTGGGCCTGATTTTTAGTTACTAATTCGAGGTTCACACACTTCTCTTTTGACAATTTCTTCCTCAGTCTGGAGAATGTCTCCTCACTCTTCTCCAGTAATTCGGCAGAGGAGAGGCCTCTCAGACTCTCATCAAACAGAGCTGCCAGTGGCTCCAGAGGGTCTTCATTCTCTTTCTCAGAGCTCTGATGCAGTGTCTGTGTCACTGCAGTCCAGACTACTGAGCACAGCTGCCTTGGGTTCCAGAAGTTGTAGTATCTTAATATGTTGATCTGTCACCTCTGAATACATAATAGAATAGATGTTAGATAACACATGAAAGCAATTTGTGTCAGCTACAACATAGTACTGAAGTATAATACCAATAACATAATAATGACATTAATGATTGAAAAGCTTGTTTTCCCTACTACATTCCCTGTCTAGTGTGAGGTAGTAAGGTAGCCTTACTCCAGTTGATGGCAGCATTGATTGTTTAAGTTGTTCAGCTTTATTTTTAAATATTATTTAAAATAAATCATACCTTTGACATTGACCTTTCGGTGTTTTTTTCTGGCTGGTTGCAGTAAGCCACTGTCCGTCCACTTTGGCCTTCTGACACAGATTTCGCTCAATCTGGCAGCCTTCAATTCTCTTCTAGATGTGAGAAGCCACTGGTTTGTCCCTGATGTATCTATATTCATCACACTTCAAATCAATGTGTCGAACACATTATATTGCTCGAAATTAATACCAATGTTTATTTCTCTCAGCTTGGGGTCATGCTGCAGGCATGCTGCAGCACTGATGCTAAAAGTTGAGCTATGGGTCAGGTTTGGAAAGACCGAGCAGGCCTCGGTCTTTCCAAACCTGACCCATAGCTCAACTTTTAGCATCAGTGCTGCAGCATGCCTACAGCATGACCCCAAGCTGAGAGAAAAAAACATTGGTATTAATTTCGAGCAATATAATGTGTTCGACACATTGATTTGAAGTGTGATGAATATAGATATGCTCACATGCACCGCTGTATAGGCTAATTGTAGCAAATTATCGCTAGTTGTGAAATGTTTACACTAACGACAGTGACTGAAGACGAGGTTACATAGCAATGGAAAGCAAGCTAAAATGAATTTGTAACGTTATATTATTCTAAATTACATACCCAGCCATGCAGGTGCAGTTCGCGGTCAGGATGCAGTTGTTTTTCTTGTTCACGATGACCCAGACTTTGAGGCAGCACTTGAGTCTTCAGAGCCACAAAGTTTCGCGTGTTGTAATCATGTAACAGTATGTCCTGAACATGATTATCTGTAACATAACTGTAGGCATCGAGTGTCGTGTATGATTTCAGACTCTCCCGAGAATAGATACTTGGGGCCTGATTTACTAACAGGATTGCGCCCATTTTCTGGCGTAAAATAGCGGTCGTAACGAAAAACGGTATTTACTAAGCTGGCGCAGCGCATATTAACGCTTTGAGGGTGTGTACCTGCAAACAGGTGGGATGGTTCGGAAACGTGGGTGGTAACGTAGGCGTGTAGCGCTATTTAATGGGAGGAGTGCGCCTAATGATGAACTGCGTGGTATTTACTAAACTGCCCGGCGAGCGCACATCTCTGATTTGCAGGCTAATTCTCCGCCTCATAAAAGCACGTCTTAACCAAGCGCATTTCCACTGAGTCTGAAAACGTTGATATGGCAGCAGCAAGGCAAAGACATAGACAGAGACAGCGAACAGAAATATTTGTTTCAACTCGTATAATTCATATATATGAAATTAAACTTTCCGAACGTAATTGGAGAAATTGATCGCACCCACATGCAAACAGTCCCACCTTCAATCCGCGAACACGTTTACCGAAACAGAAAGCACACATATTCAATGAATGTCCAGGTCATATGTGATGCCAACATGACCATTACTTACGTGGAAGTGGTCTGTCCATGACAGTTTTATCTTTCGGAATAGTGCCATTTATCCATGATTGAGCAACGGTGATTTTGGAGAGGCCTGTCTACTTGGTAAATGTATTTGTTTCAGTGGGGATATATTGTAGTGAACCCATGTCCCTTGTAGAACGTATTAATCTCGCCATGTACACATATATATTGTTATAATAGACAGTTTATGCATTAATGCCACCAATAGCATATTATTTATAATCGTGTTCTTTTAAACATCTCGCTGTAGATGATGGCGGGCAAAACAACAATATAACCCATTGAATCAGGTTCAGTGATTGAGCGAACGTGAACCAATATATCTATCTCGCTATCTATTCGCTATCTATTCGCTGAACCTTATTTTTTTCTTCCTCGAATCTCCATGGTGGCAGTAACTTGCTGGCAAGTTCTCCAGTCTTTTAACGGTGCGCTAAATAATGATTGCACAGCGCGTATCTGGCTTGATAAATATCACGGAAAATGCGGGGAATCACCGTGCGTTAATGTGCGCCTGGCAAAGATGCGTTCGCAAATCAATCTTAGTAAATCAGGCTCTTTAAAGGGCGGAGTAAGCACAGTTTGCCCAGCGCAGATCTGGCTTGATAAATACCAAGTAAAATGCGCCAAAACACCGTGCGTTAATTTGCGAACGCAGATTAAGAAGCGCTCGCATATTAGTAAATCAGGCCCTTGGTGTCTCGATCAGGTATGAATGGATGTCCGGCCACTGAAGTCTGGGCCATTTTTTCTCGTCATTTATCCACTCACCTGCACCTAACGAGTATGGGTCATTAAGACGTGTCCCATTCACTAACGTTAATTTAGCGTTATAACTTATTTTATCACTCGGTGATAAACTGTTGTAGTAAAAACGTTTAAAGGGACAGTTCTTTCTGCAGCCTCGTTGCGCGCGCATCCCCATTGTTGATAAACAAATAATCCCCCTATACAAGCACAGAAACGATGCCAAAACAAAACAGTTGTCTGTCCTTCCTAATCTGGAAGATAATGACTGAGGAACCTTTCAGGGGGTTCTAATTGGTCACAGATGTGCAGCAAGTATGATGGCCAAATTAAGTTGCAAAGCTTAACAACAGTCATTACTTTTTGGGAGATAATAGTGATGGGATTTTTTTTTCATGATGATCCAAAATCAATTAGTAGAGATGAAGGCAAACATTTTCATGTTTTCATCATTTTTTTTTACCGGCTGCAAGTACTGCTGCAAAGTGACTTAGTGCAAATATTTTGGTAAGAATTAAAGACTTATATGCTATTACTGATGCAATGACTGCTTATAAGTGTGTGTGATGAAATGTTCTCATATGACATGCTATAGCATCCAAATTGAGAGTTGTCAATGATAGTTAACAATAACAGTAACATAATGCTGTCATGTCATTGGACATCAAATGCCATACTAACTTCCAACAGGATACGTCATCTGCCATAGCATGTTTATGACACGGTAACATCAGTCTTCTGGAGGGCTCAAGTAAAGTGTTACCAGTACTTTCAGAAATTTTGAATAGATGTTTAAATTAGCAGTTAGTGTCAGTCATAGGTACTTATAGATCTTAAAGAGGCAAACACCCTTCCATTACATATCCAACTGCACATATACTGTATATAATTACATACTATCCCCACCATTTAACTGTCATGTTTGATTTAATGAACAATCATTTTACGCACAAAACAGTATATGAAAATAATAGCATATGTATGGAACACACACAAATTTAGCTAAGCTCTACTAACATTTATTTGAAAGTCAGAATGAGTTTTGTTGCTCTCCATTTGCAAAGATATATAAAGAAAAGTACCAAATCTTCCCCATGACAACATGCGTGGCTTAAACACATGTCTAGTCTACTCTACAAATAGTCTGACTTTGCTTTATTAAAGAGATCAACATGCATACTATTTTGTGAAGGTTTAAGAAGTCCTGTCATTATATAGCACATGAGACACTCAGAGGGAGGTGAAAGCAGAGGTAAAGGGCTGTCATAGTCAGATTAATTAGCCATGCTTACAGACCAGCGCATGACCAATTATTTGTGTTGTTGAGGAAACATGCTGCTGTTTTACCATTGGGACAGTCTTGACACGTCTTGGGAAAGGCTACACAGCAAGGGATCTTATTACACAGAAGTGTGGTTCACACATACCATAATGGCGCCTGTGTTTGGTTTCGGAACATCAGTCTCTGTCTATCCTGTTTTTGTCCATACTGTTCTGCCTTATTTGTCTAATTGCTCTATCTACTGTGCTTGATTGGCCAGCCAACTGGACTGATTTGTACCATAGAGAATCTAGAATGGGGTATTGTTAAGAGGAAAATGGGATCCAACAGAACCAACAATACAGAAGAGTTGTAGGCCGCCATCAAAGAAACCCAGGGTTCCATAACACCTCAGCAGTGCCACAGGCTGATTGCCTCCCTGTCACGCCGCATTGATGCTGTCATTTGGGTTCCATGGCAATGTTCTGAATGCTCATTATTCCGACACCCCGCTGTTCCGAAATTGTGTGATAGCAACGTGAACCACTATGGCCCACATGCACATCCCAATGAATTGATCACACAATCATAAACATATACATGCATTTATTTCACAAGTATGAACTTTAATTCAGAATATTATTATACACACATGGCATTTGTATCGCGATGAAAAAAAACTTTTATGATTTGTCAGTGCTTGACTAGATCTGCGTAACAAGTAATGTCCTGCAACAATCTGCCAGTGATTTCTTTCGCACGAGTGGAACCCCATATTGAAATATGAGAGTAGGCTAAATTAACAAATATTGCCTAGGAAAAGTGATATGCGTGATAGCCCGGTGAACTTCTCCGCTTCACAAACTAAATGCTGTGTGTGTTTTGTGCCACTTAAAATATTTCTAAATTATGCAAGGGGGACTATTTTTCGAAATATTGAGATTTCGGAATACCGGCTTACGGAACACTGGGCCATCCCCATTTTTTATTTTAAATTCTTTATTCTAATATTTTGAGATACTGGATTTTTTTATTTCCATGAGCTGTATGCCGTAATCATCCAGATTAAAACAAAAAAGGCTTGAAACATGCCACTTTATGTGTAATGATTCTAGAATATGTGAAGGTGTCACTTTTTGAATTCAATTACTGAAAAAAAGAACATGTTTACATTAGGGATGCACCGATCCGATATTTGTCTCGGTATCGGTACCGATATTGAAGAAATGTCTAGATTGGGTATCGGTGATAATGGGCGAATCCATATTAAAAGAAAAAAAATGTATGTTTATGTATATACTTGAATCCTATTCCTACTACAGTACATTATTGACGATAGAGTTGGCTACTGCCTTTCGTACCTTATTGCTTAATTACAAGTTGGGACTACCTCTAATGCTATTTATTTTGAAAGTCTACCAACCAAGCTAGTGAAGCTATTGTTTTCTCAATTTCAGCTACTTTATGATCAAGTTTATACAGGAAACGGAGAGACGCCCCTAATTAGTGACAATGCAACCTATCCAATCACTTTGCTCCCATACGCCCGCGCTAGTTTAAATCCTCCGGTCTCCAGGCCAGATTCACCTAGCTCTTGAGCTATGACGCAGCTTATTTGCTTCTCTTTCGTAAGTGTACTAGTTGTCGTCTTACCTATGTCGGTGATCCGGGAGACCGATGATTCCGCCTCCGCCGGGGAGTCAGAAGACAACGAAATGTCGCCACTTTTGATTGCAGGCTCATCGCCTAACCCGGAAGATTTCCCGGCAAGGGCTCGCCGCAGCCAGTGGCTTGCGCTCAAACAACCAACGATCGCGATCCCGTGCCTAAGATCCTGGCGGACCTCTTCCATCGTGGGATTTCCCCCCCACCAGCGATGTCCCATGAGGAGCTGTTCCGTTTTTTCATGTCCTCCTCTGATCCTGTTTCCCCCTCCTCTCCACATCAACCAACGCCGAGGAAAGCCAAGGCGAAAAGAAAGCACTCTACCCCAGCAGCGAAGCCTGGACCCGCAAAGAGACGCAGAGCGGAAGAACCGGAGGACCTCGTCCTTCAAGCGATACTGGACATGAAGGAATCCCTCGTCTCTCTTAACAGCCGCATCTAGGGCTGCAACTATCGAATATTTTTGGAATCGAGCATTCTACCGAGTATTCCATCGATTAATTCCATCGATTAATCGGATAAAAATTACTTTTGCGAGTGCATGACATGAGATCTTTGAGAATTGTTTGCATGATAACTAGTCATCACTATCAACTAATAACATAGGCTAAAAATAATCACAAGTAGTGTACGTTCCAACTAGCGCTAGTGTCTATATTAGTTAGCAAGGCCTCACAAAAAAATTGTTTTGGTTCCGGTTTCCGACCGACCCTGTCAATTTACGTGCGACCCAAATTATTTTATGAGCTTGGGGAAGAAAAAAAAAATACAGACTATAATTAGGCAGACTATAATTACGTGTTTGTACAGCACCTCTTCATCCTGTACAAGGATGAGCGTATTCTCTCGTGAAAACAACGACTTCACGTGAGATCTGCATGCAGGCGACTGGATCGGTAGCGTGCAGGCTTTTAGCTAGGCATGCGTCCGTGCGTCTTTTGGACGTACTGTTCTAAAATAATAAGAAATTGGACGCAGTACTTTTAGGCAGACGCCCTACAAACGATGAGCGTAATCACGTTGTAACACGTAAAACAACAGTTTACCGGTATTATGGGTGGCGAGCCGCATGCAGCTCTTTGCCGGCTGACGTGTGGCTCGGCTCCAGTGCGAGTGCTGCTCACTGACTTTTCTCTTGGTGTACAGAATTTTCATATTGTAAAATAAACATCTAAAATGCATATTTTGCACGAAATACAGACAAAAAGCTGTCCGATTTGAATGGGGTATTTATTCATGTATATTGTGTCATCACGCGATCTAGAGAGATGTCTTCAAGTAACGTTAATGTTCCAAACATGAAACATTCTAATGTGTGCACCCAGTCGCAGAGAGTTACTAGTAGCCAGACTAGCAGTAGCTACTAAAAGAATGCCATGGATCCAGCAAAGCGTAAAGCTAAACGAAAATATGAAGATAAACACCGCACGTTCTTGCCTGAATGGAAGGAATTATTTGCGGAGCGAAATGGAAAACCCCTCTGCTTAATATGCCAGACGTCACTGTCGCATTTTAAAGCCTCAAACTTGGAGCGCCTGACAGCGCCTTCTCTCCACACACAATGCTAACATAGCCCAGGAGTTCCTAAAGGCACAGAGCTGTGCAAGCACAAGGTACATACTTTGAATTGAAACGTCAGTCAGAGAAACAGACTCGGCTTTTTTTTAAATGTACGAAGTACTCTGAAACGGTCACGTTGGCATCGTATCATTTGTCATGGAATATTGCTCGAGCAAAAAAAGTCATATAGTGAGGGAGTTTGAAAATTGAACAGAGGATATCTGACATTAACTATAATTAGCACCTATCTCAGCAGATGTCTTCAATATGTTTATTTTTGTGCCATATTTTAAATCTACATTTGTTAATTTCTCTTCCTAAAACCCACTAGAGGACACTATTTAAAAGGTTATTTTCAAAAAAAGGGAGGCAACTGCTGTGATTAGGCTCTTCTCCAGGCACAGTCTGTTTCTCTGCTTTGTTTTGATCACAGTCATTGCATAGAAGGAGTTCTCACATAAATATGTGGAGGCAAAGGGTATAGCTGCTCCTAAGCTTTCTCTCCCAGGTCAGGGTGCTCCTGCTTCACACATATCCAAAACAAAATCTCAGCGGATGTCTTCAATATGTTTATACCATATAATAAATCTAAATTTGTAAATGTATCTTCCTTAAACCCACTAGAGGACACTATTTAAAAGGTTATTTTCAAAAAAAAGCTTATGGGGGAGCATGCCCCCAGACCCCCCTAGTTTTGCTGGGTCACCGGGGCTTCGCCGTGTTAGGTTCAATTACAAAATGGACCCCCACTCAAAAAATCCTAGCTAAAAGCCTGGTAGCGCGTGTTATATGGTTGCGGGAGAAAGGTGGATATATGCGTGGTCTCCATTGTTTGCCCATGCAATAGCGTGACAAACACAATTGTTAGATTGGGTATGAAATCTAAAAGACCCACGATTACCAAAGCAGTATTCTTCAAAAGCAGATTATTCAAAGCAGTATATCTCCCTTTAATGTGCATTCATCAATTTCCATTACATGACGATGCATGTGATCGTACATGGGCCTTTCTGCAACTATGGGCACTTTTGAATTCCCAGACTGAGGAAAATAAACCATTATGAAATTTAATTTCAACCATCACAGCATGTCAAACACACATGTAAGTACACATATTAAGAAAAAGTCGCGAAGATTTTAGTTTTGAAAATGTATATTTTTAATGGTTTTCTTATATTTTTTTTTAGGTATGTCCTTACCGCAACAGAGCTAGAACAGTACATTTATGAGTTTTTCTATATATATATATTTTTTAAATCATCAGTTTTGTATTCAGTGCAATCCATTCTAACTTATAATCATACTCAGTGAATTTAAAAAACATGTTAAAATGTAACATTTTATGAGTTTCTGTGTACCAGGAGGAGACTCAGACGGTTAACACAAATGTCAATTGTACACATATTCACAAAAAATGATATAATGACAAATTTCTTTTTTTTAATATTGCTCCAATACGTACACTACCTATTCAATAACTTTAAAAATATTTTTATGAATAAAAATAGATAAATAATAATTATTATAAAAGACTAATGCATTGTTGCGGTAAGGACATCTTGTTGCGGTAAAGACATCTTGTAAGTTTTAACAGAGCATGAGTGGAATAATGTTACGCCATAAGATTAGATTAGACAGGTACTTTTCTGCGCCCTCTCTTCTGAACAGATTGGCCAACCATATTTGGTGAAATAGGCCTACCATTAAGATTTTGGCGATAATTCTCAGCCAAGATAGGCAAGACCTGCTCTGGGGATTCAGGTGGCGTGTTAGTAGTGGCAAACTTCTCTGTGGCCTCAACTGCTTTACTTTGTGCCCTCTGTTTTCTTTTACTTACTTTCAACTGTCTTCTTTTCAGATTCACCTCTTTCTTTGTCATCTGTGAGACAATCTTCAGTTGACCACTTTCCCTTCTTTTTTTGTAACGTTCTCTTTCCTTCTTTAGATACTCATCATGTTTTTCTCGATTGTTTTTCATTTTTTTCTACTTTTCATTGACCTTTCTGTTGATTTAGGTTTCATCTGGGGTAGAAAATGTGATATATTAATATTTTGGTTGATATATCGGCGGTAAAGGCCAAAAAAATAGAAACACCTTTTTCACAATGCACTGAAATTATTTACTTATATCAAAAATAATATAATGTATATATATTGATCTATCAGTCATCTATTATCAAATAGTTTCATCAAAAATTAAAACATATTTAATCTTAGCATCCTAAAAGTAGAGTTCCTGGCAGAAGTGCTGCAAAGTGCTGCGGTAAGGACATTTAAGCTAATATTGCAGAAAAATGACACCTAGCAAGGTCTGCTCTGTTAGCTATTTCTCACCCAAACTGATAAACACTAGTTACATTTTAATATTAATCTATTTTGAACATTTTATGCAAAATACAGAATTACTAGGCTGCCCGGTAAGGACACACAATAAGTGCTACATAGGGAGTTATGATATTTACTTGATTTCTCCAAATTTTGGGACACAGATTGTTGGAAATCAAACCATGTGCCCAATGTGGTCTCCTGAAGTCTTCTATTTCCATGGAAACTAGATTTGTTTGGCTTTGGGAAATATGTTGTTCTATGGCATTTCATAAGTGTTGCGGTAGGGACTCAAAAGTAAGGGACAGGTGTATTTTAATTAAAAAATCTTATGAAAAATGTTGAAAGGTAAAAAAGAACTTTAGGATGATTAAAAGTATATTTTTCTTAAATAGAATACATTTTTTAAATATTTTTTTTTTATTGAATAAGCCCTTTTAAAATGTTTAGTCATTGAATTGTATTGTCCAGGGACACCCCAAAAAGGGGTGTTTTGACGTATTAAATGACTTGGACATGTTAGAAAATCAAATTTTTTTGGGAATATTTTTTTTGGCAAAGTGTATCATACCATTGCACATACATTTCAGTAAAAAAAAAAAAAAATTGGGTTCATTTTCATCCTGGGGACTTGAAAGTGCCCGTAGTTGCAGAATGGCCCACATATGTGT
The DNA here is from genome assembly GCF_963457725.1 of Sprattus sprattus. NCBI lineage: Eukaryota > Metazoa > Chordata > Actinopteri > Clupeiformes > Clupeidae > Sprattus > Sprattus sprattus. Next base: position 28,296,247 of record NC_137926.1, read on the forward strand.
CTGCAATGAGAATGGGGACTAATTAGCACTGCACTGAATTATTTTAACATGAGTAATTGCTACACGATAACAATTACACAACTAATATTACTCGATACATAGAATAGTGGACATTACACTAGGCAACATGAATCTCATTCATAGCTCATCCAGTCGAAATCTTAACAAGATGAACCCATCTTTATTACAGCGAATCAACATCAGGACATAACTAAATCTCCGCCTTAGCATGCTAATCGTTACTAATAGCAACGTGCACTCACCACTATACATACTACATACTACTAATACACTACCTAGCAGTCGTAACTTCATGAAACCCTTTACTTTCATTATGTACGCACACAATGCCTCACATACTGTATGTCAAACAATGATGATTTAAGCATTAGCATCCTGGAATGACTTGACTGCAGTTAGAGAATATTTCCCAGATAATTAGCAAAAGTTTTTAATGTGTTTATAGTCAACACAGTTTTAGGCTACAGCCTGCCTTTTTACTATTGCTTTGACTCCGAACTTCGTTTATAGGCTAAAATAAATTCGAGTAGGCCTATTCAAAATATATATAGGATATAATTCAAACGAATATTAGGCAGCCCATTATATTCAATGATGTTATTGGCATTATTTTTTGTAAATGTGTTTGCTTGAACAGTCTATTCAGATTCCGAGGTTTCTTAACACCTGGTGTAGTTGTGAATCGCCAGCTCATTAGTCATACTAGCATGTATAAATATCCTGGCCATGGATGCATTAATCATTGCATCTGTCTTTCAAAGATGTCCGGTAAAAAACAAATGAGCATAAACACATTAGCGGAGGAGATGGTGGAAGAGGAAGAGACAGTGCAGGTGAGGAGAAAGAGACAGTGCAGGTGGAGGAGAAAGTGACAGTGCAGGTGGTGGAGGAGGAGATGGTGGAAAAAACAGTGAAAGAGATGGCTAGAACAAAAGGGAGAAAAGTCCAGGAGCAGCCACCTACAAGACCTCTTTTGATAGTAAATGGACCTCTCAATGGCCATTTATTACTGTAGGAAGCACCAGCTCATAATACTGGTGCTCTATCTGCCGCCAAAAGAACTTTGTAATTGGTTGAATTGTCATTGCCATGCGTCAAATCTTTTCTGCAAGTCTAAGCAATTATTATTAACAAAACACTAATAATAATATGGGGGGGGGGGGGTCTGGTCTGTGGGCATACAGCAGGGGCGGAGCAGTGGAATACGGCGGGCTGGGGCGTGGTCGGGGGGATATGTCACTCTTGCCTGTCTTCAAAACTTGAGAGCCCTGTATAAGGCACATAGTAGCTATGGTCAACTACTTTGCCACTGAATGGGAGACGAACTGAACTTGTCACTATTCACTGAAAACTTAACTGAGCAGATAGCATTGCTAGGCAACGTCGCTATCAACAGAGTATTGGAAGAGTTGATACTATTAAATGTATTAATTAAATATTACTTGAAATGTCTTCAATGCCAATGGTCCAGGTTGTATTGACTACATATTTTGACTACAAATGTGTGTGTGTGTGTGTGTGTAACATGCTGGGAGTATCCATTGCTGCTGTAAACATTTTCTTAAAAAAATCTACCTATCACTCGCTGCCACTGGAAAAATAAAATAAAATAAAATTCCCTACCTACCCATGACCTCAATTGACAACCAACAGGAACCAAACTTTTTTTTTGTTAGGCCCAATCATACATCTGCTAGCTAGCGTCAACTTTTACGTTACATTGTAGAGGCTCAGCATGGTGACCTGTTAATGTTTTTGTTGGTTCTAGTCTGTTAAAACACCCACGATACCAAAAGCAGTCTTCTCTATCCCCCTTTAATGTGCATTCATCAATTTCCATTACATGACGATGCATGTGATCGTACAATACAGTATGTGTGTTGTCTGCAATGAGAATACGGACTAATCAGCACTGCACTGCACTGAATCACATTAACAGGAGTTATTGCTTCACGATAACAATTACACAACTAATATAACTAAATACATATAAAAGTGGACATTACACTAGGCAACATGGATCTCATTCATATCTCATCCAGTCGAAATCTGAACAGGATGAACCCATCCTTATAACGTCGACTCAACATAAGAATCATAACTAAATCTCCGCTTAGCATGCTAAGCGCTCTTAGTAGCAATGTGTACTCGCATGAAGCCCAAATGCACGATTATCACAGTAGTAACTTTATGAAAACCCTTACTTTCATGAGGTACGCACACAATGCCTCACATACATGTCAAACAATGATGAGCACTATGATCAACTACTCTGCCACTGAATTGGCAACGTACTAAACTTGTCAGTTATCATGCGGAAAGGCATTTTACGGCTGGTTCCTTGATTCTCCGCCATTGTGTCATCGTAAATAATATGAATTAAACAAAGCCTCGAGGCAAAAAATTTGCCTTGAACATTTTTTGCAATCCAGTTACTCGAGTAACTCGAGTAATCATTTCAGCCCTAGCCGCATCTCCACCCTGGAAAGCACTTCAGTCCCCGCGGCCGCAGCTGCTCCAAGCGTTCTAGTGCCGTTTCCGGGAACCAGCGGGCCTTCTGTTGACATCCAGCCTCGCAGGACCTATGCGTCAGCTGTGCCAATGGCCACCCTTCATTCCCTCTGCAGCAGCCGTTACACACGCGCTTCGCAGACAGATAATCGCAGGTAATGATGTCAATTTTGTTAAGATTTTCTTGTGCCGTAATGATGTACCTAGTGGTCGCCTAGTGGAGTGCGGGGATGTTTCTATTCTACTTAAAGAGCGCGACGCCAGGCTCTCTAAAAGCCTTACTTTGGCCGAATTCTGTGTAGCATTCGGAGTATACAGAGACATCATTTGCGAAGAGTTTCCTGAGAGGCGCCAGGAACTGGACACCTATTTAGCGATCATTTCCGACCTTGCGCTTAATTATGGGGGGTCCTTATTCTACGAATATCACAAGTCGTTCTATTGCAAAGCTGCCATGTACATCCAAAAAAGATCCGTTCAGTCCAACTCGTCGTTCCCTGGGTTTAAGCCCAGCACTCCCTTCCTCAACCAAGGAAGAGCTATCCCAAGCCGACCACCGGTGTGTATTAATTTCAACGAATCGGTCTGTCCTTATTTGAAATGCAAATTTCTACACTGTTGTAGTAGTTGTGGTGATAGTCATCCCAGAGCTGTTTGTCCCCGCAGGAAGAAAGCGGGTCCATCAAACGAACATAAATCTGTTTATAACAAACGAACATAAATCATCTAAATCTGTTTCTTACTACCTCGTATGTGTGCAAGAATTTACAGTCTGCCATGAGCCTGACATTGTGGATGGCCTTATCAAGAGAGAAGTCGACAAGGGGTATTTGATCGGTCCATTTCGCAAGTCACCTTTCAAGATTTTCCGCATTAATCCAATTGGAGTCGCCACACGCAAATATTCGGGCAAGAAAAGGGTTATTATCGATCTATCCGCACCCCACAATAATGAAAATGTTCCAAGTATAAACAGTCTGATTCCCCCTGAGATGTTTTCTCTATGTTATGCTTCAGTAGATAACGCCATTCAGTTTATCAAAACCGCAGGCAAAGGAGCATGGCTGGGGAAAGCCGACATTACAGACGCATTTAAAACTATGCCTCTCCAACCCTCCCAATGGCATCTTTTCGGGGTTAGATGGTGTCGTGTCCCACACACGCGGTCCCAAATGAATGGCCGTTCATCTATTCCTTTCATTAATAGACTTATCAGGCGTCTAAGTTGGACATGCATTATTAAGAATTTTATCATTACGGCTACCTACATTCCCGGCCTCGCCAACGATAAAACTGATGCATTATCTCGCTTTGAATTTCAGAGATTCCGCAGGTTATGTCCAGACGCGGATGTGTCCAGCCTGGAATGCCCTCCATTCAAGGATATGATCCTAGACTAAATACTTTGTTGACCTATCTCTCTTCAGCTGCGCACTATATGAGGTTGGGGCCAAATCAACACTGAATTCTTATGACATTGCTTGGTCTCACTTCACCTCCTTCTGTGCTGCTTTTTTCACGCCTGTTTTGCCAGTAAACATTCCGATTATAAGCTCCTTCATTGTGCATTGTTTTAATTCCAGAAAGTTATGTCCCTCTACTATTAAATCTACACTAGCAGGTATTCAATTTCACCTTCGCTGCAAGGATCCTTCTGTTATTAGTGTATTAAGTCATCCTTACATCCGTCTCCTGATGAATGGCCTCCAGAAGGAAAGTCCAGCAGGCAAAGATAAACGCCTTCCTCTCACCTTGTGTCTCCTTCACAAATTAGTGCACAGGTTGCGGCTGGGTGTTTTCGATTCCTACACAGACACCCTGCTTGAATCAGTATACAGTATTTAACTGCTTTTTATGGGTTTCTAAGGGCTGGTGAATTCACGACAAAAACTAGTTTTTTCAATCCCACTTCGGACCTTACCATGTCCGATCTCTTACTAGATCACGACCACTTCACTCTAATTTTAAAACACTCAAAAACTGATACATTTTGCAAGGGTGTGCCTATCATTATTAACAATGATTTCTGTCCCTTATCTTCCATATCTCGCTATCTCGCCTCCCGCCGTTCTGCTGCCCCCGATGAGCCCCTGTTCATCACACCGGACGGCAAGCCCATGACCAGAGCCTGGATCCATGTGCCAGCTTTGCGGCTTGGATCTAAAGCATACACGCCTCATTCCTTCAGGATCGGAGCTGCCACAACTGCTGCGCCTAAAGTACCGGCTGCCACCCTTAAAGAAATGGGCCGCTGGTCATCTTCAGCTTATGAAAGATATGTCAGACCTAACGCCAAAGACATTGTCAATGGCCAGTACTTATGAGTAATTGCTCAGGTGGTGCTGGGACCCCTTAACCTGTTGTTGTTCTTCACTCTGTTGCTCTTCTTGGGGGGCGTCACTCCAGCTTGCTGGTCATTAATCAGGTATTCTTTATTATCGCATTCACTGGTAGGTCTCACCATTAGCGAACCTCGGTCTTCGATCTGAGGTACACACATTGTCACTAGTTATCGACACTGGTATTTTAGTTCACTTAGCTTGCCCATGCTTTCACCAAGGCTGGGTTTCATTTATAGGTCACTGAAACTGAAACATTTTGCAGCAGCGCAGCACACCTGTCTGGCGTCCATCTGCTCTGTTGGGGATTTTCGTTAATTCCTGCTTGTCTTATTTATTGTGGCAGCAATTTACAGTGTAAATTGTATTTTATGCAGCAGTTGCAGTTTGCAGCTTTATCTTGCAGCAGCAGCTGGAGCAGATCTAGGGCGCCATGACCAAACATACTACCTTGTACTTACATTAATAAAATCTTATTTACTAATTCTGAGAGTTTCCTGTCTGAAATGACCAAGTTCATACAGGAAACTGAGAGACGCCCCTAATTAGTGACAACGCAACCTATCCAATCACTTTGCTCCCATACGCCCGCGCTAGTTTAAATTCTCCGGTCTCTAGGCCAGATTCACCCAGCTCTTGAGCTATGACGCCGCTTATTTGCTCCCTCCTCCTCCCCAGCTCCACCTGTCTAGATCTGCTTATAGTTTAAGGGGGATTTTCGTTAATTCCTGCTTGTCTTATTTATTGTGGCAGCAATTTACAGTGTAAATTATATTTTATGCAGCAGTTGCAGTTTGCAGCCTTATCTTGCAGCAGCAGCTTGAGCAGATCTAGGGCGCCATGACCAAACATACTACCTTGTCAGGGGCGGACTGGCCATCGGGAATACCGGGGAAATCCCCGGTGGGCCGATGGCCCAAAACACCGGCCCATTATCATCATCAACCGGCCCACCGCCATCAGGCCCACTCGCAGCGCATATCAGTACAATATTTTTTTTTTTCTGAAGACAACATTAATCTAGTTTTCTCTAAGAAATGCAAATGTTAAGAAGCACTGACTGACTTTTATACTCCTACTTGCAATCTGTCTTCACACCTATGGTGTCAAAGTTAGTTAAACTCGCAGGCAAACATAGTTTTTGCAGGGGCAGTGAACCAGCTCAAGGATCCCCTTTGGAGCTGGTGGAAGTGACATCCAGAGTCATAATTCTTGTCTTTGTTCATCTGTCAGACGATGTCCTCATTTCTTTGTGATTTCTAAGAAATGCTCATGACTTCTTACAATGTTGCATGGAATTGTTTGTGTATCATCTAAGCCTATGATTTCTCACAGTTAAGATCACCTCAGCTGACGTAGGAAGTACAGTCTTCTTTGCCTTGATTTCTTCGATGTGCTGGGTGTTCACAGTCCATGTAAGATCGTCAGTAATGTGTATTCCCATGTATGTCAAACTTGATCTAAATGACTTAACATAAAAATAACATTATCGTATATTTGCCTCATTGTTCTTCTTGGACGCGGCTATGTATACAGCACTAATTATAATTAATTTAGCCCATTTTTGAGGATGTTCGAGTGTTTTCCTCTATCGTTAAAGTTGTTTCTAACCGCACGGGAGCCGCCATTTTTCCATTCTGTTGTCAAAAAGCAGCCTTCTCATTGGTGTAGCATGATCACGTGTCGAACCGTGGCACGGCTCCCGACAAAAATCTTCTTACGCTCTGAAGACTATAGTTCTGCATAAAACAAAGCCATATAGACAATCGACTGGAAAATCAGCGACGAACTTTTTTTTGGTAACTAACCACGGCTCGTTCTTTTTTATTAGCTAAAGATTGTGTAGATGCCAGTGAGTGGAACGGGATTCATTTTCTAAAGGACTTTTCGTGCTTCACCTTGCGGCCTATTAATTTAGATTTTTGTTTCAAGTAGACCTAATGCAGCGCTTCTTATGAGGTTAAATTAATTAATCTGAAGTACATTTTTAATAGCCAACTCTTGAATGTGCTTTAAAAAATTGTGAATGCAAAAGTTAATAAAAATAATTGACGTATCGTGAAGGAGGGCCTTTAAGGATTCCCGGGTACAGCATACATCGCGTGTTGGTGCTGTCACCAAACAATTGGGCAATATTGGTTGATTTCTTTTAATCCATTTTGAAAGTGGGAAAGATTGTTTATATCCAACAATGTCAGAGTAGGTCTGAAATGGCAGGTTTAATTTTGGCCGGTAAAAAATATGATTGGCTGGTACATTTTTTCATCTACCAGCCATGTTGTCTGGTAAGCCAAAAGGTTAATTTCGAGCCCTGCCTGATGGGTAGCTGGGCTTGGCCGGTAAAAAATATGATTGGCTGGTACATTTTTTTTATCTACCAGGGTAAGCCAAAAGGTTAATTTCGAGCCCTGCCTGACGGGCAGCTGGGCTTGGTCGTTTGTGGAGGACTGTTTGTGTTTAGCTTAAGATTCAACAACTTCTTTCCCAATCCTCTGCATGTCTTAGGCTAGGAGAGAAACCGTTAGTGGAGCCTAGCACAGTAGGGGGACAGACCATACCTCAGGTTTCCCTGAAATTAATGATGGAGACCAGATGTAGAGACAGTAAGGTTAAGGGAGTTCACTATTTGTATTCACATGCTAATAATATTAACCTCTGATATGGGCAGCTGTGAACTGTCATGACACTTATCGATAATATTAAAAAGACACTGTGCTATCATTGAACAATAAATGCTATGAAGTAATTGTGCATTTTCAAGGGATTGATTTAAAAAAAATAAAAAAATACATATTGTGTCTGCTGGTCAGTAGTATAACAATATCTCACTGCCCTGGAAGTTTGATTTTAAAAAAAGGTATCATTTACGTGGTTAAACAACAGTTTTGCTTTTTTTCTGTGTCTGTACTATAATGTTCCATTTCCTGGTACATTACGCTCTTATACATCCAGTAGTTTTCACCATGAAGCAGTCTACATTTGAAGATAGTATATGTTGAACACTATAAAAAGCTACAGTGTCTGCTTAGAAAGGGTCCTCTGAGTCACGCAGGAGACCAGTCCCTGAGCAGCTGACAGTCCTGATGGATGGCCCAACCAATTACTCTCCTCTCCACACCATGCAAAATTCATAAAACACTTAAGCAGCAGCTCAGATATCATAGTTCATGCATAGATTGAGCAGCAGCAAGTTAAAAAGGGCTGGGCAATATGGCCAAAATATCTAAATCTCTTTTGAAACCATTCACAATTTTTATAAAATAGATTTATTTGTGTCACCATGAACTCAAGACAAAACATGAATCAAAATAGTTTTCTTTCTTGAAACTATATTCTGTTCCCCAGTAACTAGGGTCATCTGTGCCATCTTGCCAGCCCTAGGCTGAACATGCAGGTTTTAGTATTTACAACCTGCCATACCAAGAAAGTTATTTGGTGGCTGTCACATTAGTCGTTGTCTTTTCCTTGTTATCAGACTTTTATTTTGGATTTACCATGTGTCTCTGTTTACCTCATTGTTTTGAACTCTTATTTTGTAGTAGTCTTATGTTTTGTGCTCCTTTATTTATTTTGCCATGAGCCTCTGATGTTCCTTATGTCTGCCTCCGCCCCTCACAGGTTTCTGCTCATTTAATAGCCCAATAATTGTCTACCTTGTGTATACCTGCCCCTCGTTGTGTTACCAGTGAAGTTCCACCTGATGGAGCTCCCTGTGTATTTAAACCAGTGATGTTTCACCTGATGGTGCTCCCTGTGTATTTAAGCACTTGGTTTCCTTTTATTCTTGGTTGGTTGGTTGTTCATGATCTCATGCTGTATTGCTGTATACCCTGTTCTTGTTTGAAACCCACGTCGTCAGGAAAGACTTCTCGTTTTGATTTAAAACTGTGTTTTCTGTTTGAGTGTGTTTGAGTCCAGCCCTACATAGCGAGTGTGATGGTAGTAATGGCACTCTATCTGACTACAACACATTTGGTGCCATCATATGTAACCAAATTAAAATGTAACAGTCATCATATTGCTAAAGGCAAAATTCATAATGGTAAAGGGGAACACAAAAAAAGTAGTCAAAATGTTTTATAGATTTCCCACAGACTCACCCATTTACCAGATTAGTCAGACATAGCTCAGTTCTTTAATATTCATAGGATGAGATTAAATGACTCAACATTAGGCCCAGGCTATGTTTGTCGACATAGATAAACACCCATCTACTATGTGTGTTTATGATGTGTAATCTTTGTCCTAGTGTGACTAAATTATTTACCACTAGCTATTAAATACACTTACATTGCTCGACCACAAGTGTAATTCAGTTGCCATTAATCCTCAGTTTACCGGCAGCATTAACATGACACAACATTGAGAAAAGGCAACTGCTCTAATGTGTCTAATGAAGGACCCGTTCAATTACGTAGTAATACGTGGTAATCGTAGTCGACTGATCACTTTCGTGCTGCACTGGGCCAGTGACTGGAGCTACACAACACCCTGTGTAACACTTTCTGCAGGGAGGGAAACTAGCATGCCGCTAAGTGCACCAAGGTCACGTGATAAATCTAAATGGGTAGCAAGACTGAATCTACATTATAAGTGTTTTTTCTCTCTCTTATTAAAGTAGAAATGGTTCAATAATATATGGCAAAAGTAAGCCATCATATATAAGCTCTTAAGGAAACTGAGCCGATGTAAACATAATTATAACCTCATAAAAAAATAGCTAAGGGTAAATAGTAAATGGTAAAATAGCTAAGGGCTCTCAAGTAATAATCTTAAGGCATCAATATTATTCAGTATATACTTCGAAAGGCAAACTATTCTCCAACCCCCCCCCCCCCCCCCTTTTCTGCAGTCGGTGCAGTCTGAAGGCTACATTTGAGAGGATCTATGCTCATGATCCCGTGATCACACTGTCATGCTACACCAAGTCCTTTTTTGTGTTAGACTGGTCGGTTGAGTGAAGCACTTTTGGTTCGCTTCACAGGTAGGTGTGGCCTAAAGGTGCAGCACTACAGAGGCCCAATCAGATAAGCCTAATGATAAGCAATAGGTGACTGATGACAGGAAGAGACTTGGTCTACCGACAACATTACTGTCGTAACTATGGTAACTCCAGAGAAGTGCTGGCAATTGAGTGGCAGCAGAGGAAGCAGAGGAATCTCAATTTTGCAATTTAGGCATTTTCACATTGTTCAAAAACAACCACTCTAATTAAATCAAATACATTCAATACATCACCCAGCCCTAGTGCTGATCAAACCACACTTTGGAAACAGACAAAGATAAAAGACAGAGAGCTACATAAACAACATCAGCAGTACTGGTAATAAAGAAATTACCCTTCAATTGCTATGCACATTCACATTGTGGATGTGATAGCTTTCTGGAGCGCTTGCATACTTTAGTGAGAGAGGGATCGATCAACAGCCCTAACCTTTTATTTTCTAAATCAAGGTGGATGAGAATGGATTATTTGCTCAATACACAATCTTGAATTGGTGAGGTCACTTTCAACAGCAATTAAACTGGAATGGAGATTAAGAGATATAGTGAGATATGGCTAAGGAACTACTGGTACAGAAAATGGCCCAGTTGTAGTCTTTGAAACAATGCCTCAACTAAATTCATGGCAAATAAATGGTTCACAGAGATATTAACACCGTCATAATTGTGTATACTCAAGAGATGCTCTTCTATGACTGATGAATACTGGTCAACACTGCCATGGTGCTCATTTCTAAAGCTGTTTGTTATTGTCATGAAACTAAAGCAAGACCTGACAACATTTTAAGATGTGTGGAAAATATATGCATTATTATATATGCTTTCTTTATGTTAAAATGTTGACCCTTATCCCCAAGCCCTTAAAGAACTATCCATCTGCAAAAAACTAACAAACAAAAAAAGAACATTTTGGTGATTAAGGGATTTTGGACAGCTGAAGTCAGCAGTCACTTTGGAGGAACACACTGTTCTTTTCTCCAAGAACAGTGTCTGAGAAACAGGTCTTGAGGGAAGTGTTTGAGGGCATATCCTGTGTAGTTTCATACTATTGAAACTTCATACTATTGAAAATCAGAAAACATTTGAGAGGAGTTGAAATACCTTTGACTGCAGTGGTTGCTCTTCACAAAGCTCTGGCAAAGCTAGTTTGATTTTTGATTTTATTCGGATCCCCATTAGCTGATGCTAAAGACACCAGCTACTCTTCCTGGGGTCCACACAAAAAAAACAACGCACCAAACAACAGATATAAAAGGAAAAGCATACAACAAAGAAGAAATCAACATACAAACAACAGATAAAGGAAAAGGAAAAGACATATAGCAAAGAAGAAATCAACATACAAACACCAGATTAAAAAAAGACTAAATAACCTAACCATCAACACACAAAAACAACAGATGACAAATAGGGAAAAGGATACATGAGTAGATAAATAAAAAATAATAATACATGCTATTGTCCAGTGCAAACAGCCATGAGGTGTTGCTTCACTTGTTTTTTGAATCTAGCTTTGTTCTGAATTTTTGAGATGTGATCTGGAAGGGAGTTCCATTCAACCATAGCCCTGCATAGTACTGTACGTTGTTTTGAGTTTGTTTTAATTGTTGGAATTGTGTAGTTACCCCTGGTGGCATGTCTGGTGGGGTATGTGTGTACATTAGTGCTGAGTGTGAGCTGCCTAAACAAACAGTTAGGGGTTAAAGGGTTATGGTTGAGTAGAACAGTTTTACAGATCGCATACAGAATAGACAACAAGTCAAAAGGGAAAAAAATAATAATTCAATCGAATACAACTACTTATATAAAAGTGTGGTGATTAGAAAACAACATAAAACATTATTTAAAGGATACATAAATTAAAATATGTATGTATATATACTAATAGATTCATTTTTAAAGGTGCATTAAGGATTAATAGCTATTCGCTAAAGGTATGCTAGCAGCTAAAACTAACGAAATCTCTTGAAATGTGCTGACTTTGACATTATGACAAACTAATTACTCAACGACTGTCCTTACACAGTCAAACATCAATCATGTGCAACACAAGACTAAGCAGGACGGCAAATAAGCTACTTACTAGATCGGCAGGAGGTAATCAAAGTCAGGTCGGCGGGCATCGGCAGGCAAAACTACAGAACGCAGTTATATGCCTATTGACCCTGCTATGCCATTGGCACGGACGCAATTCTCGATATTAAAAGTCATTGTAGCGCCCCCAATTTTTTTAAAGCTGTTATTTTAAGGTTAAACTGCTTATCCTAACCCTTATCCTGAAGCATAATTGTTGCATATTGTACCTTTAAACAAACATCTGGAAAGGCCTGTTTTTTTTTTTAAAGATATAGCCTACTGTAGATCTCTGTACAGCTGGTCCCCTATGCTTACAGTTGCTATAAACACTGGTGCATGTCAAGGTAGGGAAAAAGCCTCATTCGACTGTCTTGAAGAATTTCTGATTAGCTTTGGTCAAGGTGAAAATATCTTCACTTTTATGATCCTGTACTTGTACCTGTAGGTAACTGTAGGCCTTTATATTTTTCTGAAAAATTTGATCTTCCTGGAATGGAGAGTACTAACATTACCATACTCTTTAGTGTCGAGCTCTATGAACTTTGGCTTACATCAGTTGGTTGGTGGTGTTATAATCCCTAAACTTTATGTCATGTAAAGGTAACAAAAAACGTAACCCATAACACTTTGTCAAATAGAAACTATAAGGTGATTTTTAACTTTAAAACTGTCGAAAAGCTGAAAGTGACTTGTCTTTGTTGACAGTTTGTTATTGGCCAGTCACTTTAGTGTTTCCATGGACACTAGGGCTGAACGATTTGGGAAAAGAAAAAATAATGCGATTGCGATTCAATATGCGATTTTTTTTCTCCATTTTATCCTCTTTTTTTCCAACAAAACGTACTGAATGATTTAAATATGACCAACACAATATAAGATCCATTTAGTGTAAAATATTCTTTCCCACATTTTACATTTTTATTTAACTGCTCATTACAGAAACAAATCGGTGGCTTTGCCACTGTGCATTTAAGTAATTTAAACAAAGTCAAGTATAAACACAAGGCCTGCACTTTTTAAAGTGGCATTATGCAGGGTTAGGATAAGCAGTTTTCCCTTAAAATAACAGCTTTGAAAAAATTGGGGCGCTACAATGACTTATATATGGAGAATCGCCTCCGTGCCATTGCCATACCAGGGTCCATAGGAAAATGGCTGCGTTATGTATGTGTGCCTGAAGCCGCCCTGTTTTTACTGTCTGCCGAACTAGTAAGCAGCTTCATTGCCGTCTTGTGTTGCACTTGCTTGATGTTTGACTGTGTTAGGACAGTTGTTGACTAACTAGTTTGTCATAGTGACAAAGTAAGCACAATTCAAGAGATTTTGCTAGATTTTGCTTGAGCCACTTAGCCTGGATACCAGCCTGAACTCCGCCCACAAAATTTTTGGTCTGGGAGATTCAGTCTGGAGTCGAGCTAGTTGGGAGGGTTTAAACGTTTCAAAAAAGTTGAGAAAGCAATCTAAACCAATCAAATTGTAAGGGCGGGCTTTATACGTTGATGGACAGATGACCTGATGATAGATAGAATACCGGTATACATCGAACAAAGATGGCGCCGTCTCGGGAGCTTAGTGGGACATATTTGATATGATTTAAGCAATCTACACGACTTTTTTTATGTCTACATTGACTCGGTTAGTTGTGTATACGCAACACCAATGTTGCCGAGGATTGTAGGTCTTAACTTAAGTACTCTAGACCAGGGGTCTTCAACAGGGGGTCCGCGACCCCCAGGGGGTCCGCGGAGGTACTGCAGGGGGGTCGCGAAATCTTTGGTTGATAAGATCATTTTTTTTAATATTTCTAAAAAAAATAAATAAATAAAAAAATCAACCAATTTTTTTTCCCACAAATTTAAATGTCTTCCAAATCAGAATTGTATTTATTCCCTTTAAATTTACATTAACATAAATCCAACATATTGTAGCGAACGTATAAATTGATCGAGAAGACGTTATCTTTCAGTCCAATCGACACCCACAGCTACCCACAGGAGCTCTTTCAAGCTGGGCACCGGTTCACTCACAGCACCTTTCATGCACAGGCACTAGCCAATCAGATCGCGTTTCTGCTCAAGTCTAAAGAGCGCGAAGGTAAAAAATAAAAGATGGCGGACCAAACTCCATAGCTGGTCTTGTTTGTACCTATAAATTGTTAGTTTGACATTTTTTTGCTTAGATTTAAAAAAAATAATAATAAAGAGAAATAGACACTGTAAAAGGTCAAAAAACGTTAATTGTAACTGAAAAATAAGTGAGGATTTGCGAGGTGTGTGAGCCTCCTAGCTAATGTTAGCATGCTACTACCTACAATCTTAACAACTTGCTAGCGGTGTGATTGGTTTGTTGACCTGTCAATCTCACTATAACATCTATGTTGTCAACACAACTCCACGCGCCAGACTCCTCCTCCGTCATCCGTTGGATCGTGTCAGTCAGGAGTAATTGAAAAGAAGATACATCTCACTAATGTGGGAGGATGTGTGCCATCGACACAATAACAGGGTAGCTATGTTTTTTTGGCACTAGGCCTAGTATATTATAAACAATATTTTATGCAATTTATATAGTAGGGGGTCCCTGCTCATCTCGCCATCAGTTTGGGGGTCCCTGGCCTGAAAAACGTTGAAGACCCCTGCTCTAGACCATTATTGAAAGGTTATGCTAACAGCGTAGACAAAAAAAACATTGAAACAAATGGTAGCTTCTAGCCTTGAGTGCTAATTAAGTAACGTGAGCAGGCATATCTCAACAGATATTGACAGCGCATTCATTTTGAAAGAGGAACAGAGAAACGCGATCAAGGCATTTGTCGATTGAAAAGATGTTTTTGCCGTCCTTCCTACGGGATCAGGTAAAAGTTTAATCTATCAGATGGTAATAATACTACGTTGCTCTGATTGGTTCTAGGTATCCAATTCAGCGAAGAGGAATTTTCTTTCCTGGTTCGTTGAAACACGCCCCATAATCACAGCCCAGTGGTTCGGTCTCAGACTCATATTCTGACTAGAATTATGAGTATGACATCGTCAGGCTATGAGCCACTAGCATCTCATTAGCAATTGATCCGTTAGGCTGCTTTAATCACTGTGTGCAAAATGTTCCATCTTAAAAAATTTAAAAAAAAAAACACGTTTTACCATATCACGATTTAATCGCAAATGCAATTTATCGTTCAGCCCTAATGGACACACTGTGAAGAAAGTTCTGAAAAGTCAAATTTGCTTGTGGTACATTTTCACACAGTGATCATTTGCTTATTTTTTTCAGGGCCTGAAAAGAAACCTGAAGAACAAGATGCCAAGAAAGACTGATTATATGTGTCTGTTCATCAGGCTTTTAGTATATCATCATCAGTGTAGGTCTGGAAGCATTTTTCAAAAACAAAAAAGTAGCAGACTACACCTTTAATCTTCAAGTTGCAGGAGGTTCTCAAGGATATAAGGAAAAGCTCTGTGAATGTGCAGCAACACACTGAGTTTTTTAATTCTGGGTTGTATTTGAAGTATAAATTATATGGATGAAAGTGTCATTTTGAAAGAATATTGCTCTTATTTGATGTTCTTTTCGCTTTTAAGAAAGGAAGATAGAAAGACATATCACATAACACAGGCCGTGTCAGTGCAAGGTAAATACACACCATCAATGAAGAACTGTATGCAGTACCAACATTAAGTGTGATCTGCAGTGAAGAAGATCAAAGCTCTGTGTGATGCAGCTCTCTCTCGCAAACTGACTCATGTCTTGTCTTTTAATTATGTGCTTGGTTATGTACTATGATGCTAAGGCTTGTAGCTTGCGTGTTCACAACATCTAGGCCTCAAAATTGGCAGCCTTGTTTAATCAATCACTCGAAATATTTTGGGTGAAATGATCAGGTATTGCTCCTCGTACATAACCATGAGATAACTTTATGAAGTTATATATCAGGATTAAGATATTTAATATTTTGTTGCCATTTGTTGTCCATCACCCATAACAGCATGTTGATACTCACATGGGCTTAACCTCTAGCCTAAGTGCTCATAAATAGCAAAGTACAGTCTGAAATTATTTGGTTCTAAGCTTGGTGGGTCTAATCAGCTGTTTGACACTGAGTCCATAGCTATACTGGGTCTCTCCTGTGTCACCTATATATTGATTAAAAAAAAAAAAAAAAAACAGTAGGTGAACTCACAAAATCTTTTCACATCTTGATGACGTATCTATTTTGAGTTTCATTCAATCTCTCCACGTAATGTATTGAGAAGCCACCCATCTCTACTTGATCCAGCCACAAGGCAATTTCCCATCAAAGACTAGCACATTGACTGTGACCATCTGGCAAGGACATTAAGGATTACCATAAGGCTGTCAAAATGAGCCATACCTTGATGTAGTGGACATTCTTTCAATTCTCATATACATAATGACAGAAGATGCCTTATGGCAACATTGAACCTATAAGATTGCAGAAGCCTTCCCCTTTGCTTGCCCAGAAGGTAAAGGCAGGAACTGACTGTACAAAAGAGATGAATTAATGATAACCCAAGATATAGCAAGTATGGCACAACTGAAGGATGACTATGACTATGACATAACTGACAAGACAAAGAATTCTGTTTCAGGTCTGATGGACAGACTGTACTTCCACGTGGACAGGTATGCCACAATTGCACTGTGTACGTGTCTCTAGATTTAGCTGGAGAAAAAATTGTCTCTTCCCACGAACCATTTATCCTCATGGGTAAAAAGTTTACCAATGTCAGCACGTTCATATCTTAAAGTTTGTAATGCCCTCAAAGGTGACTAAGCTGCCACTTATATAACTGTGTATCCCCACAAAGACAAATACTAAAGGTAGAACTGGTGTGTATTTGTATTATATCATATTTAAATTTGTATTATGTATTTAGATTTTATGTTTCCTGTGCTCCAAGCCATAAAAATGATCATACCCTGATCACCTGATTGGCAGAATGAAATGGCAGGATTATAATTTGACGACTGACCTGTGACTTCTCTCGAACAGATAAGCAGAGCATGATACTATGGCTGCTGGTCAGCTATGGTTCAGTGGTGAGGGACTATCAGCTTGGACTTTTCAATCATCGTCATTAATAATGTCTCACTAGGCAGCAGTAGCCAGCTATCAAACAGCTCAGGATCCAATCCAATAGAAACATGTGAAACTCAATACAGAAATTGCCATGGTCCACAGACATAACTCAGTTATCAAGCCAGGGATAAAGCTATGGTCACCTGACTGCAATACAAACCACCACACATCAAATACTAATGAATCTTCACTTCAGCTATACAATGTCAGTCGGATAAAAAATACACATACAGTATAGGAAAACACCAGGACAATAGTGGGTAAAGGAATGGGATGTTTTTTTTCTGAAACAGACTGTAAAAAGAAATGAATGACAGCGTGGACAGTAATGTATGTATGCAGCAGACCAGTGACTTGCAAAATAAGTAAACAGAGAAAAGTCTTGGTGTTCTTAAATATGAAGGTGATGTTTTGCCTGTGTATCAGTAACAGCCATCATAATCCCCCTGTGATTTTTAACTCAAAATGTTCATGCTTCATAACCTACCATTTCGACAAGGTGGTTGTCCCTGATAACTGCAATATATTTTGAATGATAAAGCTAGAGATAAATATGGTCACAGCATAGACCATCAAATTACAATCACCACATCTATGGCTTCTGGTTGATTACTGATGTGTATAAACATCCTACGAGTTGGTTTCTTAAACACCACAGTGTAGGATTCTGCGACGTGTACTGTACATTCATGGATTTAAAGAACATCATTTCTATAAGATTAAAAGTGAAATGCTGATGCAAAAAAGACATAGTCATTAGGGGTGGGAATCTCTTGGCACCTCACGATTCGATTCCGATTCAGAGGTCAGTGATTCGATTTTAAATTGATTATTGATTTTAAATCGATTTTGTAATAAATGTATTTTTTTTAACACATCCATTTTGAAATGCAAGCTGCATCGATTATTGCATTGCTCATAGAAAGTCAAAATTGTGACAAGAAAAATCTTTTTCTCTAATAAAGCAAATAGAGAAGGTAATTCATCTGTTGATTTTCTTTAATTATCAAACACAAAGTAGGAAGTGATTTT
The DNA here is from genome assembly GCF_963457725.1 of Sprattus sprattus. Lineage (NCBI taxonomy): Eukaryota > Metazoa > Chordata > Actinopteri > Clupeiformes > Clupeidae > Sprattus > Sprattus sprattus. The sequence goes on from NC_137926.1 coordinate 28,314,328, forward strand.
AGACTCTGAGTTGCAAACTCAAATGATTCAATAGTCGAAATGCATCGATAATCGTTTTATCGGTTTCAAATTAATTATCGATAATCAATCGATAATTGCATTTCAACATAAAATGGATGTGTAAAAACAAAAACGCTTATCAATTCTAAACCGATAAAACGATTATCAATCCATTTCGACTTTTAAAACATTCGAGTTTGCTACTCAGAGTCTTTGATCCCTTCCTACTTTGTGTTTGATAATTAAAGAAAATCAACAGATGAATTACCTTCTCTATTTTTTATTAGAGAAAAAGCTTTTCCTTGTCACAATTTTGACTTTCTATGAACAATCTAATAATCACTTGCATTTCAACATAAAATGGATGTGTAAAAAAATAAATAAATAAAAATTTCGAGAGAGAATCGAGAAAAATCGAATAATCGATTTTTTTTCCCCCACCCCTAATAGTCATGGTGACATGCAGGGCCAACACGTTCTCATTCCCAACTCGTCAGAATTTGCAGCTTGGTCAGTCGGAAAAGCGCCAAAAACCGACGCAATATCTGCCTTCTAGCGTCGATTTTCGACGTGCAATGTTATTTCCTTGCGTCCTATCAGGCGTCATTTTTCGACTTGCAGGGATGTTTCATTGATTCCTTTTAGACCGAAGCTGTCAAGTTCTCTAGCCTCTCAGCCATCTTGGATTTTGTGAGGTCCCATTCAATTCAATTATACCAAAATATCTGTAATAACTTGTGTTCTGCTTCACGAAATACTGTTTTTCTGTTATATTCGTACAACTTAACGTTAGAAATGCAATCATAACATGTTTATTTTACATGGTTTGACTTCACGAAGTATGTTTAGAGGAACGAAAATTCTCATTCTCTTTGAATGGGGTGACGTCATCAGTCCCATTTTACCTAAATATGTTTAATTACTTGTGTTCTGCTTCATGAAAACTGTTTAGTTGTTATATTCTTACAATTTAACATTGATTTCTTGTCAAAAATGCAATCATAACACATTTATTTTTCATCGTTAGACGCTAAACTATACATCAGATGCCCATAGACTTGAATAGGGTGACGTCATCAGTGGTTGTCCGTTTTGCACCCTTCTCAACAGACCCATAACGCATAACCATTACTTGCTCAATTTTCATCCGATTTTTAAACAGTTTGGTTTGTTACAAACGTCAGAGATGTAGTTATGACAGGACATGTCTGTGAATAATTGTGTTATTTTCTAAAGAATTATAGCCACGTTAATAACGTTTGTAACAAACCAAACCATTTTTAAATCCATCGAATAATTGGGCAAGATACGGTTATTTAAAAAGTACATACCACTACCAACACAATGTTATGGGTGGGCGAGCTCATATACGTCTTAAGACATCTAGCCCTTATATATAGCTATGGTTGCTGCAACGTAGCTGTGCATTTATCATTATGACTATGAGGATTAACAATACACAAGAAGCATGTTATGTTGTCCTGTTACAGTTTTTTCCCGAGAGGTTATATTTCATATTGATATACGCACATAAAAGCATTATAATTTCAACCTCTTCGTCATATGAATGATTCCTTCACTGACTGATTGTGGGCCTCATCACCGAGAGTGACGAGTCAGCCTACAGAGGGGAGGTTTATACCCTGAAAACATGGTTTTAGGATAATAACCTCACTCTTAACATCAGCAAGACTAAGGGGATGATTATGTAGGCTACTTTAGGAGATGGCAGGAGGTGGAGCATGCACCACTACACATCAACTGCTCTAAAGTGGAAAAGTTCAGCTGCTTCAGGTTCCTGGGGGTGAATATCAGCAATGGTTTGACCATTTTTCTGCCATGTTTACCCTCCCCTATTACCACTTCTAAGGAGACAATTTAATTGTTTTTGCACTATATAAATTAATTGAATTGAAGTCAGTGGTTTAACAGCCTTGGTCAGCAGTGTTGGGAGTAACGCGTTACAAAAGAAACGAATTACTGTAATGCATTGCTTTTTGCGGTAACGCGGTAATGTAAGGCATTACAGAAAAAAAAATTGGTAATATTTACCTCGGTACAAATGTCAGTATCGCGCGTTACAATGCATTTTTAACCTGGAATGAAGTGTTTTATTTTCCTTCATCCAAATTCGCCAAAATCACCGCGAGATCAGCAGAGGTGAAACGTCGGCGCAAAATGTTTCACTTCCTTTTCCTTTAGGCTAATCAATGCCGCTTTCAACGGTGGAATCGCCAGCTTTCCGAAAAATTGGCAGCAAGATCCCTGTGGCCACTAGCAGCAATGATGACAAGGTAAGGCTAAAACGTTCAGATATGGTATCCTTGCAGATATGATACCCACACTACCATTGCGTCAACATGTTTTTTTCTTACTGGGCTAAGGTAACTTTCCTTCTGAAGGCCATGTCACAATTCAATTAAATGTGGTTTGGAGCCACAAATGCATTGGTTCTAACAGACATGAATGAAAATGTACTTTTCCATTCTCAGAATATAGCTTAAAAAATGAATCACAAACGATTAAATATGTGGCCATCCATCAACATGATCAGACAAGTTCAGAGAATTAACGTTAGCCTAATTTAGCACCAAGGTTCTCCCTCCTAGGCTAGGCTATGTGATGTTACTTCACCCGCCACTGTGGCTGTATCGTTTGACTTAAGACTCTTATCAAAGCAAACAAATGCATTGACAGTCTCTAGTTCCGCTACATATCTAACTGAACACAGGGATTTTGTTTCATATCAAAAATACGCCTAAAAGCCCACCTCTTCACTGAATAACCCGCTAGCTTGTTAGCTGAAAATACTTGGTAACGTTACTAACTTAGCTCTTTTACCATACAGTGTACATGTAGGATAAAGCGTCTTTCTGTTAAAGTGCACTTTACCTACAAATACCACTACTACCTACTAGTTTAGCCCAGAGCCCTAGAATCTTTCTATCTTTCTAGAATCCTTCTATGTATCTGGTTTAACCTACATAGTTCTAGATCAGAACAGATGTACATAACGTCATTGTGAACCACATCAATGTATTAAGATGAAACGTAGTCTACAAGAAGTATGTTTAATACAATAAACCATAAGATGAACTTTAATTTGAAGGTTAATATTGAAAATGTGTGATGCACTGCCTGTTTCTGTCCCATATGGATTTTTTAATTTATTTTTTTAGATCTAGCCTAGGGCCTATACATGTATGCGTTTTATACATTTTAAATATAATGTGGAGCATTTTTGTAAGGGCGTGCTGAACTGAACATGAACATTGGGGTGCACTAGCCTGGGCTACCTGTCCCATAGAAAAAAATATTTTGACACACATTAATATTTCAATCTTCATGTTCAGCACAGCCATACCTTACAAAAATAGTTGGTTTCATTTGGGTTGTACATTGTAAGGCCCCTTAGCTAATATGTAGTGTTTATATCTTAGACTCTTGAATTTGAAATCTGGCTATTTTCTTATATTTTCAGCATGTACTTCAAAGCCGAAAAACCTTCACAAAGGACTTGGATGCCCAGGTGCTATGTGTAGGCCTTTTTATTTTGTATGACGCATAAACTATGCTTAATGCTGTGAAGTTGGAAATAAGAAATAGCTTAGATAAGCTAATTTTGTATCCTGTCATATTTTTAGACATTACAATACAGTCCAATTATTGTTAATATGAATAGGCCTAAAGTTACAGTATTTCTATCACAATTTGCCAGACTTTGACCTTTTGTCTGTTCTTGCGATGATTGTTCTTTGTATTGTGCCATGAGCCATCACTGTGGCTATTATGTTCTACTGTTTACCATAAGTACAGATACCACATCACCTTCCACTGGATGTGTGATTCACTAATTGAGCGTCTTGAGCTTCATTACAGTAAGATTGCCAAATCCATACTTCCAGTGATTTTGGAGCGAGTAGCTTACAAGTAATACAATAGTAGTGTAATGCCTTACATTTTAAAAACAGTAATATTGTAATGTAACAAATTACTTTAAAATGACAGTAACAAGTAATAAATAATGCATTCCAGTTTTGAAGTAACTTGCCCAACACTGTTGGTCAGTGAAGGAATCATTCATATGACGAAGAGGTTGAAATTATAATGCTTTTATGTGCGTATATCAATATGAAATATAACCTCTCGGGAAAAAAACTGTAACAGGACAACATAACATGCTTCTTGTGTATTGTTAATCCTCATAGTCATAATAAAAAAAGCACAGTTCCGTTGCAGCAACCATAGATATACAGCCGCGGAAAAAATTAAGAGACCACTTCAAAATTATCAGTTTCTCTGGTTCTACTATTTATTGGTATGTGTTAAAGTAAAATGTGCTTTTTTTGTTTTATTCTATAACCTACTGGCAACATTCCTACCAAATTTCAAAAAAAATATTGTCCTTTAGATCATTTATTTGCAGAAAAATGACAATTGGTCAATATAGCAAAAAAGATGCAGTGTCTTCAGATCTCAAATAATGCAAAGAAAACAAGCTCATATTCATTTTTAAACTACACAATACTAATGCTTTAACTTAGGAAGAGTTCAGAAATCAGTATTTGGTGGAATAACCTTGATTTAAAATCACAACTTTCATGTGTCTTGGCATGCTCTCCACCAGTCTTTCACATTGCCGTTGGGTGACTTTATGCTACTCCTGGCGCAAGAATTCAAGCAGCTCGGCTTCTTTTCATGGCTTGTGACCATCCATCTTCCTCTTGATCACATTTCAGAGGTTTTTTATGGGATTCAGGTCTCGAAATTGGGCTGGCCATGACAGGGTCCTGATCTGGTGGTACTCCATCCACACCTTTACTGGCCTGGCTGTGTGGCATGGAGCATTGCCCTGCTGGAAAAAACACTTCTCAGAGTTGGGGAACATTGTCAGAGCAAAAGGAAGCAAGTTTTTCTTCCAGGACAACGTTGTACTTTGCCTGGCTGAGGTTTGTAAAAGACCATAAAGATTGAACCAAAGCGGACTGGAGGGTCTTCTAGTTCGTCTTCTCTGATGAGTCCAATTTCACAGTAGGTGCAAGACTCTGTGGCTTGTAGGCCTCTCCAGGTCTCCGTCTAACCATCAGACGACCATGTGTTGGGCAAAGCTGAAAATTGGACTCATCAGAGAAGACGAACTAGAAGACCCTCCAGTCCGCTTTGGTTCAATCCTTATGGTCTTTTACAAACCTCAGCCAGGCAAAGTACAACGTTGTCCCGGAAGAAAAACTTGCTTCCTTTTGCTCTGACAATGTTCCCCAACTCTGAGAAGTGTTCTTTCCAGCAGGGCAATGCTCCATGCCACACAGCCAGGCCAGTAAAGGTGTGGATGGAGTACCACCAGATCAGGACCCTGTCATGGCCAGCCCAATTTCGAGACCTGAATCCCATAAAAAAACCTCTGAAATGTGATCAAGAGGAAGATGGATGGTCACAAGCCATGAAAAGAAGCCAAGCTGCTTGAATTCTTGCGCCAGGAGTAGCATAAAGTCACCCAACGGCAATGTGAAAGACTGGTGGAGAGCATGCCAAGACACATGAAAGTTGTGATTTTAAATCAAGGTTATTCCACCAAATATTGATTTCTGAACTCTTCCTAAGTTAAAGCATTAGTATTGTGTAGTTTAAAAATGAACATGAGCTTGTTTTCTTTGCATTATTCGAGATCTGAAGACACTGCATCTTTTTGGCTATTTTGACCAATTGTCATTTTTCTGCAAATAAATGATCTAAATGACAATATTTTTATTTGAAATTTGGTAGGAATGTTGCCAGTAGGTTATAGAATAAAACAAAAATGTACATTTTTACTTTAACACATACCAATAAATAGTAAAACCAGAGAAACTCATTTTGAAGTGGTCTCTTAATTTTTTCCGCGGCTGTATATATAAGGGCTAGATGTCTTAAGACGTATATGAGCTCGCCCACCCATAACATTGTGTTGGTAGTGGTATGTACTTTTTAAATAAGCGTATCTTGCCCAATTATTCAATGGATTTAAAAATGGTTTGGTTTGTTACAAACGTTATTAACGTGGCTATAATTCTTTAGAAAATAACACAATTATTCACAGACATGTCCTGTCATAACTACATCTCTGACGTTTATAACAAACCAAACTGTTTAAAAATCGGATGAAAATTGAGCAAGTTATGGTTATTTAAAAAATACATAGCTTACTAAAACCAGCGTTATGGGTCTGTTGAGAAGGGCGCAAAACGAACAACCACTGATGACGTCACCCCATTCAAGTCTATGGGCATCTGATGTATAGTTTAGCGTCTAACTATGAAAAATAAACGTGTTATGATTGCATTTTTGACGAGAAATCAATGTTAAATTGTAAGAATATAACAACTCGACAGTTTTTCATGAAGCAGAACACAAGTAACTAGAAAATGCATTTCCTGAAGGAAATACCAGTGCATGAAATGCAAAAGTTAGGAAAGGAAGAAGAAAAGAAAGAAGAGTGAAAGAAGAAAAGAAGAAAGGAAAGAAGAGTGGAAGAAGGAAAGAAGAAAGGAAAGAAGAGTGAAGAAAGGAGAGAAGAGAGTATGAAGGAAAGAAGAGTGAAAGAAGGAAAGAAGAAAAGAAAAAAGAGTGAGGAAAGGAAAGAAGAGTGGAAGAAGAAAAGAAAGAAGAGTGAAAGAAGGAAATAAGAAAGGAGAGTGAAGAAAGGGAAAAAAGTGAAAGAAGGAAAGAAGAGTGGAAGAAGGAAAGAAGAGTGAACAAGGGTGAAAGAGAAAAAGAGAGTGAAAATATTGAAAAAAGGAGATAAAAATGGAGTGAAGAGAGATTGAGTGTGAGAGAAAGTAGACTGAGAGGGATAGAGAGAAAGATGGAGAGATGGAGAAAAAAAAGTAGAGAATGGAAGGTGTCTCAATGTTCCTAGTTACAGTTAAATTGAGAGGGACAGAGAAGAGGTTCCTTTGATTTGGCGCAGGTGTCAGTGAAGCACAGGTGCAAGCCAGTTTAAAGACCCTATTATGATGTCATAATGGCCCAATGTAAGTCAATGGGAAAATTTAGATTCGTTTTTATTTAATATCTTAAAAAGTATAAAGTTTAGAAAAGTGAAAAATACATAGCATAAGTGTCCTTTACAAGACCTACGCGACAAAGTTTGAATGAAGTTTCTACGTTAAGCCGTTCGGCTGAATTAATCGCAGAAAAAGGTGAGAAGAAGAAGAAGAAGAAGAAGAAGCCTAGGAATAACAATACAGGGCATTTCATGCACTGTAATTAAACATATTTTGGTAAAATGGGACTGATGACGTCACCCCATTCAAAGGGAATGAGAATTTTCGTTCCTCTAAACATACTTCGTGAAGTCAAACCATGTAAAATAAACATGTTATGATTGCATTTCTAACGAGAAATCAATGTTAAGTTGTACGAATATAACAGAAAAACAGTATTTCGTGAAGCAGAACACAAGTTTTTACAGATATTTTGGTATAATTGAATTCATGGGACCTCACAAAATCCAAGATGGCTGAGAGGCTAGAGAACTTGACAGCTTCGGTCTAAAAGGAATCAATGAAACATCCCTGCAAGTCGAAAAAGGACGCCTGATAGGACGCAATGAAATAACATTGCACGTCGAAAATCGACGCTAGAAGGCAGATATTGCGTCGGTTTTTGACGCTTTTCCGACTGATCAAGCTGCAAATTCTGACGAGTTGGGAATGAGTGTTGGCAGGGCTCGAAATTAACTTTTTGGCTTACCAGCCAACATGGCTGGTAGATGAAGAAACTTACCAGCCAAATATATATGTTTTACCAGCCAAAATTAAACCTGGCATTTCAGACGTATTCTGACATTGTCTGACATAAACAACCTTTACCCATGATTTTAATATCATTGTTAATCACTCTCAGAATGGATTCAACAAAATCAACCAATTTTACTTTTGTAAATATTTTTTTTATTCAGGGTTGTTCCACTACTCCTCTTGCTCAATGTGAGATGGGTTGTCGTTGTCCATGAGGTTCGGTCTTCGCATTCGCACACTCTCCGCAACCCACAAGTTGATTGCAGGTGTGGGGTCGAATTCCTCCACATCTGGGGACAACAGCTGGACAGTCAGGAGGTCTGAGAGAGCAGCAGGAGTGAGGCTGGCCCTCCAGTCAGTCTTCACCTGATGACATAAAAGTACATGGGGAAATATAGCAGTGAGAAACTTAGTTGATGACAACGATACACATAAAACCACTGATTGAATCCTCACCTGCTTCATGGTGCTGAACCCTCGTTCACGTTCAGCGGTGGAAGCAGGAATGGACAGGAGCAGGTCAAAAAGAATCAGCACATCTGGGCAGGCGTGTCTGTGCCACCTATTCACTTCCATCCATGTCAATGATTCAAATTTTCCCTCTTGATATAGCTTTGCCTTTATAATGGTCCATTGGTCCGGGATATTTTGTACAACAATATTGGCCGAAATTAAAACTTCCTTGAAATTATCACAGAGGGCCTCAATCTCTTGGTCACCAAAGTCTAGAAGAAAAACAAATTGTAATATGCATTTCATCATGCCCGTTCCTGTCTAACCACTTACAGCGTTTTCAATCTTAGTCACTTCATCTGATGTACACTTAAATGCTTAAACTTTCTCTAACATTAACTACAAACCTGCAGAATTCGCTGAATCTGCCCAGTTTTTGAAATTGACAAGCTTTGTGGCAGACAGAACTCCTGCACCAAAGTCCTGAAATCTGTCACTCAAGCTCTGATTCAGCTTTCTTAGCAGGCTATCCTGTGAGACCTTTACAGCCCTGTTATCACTCCTTGAAAGTTCTACTCCCTTAAAGCTGGGACCACTGGTGGCCTTCATCATTGGTCCTTCTCTGATGAAAAAGTAGATATCAAGGTCCACTGCCTCCCCGGAGCCAGGGTCCGTGTCATTCAGCGTAGACTCCCCAGCATCCTCGCTGGTTACACCAAGCATGTCCCAATCGCTGATGGAAATATTGCTCCTCACCCCCACCACTCCTCATCTACGCATATGGACAGCTGAACTCTACCCACCCACTTTCTTCCTTTTCTTTCCCTACTAATCAAGACCATCTCCCCATGGCACGCTGCTGTAGTCTCTCCACCTGGTCTACCTGGAGTAACCCTCGGCCAATTGCACCCACCGCCACTGCATTGCCGTACACTTACTCTACCCCATACCCTATGCTAGCATTTATATACAATATACATTATTGCCACCACTGAAATGTTTCTCTGTCCCTACGTCCCTTACCCCTGTAACAGTTACCCTATTAGTACAGTAAACCGGTCTTGCCTGTATCATGTATTTTACCACTGGATGTCTGTGTATATACTATGTCCCGCGACCAAATGCTGGCTGTGTACAACCCCTGTTGCCCCCGGCCAACCTCAAGCAGATGGGTCCCCCCTTATGTGCCGTGGTTCTGCTTAAGGTTTTTTCCTGCCTAACAGGGAGTTTTTTCTTGCCCCTGTTGCCATTGTGCATGCACTAAGGGGGTCTAGGCTCTGGGCTCTGTTAAGCACCTAGAGGCAATTGTATTGTTATGGCGCTATACAAATAAAATTGAATTGAATTGAATATCTTTTAATCATTTTGGTATTTAAAAAACTACTCTCCTATCTCTTATGAATACACAGGTAGTGAAACACATAAGTTCCATACTTTGTCAGGTACTTTGTGAGCACAGTCTGTGTACCCACAAGTGAGCCATGTGCCTCTGCAATGGTGACACCACTTCTCTGTAGGCAATGCATGCAGACAGACTTGTCAGATGGCCTGTGATGTCTGTAAGGAACCCTGCGAATTTCAGTACAGACCTGTCCCTGGCAACGGCATACAGCTTTTTGGCTTTTGCCTGCTGAGTACCCTGAACATCCTGAGCATCAGGTGATTGAATCTGGAAACAAATCCACAAAAAGCAGTATTCAAAAGTTATAAACAGGGTGTTGTGTTTATGTATATGTGATAAGTAATACATATAGTTTACTGTTTGCAGACACAATAACCTCATTTAAACGCAACTCACCTGCTCGAGGTGGAGTACGATGGGACCATAGCCCCTTAAAAAGTTGTCCAAAGCCTGGTTGAGGTGGCCGACCCACCTTGTACCCCCAATTCTTGTTGGGAGTAAGGCTTTTTTCTCCAACGCCTTGCAACTACTCATCAAGTTTGCACTTTGATGGTAAAAGTTATAGACCCATGTAAGCAACTCCTCAACTTTTTGGAACATGGTGCTGCACTTAATGGCATCACTGAAAGAAAGTTCTAGTCGATGTGCCATGCAGTGCACACCGACTGCATAAGCACGGTCCCCCCGCAACCGGCTCACCACACCATTGTGAACACCAACCATCACCGCTGCTCCATCAGTGGCACAGGCAACAAGCTTCTTGCGCCACTCCTCATCCACACTGTCCATCAAGCAGGAGATGACAGAGGTGATGTGTTCGGCGTCAGCCTTCTCCACGGCATTGATCCCAGCAAATCTGACAGTGACTCTCCCTTCATTGCATGTTTGGATAAACAGCAATTCCTCCTCTTTCACAGAGCTGTCTGTAGACCCGTCCATTCAAATGCCCACAAATTTTGCAGCTTTGATCAGCTCTTCTGTATGCCCCCTCTCGATGGTGGCAATAGATCTAATGAACTCCCGGCACTGTTTATCATTGATGTAGGTCTTCCCGACAGGTACACCTTTCTTCTCATCCAAACTATAGAGAAACATTATTTAATTAACTTTTGTATGACCACAATTTATCAAAGCACATTCAAGAGTTGGATAATAAAAAAATATACTTCAGATGAATGAATTTAACCTCATAAGAAGCGTTGCATTAGGCCTACAAAAAAATCTAAATCAAGCCTTAAAATGACACCTATATGATAGATAAATATTGTTCAACTAACAATATAGCATACAACCTATTCTGAACAAATTGTCACAGCATTTTTATAATCAAAATAGCTGAATTTCTGCAAACTGGGTTAAACGCATGCGTAGAACCTATTTAGTCTTGCTGATCTGACATGATCATTATAATCAGAATCAGAATCAGAATTCTTTTAATGGCCAAGTATATTCACACATACAGGAAATTGACTTGGTGTGGTTGGTGCATAAGACATAAAACATAACATAACAACAAAAAAGCATAAACAAGAACAATGGACAATGTTTTTTAAGATAGTAATAAATAATTGGGCATAGAAGGGCAAGTTAGTTTGAGTACGTAAACCCAGAGTCAGTTTGATGCAGGGGGCTTGTTTGTGAGCCCAACTGCCGTGGGGAAAAAACTGTTCAGGTGGCGAGAGGTTTTGGTCTTAATAGCCCGGAACCTTCTGCCGGATGGGAGACACAGAAATAGGTGGTGACCGGGATGAGAAGGATCAACGATGATCTTCCCTGCTCTCTTGCTGGTCCTTGAGTGAAACAGGTCTAGAAGAGACGGCAGGTCGCAGCCGATGACCTTCTCGGCTGACCGAATGATCCGCTGCAGTCGGCTTTTATCCTTTGCAGTAGAGGCAGCGAACCAGATGGTTATTGAAGAGGTGAGGATGGATTCAATGATGGCTGTGTAGAATTCCACCATCACTTTCTTCGGCATGTTGAATCTCTTTAGCTGTCGAAGGAAGAACATCCTCTGCTGGGCCTTCTTGATTTTGGAGGTGATGTTCTCCGCCCACCTTAGGTCTTGTGCCATGACTGTTCCTAGGAATCTGAAAGACTCCACCATGTTAACTGGGGAGTCACACATGATGAGGGGGATGGTTGGGGCTGGGCTCCTCCTGAAATCTGCTACCATCTCTACAGTTTTTAAAGCGTTCAGCTCCAGGTGGTTCTGGCTGCACCAGAAAGCCAGGCGCTGTCAACTTCATTTCTGTAGGCGGCCTCATCCCCATTTGAGATTAATCCAATGAGGGTGGTGTCATCCGCAAATTTTATGAGTTTGACAGAGGGGTGGCTGGAGGTGCAGTTGTTGGTGTAGAGGGAGAAAAGTAAAGGAGAGAGCACACAGCCTTGGGGGGCTCCAAAATAAACCCTTTAGATAAATAGATAAAACCTTTCACGCAAAAGAATGAAGCTCAAAGTGCTTAAAATATAACAACGTCCCCTCCTCGTTCCAAAAAAACAAGGACAAATCTCCGGTATGATGTTAGGTGACCGAACTAACTAAAAGCCTTATAAAGTTTTTAAACAGAGAAAAAAAGTACTGCAAACAATGGCTATGTGCAGCGATTAAACTCATCTACACTGTTCAATACAAAATAAGAACTACAATGTACATGAAATTATGAATATTTTAGACAATCAAACAAAAACTATGCCAGATAGAGCGGCATTAACCTCGCGAGCGTCCCTGTTACCTAGCAACCTAGATAAAACCTAACCTAAACCTAAAACCACTGTTAGCTCGCCTCACCAGCCAGGAACTTCACCGCAGTGAATAGTTAACGTTAGCTAGTTTTAACCAGAGATAACTTACCTAATATAACATCAGTGGTGAAAGTAACCCGGTACGGTCAATGACAATAATGAGTATGACTATGATCATGTAGGCTTAGTTGATAGCTTTAGCATAGGAAAATTACAGCCTAACAGCAGATAGCTAATGAACGTAGAGTTGACTGTGTGGTCTGCGACTTATCGTCTGATGAAAGCCTTTTAAACGGCATAGCATTATTTTCTACAAAACCTCTTCTGTGGTCATTGGACATTGATTCAAAAACGTAAAAATCGACCATTTAAATGCACACGGACATCTAAAATATCTGGAAACAGCACTTGGCACCGTGCAGCGTCACACTTTATGTCAATTGAATTGTGTTACATTTTGATAAATAAAGTATCAACTTACCGGCACATCCAAACGAAGTCCGTGAAGGGCTTGGCGTGCTTGCCGATGGCATGGGCATTTCGGAAGAGCACCTGCATTTTTTTGTTGGTCGAGTCAGTGAGCTTCGTAAGTTGCCTGACGGTCTCGGTGGTGCACTGACGAGCTTCGGGCATCGTTGATCGCCATACAATCTTTGTGGCAGTTTGATGTTTCGTGGCTTATAATGGCCTCAAGTTTCATGACTTGTGTCCCGACAACAAATTAATTATTCCGCCTTTTATCCCTGATGATGTTTCGGCATACTTCACAATACATAATACCGTCAACGTATTTCAGCCACTGCCGTGGCTGCCCATTATCAGCAACGAGCCACCTACTGCTAAATTTTCTTGGTGTAGCTGTAGATGCTGTTGCGGCTGTTGTTACTTCCTCGCTCCTCTGCACCTGGTGATACACCGGCAATGAATCGCCACATATTTTCGAGAAGTAACTTTATCTTTAACTGTATGAACTTGCGTGTGGATAACTAAGTGTCTTTCAACTTATGATTAGCGCTCAACATATTACAACTTTATACACTTTTTATTCGCGGGCAAGATATTAGAACTTTGTATTCACGCGCAAAGCAAAATGAACTTTATAAAATGTGTATTCGCGGGCAAAATATTAGAACTTTGTATTCACGCGCAAAGCAAAATGAACTTTATACATTTTGTATTGGCGGGCAAAATATTAGAACTTTGTTATAGTTGTATACAAATTCATGTAGCCCCCCCTCTCCCTCTCCCACTGTTCGTGTTTGCGTTGAAAGCTATTTTTCACCATGACGGTAGATGAGGACGCTGTAGTCGGAGGCTGTACTCCGCAATTTCACCCGCCAAGTGGCGGAGCATCGGACACAAGTTAGTCGCCAGCCCCAAAATCTACACGCCATTGGCGCTTGGCGGGTGCCAATTTCGAGCCCTGGTGACATGACACCTACTACATCACTGGACAGAGACAGTCATAACTCTTTATGACAGTGTATGACATCTGGCATGACATGGTTGTGTTAGCCTTATGACACATGTCAATTTACTACAATTTTACTAAAAGTAAATGTTACTTAAAATGTTTTTAAAGTTTGTAAGAGTATATAATAAGTTCCTCGGGTAATGTTAAAACTGAGTCAAGTTCCAACGATTAAATCAGGATTGACTGTAGTGTTTGCATGACCTGCCTTCTCACTCTATTCTGAGAACTAATCTAGGAACCACAATACCTGCCTCCTACTAGTTCCTGTCTCATGGTTGTGAAAACAGTGTGGGCATAGTCACTCAGGGACAATAGAAAGAGAATCTCTAAGGAAGCCAATGCCTGCAGGTTTTTTTCCGTTGAGGAATCTGCTGGTAGGAGGTTAGATTAAAAAAGGTGCAGGTAGAATGTCAAACTCTGTCCCACTGCAACTAGAGGATTCCATCAAGTGTAAAAAAAAAAAAATAGCTGCTGGAGGTGATATGCGTAGTTGGGTTTATATTGCACATTTAAATGATAATATGCTCTACCATGTGTTTTTAACTGATTAAAAATAATAAATTGATTATTTTTAGTTAATTAAATCATCATATATCAGGAAGGTTTTTAAAATATGAATTATTGGTCTGTGAATATGTACTGTATGTATGAGCAGTGGTGTGAATTCTGTAGGTAATGTACTGTCACGTGCAAGGGGTACTGAAGCTACTCTTACATAAGTAAGAGATTTGGAGTCACTTCTACCATGTATGTGAGTGAGGTATAACCTGTCTCCCTGTTTCTCTCACTGTCTATCAGTGTTTCGGACCTGATAGAAACTAAAGAACCTACCAACGCTACAGTGCTTACTGGGTAATGGGAAAGTATCTAATGTATCTCTAAATGCACATTTGGGTAATCATAACCAAGGAGGTGCATTCCAGAACTCCTCCTGAACAATTAAGTACACTTAAATTAAACTAACCTAAACTTAAGTACAAAGTCAGCGAGGTCTTGTTCACATGATGTATGAAGATGGAAGATTAAGCCACATTTCCAAGATACTTGGAGATAAGGGTGTTGATGCTGCAGCATCCATGATGTGACATCTCAGGTGAGATTCAAACTAAACAGGTTAACAATGGCTTTAGGGGCCAAGTAAAAGCCTAGGAAGTGAAGAGTTGCTGTTCAGAGTCTGGTCTCCCCGACTGCTTCACAGTTTCACTGAGCTACCGACTAAAGCCCAGACTGTAACAAACAGATAGAAATCACACCCACAATGTTGGCAATCCAATTAGGTGCCCTAATGTTTAATTCAACTCAGTCCCTCATATTGGGGATCTGATGTTGTAACTGATAGATCAAACATTGACAGTGCAAAAAATAAGCCAAGTACTACACCTGTTGGTGCGTTTGTTTGAAACGCATAGTGTTGCTTTCTCCATTCAGGTATTTGGTTTGGTTTCTCTGTGCAGAGCTCCTACAACAGTGATCCAAACTGCGTAAGTGGGTAGTATCATAGTAATGAATAGGTATTATCATCTAAAAAAAACATTACGGTAACTCATAACAACCCACAAATTACTTAGTCTCACAATTGGTTCTCAACACTTATCTAGCTATTTGGTAAGTCTGTAACAAAATAGAAATGTATCGTAGTTAATATGTAATTGTTCAACAACTACCTCCTTACTTGATTGCTTGTTGTCAATGATATGCTAGTAATTGCTGCTAAAACCATTTTGACTTGTTATCACAATAAATGGTGGATTAATGCATTTACCCACTTATCACCTTGATACAACCCACTTACTGTGATCTGTAAAAGATAAAAGAAAAAAAGAAAATATATTTTGTGAAATGCTGTGCAACATCCCTTACCAGAGTCCCTTACTGTGTTGGTATAAGAAATTAATGTACATCATTGTCCATTGTTAGTGAATGTTTATCAGTGTTTCCCCTAGAGAACTAGCTTTGGGAGGGGAGATGGTTGCGGCCTAAAATTCCTGTTCCTATTGAAGACATCTGCTGAGATAGGTGCTCATTATAGTTAATGTCAGATATCCTCTGTTCAATTTTCAAACTCTCCCTCACTATATGACTTTTTTGATCAAGCAATATTCCATGACACCTGATACGATGCTAACGTAACCGTTTCAGAGTACTTCATAAATTTCCAAAAAAGCAGAGTCTGTTTCTCTGACTGACGTATCAAAGTATGTACCTTGTGCTTGCCCAGCTCTGTGCCTTTAGGAACTCCTGGGCTATGTTAGCATTGCGCTCCAAGTTCAAGGCTTTAAAATGCGACAGTGACGTCTGCATATTAAGCAGAGGGGTTTTCCATTTCGCTCCGCAAATAATTCCTCCCATTCAGGCAAGAACTTCCGATGTTCATCTTCATATTTTCGTTTAGCTTTACGCTTTGCTGGATCCATGGCATTCTTTCAGTAGCTACTGCTAGTCTGGGTAGTAACTCTCTGAGACTGGGTGCACACATTAGAATGTTTCATGTTTGGAACATTAACGTTACTTGAAGACAATTCAAGATCGAGTGATGACAAAATATACATGAATAAACACCCCATTCAAATCCGACAGTATTTCTATATATGTTGCGGGCAAAAATATACGTTTTAGATGTTTATTTTACAATATGAAAATTCTGTACAACAAGAGAAAAGTCAGTGAGCACTCAAGCTATCTTTAAACAGAAAGTAACGTGTGCGCAGAGATGGGCAGTATTTCATTTACTTGTATTTGAAATACTAGTTAATTTGCTTTTGAGTATTTTGTAATTTGTATTTGATAGGGCCGATAAAAAATCAAATGTAATTTGTATCAAAATACTTTAGAGTGGAGTAATTTTGTATTTAAAATACTCAAATTACTTTCCAGTGTTTAGGCAGAAGGAGATTTTTTTTCTGTCAGATTCTACCACGAGACCATCTGATCTGCCTCTGAATGTCATTGTCGAATCAGTCAATTTGCCAAAAGTGTTGCTTCTTATGGCCCGCCCCTTTTTGGGGCGAAAAATAAATCACCCCAGATCTCTCTCATTGACTCTCATGTTAAATCAATTTTTTTCACAAAACAGGGTTGTGGTCGTAAACTTAGAAAGCTGTCTTGATCCTTGTCAATTTATCTTCATTAGTACACCGACTTAAAGGAGGTTCTTTCAAAGAGCGAATCCAGTTGTTGCACTGAATGTTAGCCATCTTGACACAATGTGACTCGATGAAAGCTGTGTGATGTCCTTATACGCAATTAGGTCCGGGACGTGATCTGGCACTCCGCAACTGGGCGAGACTCTCCACTTTGTGAATGAGGCGCACCTCACCTAGGACGCGATCTGGCACTCCGCGCCTGGGCGAGACGCTCCACTTTGTGAATGAGGGGCGCCTCACCTAGGACGCGATCTGGCACTCCGCGCCGTATTGCATAGAGGCAGGGGCGCGGGCGCACATGAGATGATGTGCGCCAGTGTTGTCAATCACATGCGGGCGCCAATGTTGTCAAAGATAATCTGTAACTTGTGGAAGTTGTATTGTTAAACGGTGAGTACTTTGGTAGATTAAAGTGTAAACTTTGAATACAAATGCTAGTACAACTTCTATACGTTATCTGTAAGGTTGTGAATGTGCAGTGGTAATGTAAGTTGGATTCGTAAAACGTATTTTAGGAAATAAATTACATTGCTTGACGTGTAGCTATTTGTCTCTGTTTTGTTACCGACTTTCAACCTAATAAAAATCTCAACAACGTTTATAGTAGGCTAAGATCTTTAAAAAGAGTCTCATCGGCGTGGAGTGCCAGATCGCATCCTAGGTGAGGCGCGCCTCATTCACAAAGTGGAGCGTCTCGCCCAGGCGCCGAGTGCCAGACCCGCGTCCTAGGTGAGGCGCGCCTCATTCACAAAGTGGAGAGTCTCGCCCAGGCGCGGAGTGCCAGATCGCGTCCTAGTCCTTACCTGGCAATTACGTATGACGAAAGCACGGTGGGGATAGCCCTCCCGGAAGCCATATAGATTGCAATGAGAGCCCTGTGGCGGCGGTTACAAACATGGAAAAAAGGATACGGAACCACTGACATGGGCCCGTCATAATAGCCTGCACCTGGCCTTGTGGTTACTACGTTATGGTAGGGGAAACACTGCTGGTCTTACCGTACATTTAGAGCACATTTAGAGCACTTAAGAGTTTTCAACACTGTACACAAAGTAAAATGTGTATTGTCTTTACTATTTAACAATATGAACTAACACATATCATCAGTACAGTCTCCTTTCTATCAGTATCTGCCCACACTGTTGCTCATTTAAGCAGTAACTATTGAAGCCATGTTCATGTCAATCATCTAAATGTGAAAGTGAATTCTCCTTTGCCATCAATGATTAAAAGCAACTGTGCATTAAACAGGAAGCTCACAAAAATGTCTATGCAATAAAGTACAGAAATGTTGTGACTGAACAGATTTGGATTTTTTTATATGATAATCCTTCTCCATTTCAGAATGTGGTGTTTTATCCTATAATAAGTTCCCACCATTATTTCACTAAATGATTATTAAAGCAGTATACTTTATCACAGCAGGTACCTTTTTTTTAACTGGCATCAGTGGGCTTGTGATGGCAAAAATGTTTATTATTATTATAGGATGAAACACCACATTCTGAAATGGAGAAGGATTATCATATTAAAAAATCCAAATCTGTTCAGTTGATAGTCTTGGCAAATTTGTTGACATGACAATAAGGGTTTTTTCAAGATGGGAGCAAAATAATCACTATGCATGTATTTTCTTTGCAAAATTGCAAAATTCTTGGCCGATACCGATTTCCGGTTTTTAAGGAGGTCTGACCTGCCAAAACCGTTTTTTCCGATACCGATTTTCTAAGAAATAATTATAATCATATAATAGACACCATATTTGTTTGGCTTGAGTACCCTTCTCCCAGACAACATTTTGCTTATATAACTGCAATTAAAACTACAACTAGTGGTAGGCTATATGCTATCATTACTCCCCTTTTCAAGAATAAAACATCACAAATAAGAAATAGAGTGAGAGTTTCAACAGTGCCTCCTGAGCAGATTTATTTTGAACACTGACATTCAGTCCAGTTTACAGGTCAATAACTAGGATAAAACTAAAATAAATACAAACAAAAGATAAACTGCACTATTAGGCTATGTACTGAAAATAAACTGGTTCTCAAAGTAAATTGCACATTTCAGGCCTTTGACCTCTCTAAATAAAAAAGTGCATCATAATATGGGATAAAAAAA
Source organism: Sprattus sprattus (assembly GCF_963457725.1). NCBI lineage: Eukaryota > Metazoa > Chordata > Actinopteri > Clupeiformes > Clupeidae > Sprattus > Sprattus sprattus. Next base: position 28,333,444 of record NC_137926.1, read on the forward strand.
ACAATCAATACAAACAGGTAGTTTAAGGTTGTGATCAAAGTACTCCATTCCACTCCCAATGCAATCACTTAACCATCAATGGCAGGTTCTTCTTCACAAACAGAAGCATCTCTGCCTTCTCACCAGAAAGCCTGTTTCTTTTCTCATCTATGACATTACTAGCCAAGCTAAACAAGCGCTCACTATCAACGCTTGTACATGGAGCAGAGAGGTAGGCTTGGGCAAGCGGGGCAAGTGCAGGGTAGTGTGTTTTGGTTTCATGGCAGCGTTTTTTACATCCTAACTTTAACGTTACTCGGCTACTCTCAGCAAAATAGATAGACAGACGTTCATTGTGAAAATAGCGATCTTTTTCTAACAATCGTATTCTACTCAACTGTAAGGAATATTATTCTGCATAATGATCGGCTAAATATCCCGATGTGTTTCACATTTTTTAATCGTTATTTGAAAAGATATCCATAGATTTGTAAACTTCTTTTTCTGCACTGGCAGCCATACATACATGTGTAGCATTCCATATGGGACTAGTGGCAACGGGATTTCTGTTAGGGGAGTTGCCATGGTAATGGGTTGACTTGTGGTTGTTCTGAGCACGAGTGAAATACGCTTTTATTAAACGGAGAGCTTCTTATCCAAAGAGATATTTTCTCAGTGTGAGTTCTTTCTTCTGCTATGTTTTGGTTGGGGGGAGTGCAGTGTAATGCCATTTTGCTCTGTTTATATTAATTTACGTAACGTGGACGTTCCTTTTTGATGGGGGGGACGAATGTAGCATTCCACGAGTGAAACACGCTTTTATTAAACGGAGAGCTACTTATCCAAAGAGATATTTTCTCAGTGTGAGTTCTTGAGAGAGCCCTAACACGGACGCTACACATGTCTTAGGCGTTGATCCTCCACGGCTTATTTGTGACTTGCAAGCATTACAAACAGCGTGTTTTGGGTCGTCCTGGCACACAGTGAAATAAGTCCAAATCAGCGACATGTTTTCTTCCCGAGTCTTGCTAGTTTTTTTAGCTGTTTTGCTCTGGGCGCCTTGAGCTGCTACGCACCGCGCATGCGGGTCAGTTTGATCGGCCGAAAACCGGAAATTACGACAGTGACCGGCAGGTCACCGATTGTGGCCGATTGGATATAAAACCGGCTTTTTTAATCGGCGGCCGATTGATCGGTGCATCTCTACACTGTACAGCATAGAAGGGTAAATGTGTCACTGCTTCAGTAATCCAAAAAAAAAAAATGTCAGCTCTGTGCGTTGTACATAAGTCATTTTGATTACTTGCCTCCCTCTTAAAAGTCAAAGAGGCAACATGGCAGCCTCTGCTTTTGAGGGAAGATATCATCTTTCAATAAACCGAATGTCATTCTCTCTCACACCCCCCCCCCCCCCCCCCCCCCCCCCTGTGTCAATGGCAAATCCACCATTATAAGCGTCATTTGAGGGCTGATAATTTGTCAGAAGCAATTCCCCTCGGTAAATGTAAGGTCTCGAAAGGACAATCTGATAGACACACAATCTGAGGCACAGCAATGCGCAGGTAGTCAGGGAGTCTAGGCCTACATGACACAAGCCGCAAAAACAAGGCAACCAAGCTGACTGATCTAATTCCTATTCTCTTTCCACAGGGATTCTTCAATTTAATTGTCAACCATCATTTGGGCCATGCAGACAGCAATGCTGTGAGTGCTGTGAGAAAAGCAAGAGGGAGATTTGTGGTGGCTGCCTACAGCTACCTCTCATACCCTGTCTCTGTGCATGGTGATGTCCTTAGAAACAGGCAAATTGTCTGCAGACGATGATAAGTGTATTGACCACTGACATTAAATTGACCAGACTGCACTGAGATGAAAAGAAAAACTGACGGCGGGCCCCGCATGGCAGCACAGTGTCCTTATCTTCACAGACTGCCGTTCTCTCACATAATATGGTCGGCTGCTGCCTTCGTGGTCTTTTTAATGATGGTCTGTTCATTATGGCAAAAGTCACAACAGGCAGCTATGGCATATCTTGTGCAGTGACCAAATGTCGCAAGATTGAAAACTCCACATGGACATTAGAAAATCCTTGATGATATGGACCAGCATTTGATGAATACCCTTAAAACATATGGGGAAACCATAGCTTTATAGCCTTTTAACTGAATATTGACATATTATATTTCAATAGCCTTTTAGGCATGAACAAAACAGGGAATACGTGGCCATTAAATGATTAATAAAGCTGAAAAAAATACATATTTATCACTTATCACAGACAGGTATAACTAATATCAGCTTATGGTCTCATATTATAGTGTTATCCCAACAGGTTTCTCCAAATGAAATTCATAACATAACAAAAATTTACATTGCTGTCAATTGCCTTGGTAAGTAGACTGGCCAACAGAGTGAAAGACTTTCTTTCCATGAAAAGATGGCTATCTTTGGGAACTGGTATCTCTTCTAATTGGTATTTGACCCAAATAAAAGCTAATTGGTCTTTTAATGAAGTTGCCTTGTCACCAAAGCCCAGCTTGTTAGACATAACAATGCGCTACCAGCGGTCGTGAAAATGGAGCATCAGCATTTGTTCAGGAGCACGGGAACAAAACAAATGGTGTGTCAGGAGGAATGAACTGCCCCTTCATTTTAAATGAGCACAAATAATCCAGCTGACTTTGCGGTTAAAAAGCCCACTATCGGAACCCTAACCATTCCTCTTTCATACACAAAAATAAAACTGCTCAGACAGAGTGCAATTGCTTCGGGGCACAGCAGACTAGCGGAGAGGGAGTAGGGCGAAGCCGTGGAAGAAACAAGAGTCATGACTTTACATTAGGACCTTACCCTTAGCCAAATAAATAGCCCTGTCTGTGAAAGTGAGAGATATGGAAGGTGGGGTACTATGCCACCCCTTCTCCTTTGAGAAAAATAAACTTCCTACATGCTAATCTACCCCAGCAGGATGATAAAGGGCTTAGACCTCACTGATCACGCCCCGGTGCTCTACTTTGACACCTCCTGTTTTCATGTACCTTGTTGCAATACATCATATACTTTCCAAGAGTTTAGTTCTTAATTGTTCTAAATAATTGACTGTTTTATCTGTACCTCATATATATTGTGAAGCACTACTAGAACAGCTAGACATGTTTCAAATGTTCATCATTTTTTTTTCTAGTTTTACAGAGGATTGGTTGGAAACTTCCCACAGCAACCAGACCTCTCACTGTTACATGCAAATGCTCATAACTAACAACCTAGCCAAGTATTATAAAAGGGTGTACTACAACCATCATGATGCCTTTCTGAGCATTTCACTGGGTTGTCAAGTGGGCACCTTCCCTTGTCAGTGTTTCATTGAATTAGTCCCACAACCATAAGGCTGAACAATGGTGTTTGGCCTCCCAGACTGACTGATGGAACTGGAATTATTGTTATTATTATAGGTAAAGATGTACTTCTCTGTATCCACAACTTACTCTGAACGTATACTACTTCTGTCTCTCACTGAGATCCAATGCAAATGACATGTGACCCTCCCCCCCCCCTCTTCCTGCTAGAGGCCTTGTGTCCTGGCATCCCCATCCCCCCATAGGTGACCCTCTCAATGGATCCCACCCCCCCTTCTCTTTGTATAAAACCTGATAGCATACTGCATCAGGTTAGACCGTTCTTGAACCAACAGCGAGAGGGGTCTCCATGCTGCAATACAAGCCAACTGAAACCGACTCTGCCTCCTGTCCATTCTTCAACTTTAGCGTGCTATTATTATTCCATTACTGGTGTCTGGCGTCAGCTTCATACTCACGATGGATTAGGACACATGTTAATGCCAGGGACATTCACCTCAAGATACACCTCCAAAAGATTTCACATTCACGTCTCAATGTTTGAACAGCAAACTGCCTAATTATCTAAACATCAATCTCCTTATCCTATGGCATGCCACAGACTTTTCTGGCTAAGGGGGTCGGAGGGTTTTGATTGACCGTCCTCAAAATAACAAAATCTAGCAGCAGCATTGTGGTTAATTTAGCTACAAAGCCTCTAACAACCATTTCCGCTGGTCATTTGTGTTTTGGCCAACCTCGTTCCCTCGCTTCCACTTTGGTAGTTTTGCTACCAAAGACTTGGAGACTCAATTAGATAAATAATGTTCAATTAGGAAACCAGGCTTAATTCCAACTCTCAAATTAGACGAAAGGTCTGAGTTTAAGTATCCTCAACTAAGCATCTTAGGCATCTTAATTTTTCGCTCTAGGACACAGAGATCTTTGCAAAGACAAGAACACAATCACTCCTTAACCTTGCAAGCAGACAGTAAGGCACTAAACAGATGTCAGACACAAGAACAGAGACCACATTCCTGCCAGTCTTAAAATAGAGCACATTCATGTCGGAGAACATGATTCTGATTCACAACTCTTTCAACACTTCTACATTTGCTAGACTTCACTTAAATCCTTGCCCATCATCCTCGCTAACTGAACTTGGCTGACCGTTTTTTTTAGAATTATATGACGCGTTGACAAAAAAATCCACGTCTACTATTTTTCACAATCGACATCGTCGATTTCGTCGACTAGGCCTAATCGATGCAGCTCTATTTCAAATGATTTGTTATTTCAACAGTGGACCCATTTCTGCTCATTTCCGTCATGCTTCCATCAGCTCTACCGTAAATGGACAAAAAGCAGGACTGTTTGCACTTTGCTGGGGCTAGGTAGTGAAAAGGTAATGTGTTACGTAATGAAATGTGTTCCAGACACATTATTATGAATTGAAAGCATTAGCAGTGATCCTGAGGCCCTCTGTCAAGAGCGTGCTCAGCAAAGTGGTGAGCATGAGGATCAGGCTGCCCAGGCAAGTGCAAATAGTTAGGCCATCTCCCTTCTGCGACTCCTCCAGCCCTTGATCTTAACCGAGGCTGACATGTTTTAAACAGCTTGTCAGATGATTTTATTCTCATTTTTCCTGCCACCTTCCACAAATCTTCCACGCTCCTGTCCATGTAATAACTTGATAAAGTCTCAGAATTCAATCAAAAGTTGTGTGACAGTAATGAACCGATGCATTCATCCTTATTTGTGGATCTCATTGGCTAGTCGCTGAATGGACAATTGAATTGAAATGATACACTATTTTGGAATTCCATACATTACCTTAAAAATGAGTCAGTCATTCCATAACTTTCAAATTGTAACAAATGCAAGCGGGTGAAAACCTTTTGAGAAAAAAATTCAGAACACAGTTCACTTTACCATTCAGACTACTTCACAAAGTTTTGTTGTTGTTGTTGTTGTTGTCCTTGTTTCATTATCTCTTTTTGCCAGTGAAAGACAGCCGCTGTTACCTAGTTGATCTAACTAAAATGTTTACCGGCAATTTGTTTCAACACGTCATTGCATTGCATGCACGTGCCTTCCCTTCCACTTTTTAAGATATGTTGTTTAAAGATTTGAAAGCATCTGAGGAAAATAGTCAAATTCTTAAAGGTGTTTCTTATTGATGTCCATGATTGTACTCACCACACCACACCACACACACACAAGCAATACATGATTTACTAGTACAAATATGTTGCTTTGTTTTGGTATTTGTTGCAGGCCTGTGTATCTATAAATGGCATGTTGATTGACCTAATTTCAGCACACAACATCAGCTATACTTCATCGCTGTGCCTTCAAGGAAAACAGTGATGATGCTCCTTGTGGGCCTGAGTGTGTCCGGTCACCTGTCACAAGCTGAAGTGAGTATGTCGATAAAGCACTTGTTTGTTCAAATGCTATTGATGATTTCCCTCACTATCTCAGGCACTACCCTACGCTACATGTATGCGTGTTAAAGAAAAAAATAAACTAAAACTCCCCCTGTTTGAGGCTTGTAGTACCACCGCATGGTCAGATGGTTTGTAAGATAAGTAAATGTCACATTTTTCATTAAGGCGAGACACGGCAGGCAAAAACATTGTTTTTTTCAGCAGTGGTCAATTTTGAGATTTTGAGCTAGTTCACTCCCTGAACATGTAATCTTTCATACTAGCATAAAGAAAATATCCTAATTATACAATAACGTGTATATTTATTCACATTTTGTCTGTTCGCGGCGTTAGAATTCTCCTAGGTTTCCCGGAAAGTTAGCATTCTAACGTAACATGCAGTGTATCGGCTGCTTTCTGATGCCTGTCATGTTTGGTATCGTTGAAAAGCTCTGTATCTCCCACACAAAGCTATGTATTCCAAATAAGTTGCCGATCGCTAGAGAAAAATAAAATAGATAATAGAAGTAGGTTAATGAATTGCCCTGTGCCGTGTCTGCGTCTGAACGGAAGCTTTCGATGGGAAACCTGGGGGATGACATGCAGAAAGATGAAGCGCAAACCGGTGCCAAAATGTCATCTCATTCATTATGTTGTGTTGGTCAGTTTTACTTTAACAGTTCAGATTTCGATTCAGTGGCAAAAACAAAGAAAATAAACCTTCTAATCAAATGAGTACATGGCAGGACATTGAAGTGAACTATTTTCCATCTGATAGCTTTACCTTATGACAACATTAGTTCACTGGGCAAATCTAGGCCCATAGTTGCACACAGGGAGGGAGTTAGGGGGGAGAGGGGCGCTCTCAAGCACGCGCGCACATACACACACAGGCACAGAGTAATGGGTCTGCCTTGCTCTGATGGATAAAAGTAGGCTATTTGCTAAGCAATCACACAATTTTGCATAGTGTAAAATTAGGGACTGCTGAAGTTTATTCCTTTTATTCAATGTATCACTTTCAGCTTATCTAACAAACTGCCCCAGCGACTGTTCTTGATCTAATCCCTGGTCCTATCCAAAAAAAACAATTGGAGGTTTTTGCCCCAAGTGAAAGAAATGTGACCTGTATCAATAAAACCAAACCAAATGAACAGTTCTTGATACAAATTACATTGGGGCCTAAGGGCCCTATCTTGCCGATCAGAAACGCAAGTAGGACGGCGCCAAGCGCAAGTAGCTGTGTGGGCGGCTCTATGGCGCAGTTGCTATTTTAACGGCGGAAAAAACACACTTGCGTCCAGCGCAAGTGTCAAAAGGGTTGGTCCAAAGGAGGTTACTCAGCCATAGGTGTGGTTTGGGCGTAATATGCAATAAACCAATCGGAGCGTCATTTCACATTCCCTTTAAGAGAGAGAAGCGCATAGTCCATAGCGGCTTGTTATTTTGATGGCGGAATTACCTGGTGGAAGACCGGAGAAGTTCACAGCCGAGGAGACCGACGTGAGATTTACACCAATTTTTTGGCAAGCCATATATAATTACAAGGAAAATAAAGTATTTACCACTTGAGGAAATCATTGTGAAATCCATATCCAAGATATTTTAAAAATAAGCATACATGTAGCCTACACATTGACCCAAATGATTCAGGTTAATTGAAGCTGCGTGACATTTGATTTATTGTATGGCTTTGTAAAAAGCCGGGAGATAGATATATATGGGGATGCGAGAAACCCTCCAAAAGTAAGCAAAGTCAAGCAAGCATGTCAAGATATCGCCGTGATTGTTTCTGCAACGGGGCACCCGAAAACGTTGCCGAAAACGCTATAATGACGTCCGGAGACGTGGGACATCCAAGCTGGAAGGTAACACACGTTCTCGTGCCTTCACGGGAGGTGGATCTGCCTCGACCCAGGATCTGACGGCAGCAGAGGACATCGCCACGTCTACCCTCACGCCTGAAAGCGTGCAGGGATTTGGAGGCATGGAAATTGGCACCCAAGCCAGTGCACCAGCTGACCAAACCCAAGGTACATAAATAAAGTCCACATACACAGAGATGAGTTTACAAGATTTATAATAATACTGGCATTAAATAAATGCAACAAAGCCATACAATAAATCAAATGTCACGCAGCTTCAATTAACCTGAATCATTTGGGTCAATTGTGTACGCTAGATGTATGCCTAGTTTTTAAATGTCTTGGATACGGATATCAAAATGATTTCCTCATGTGGTAAATACTTTATTTTCCTTGTAATTATATATGGCTTGCCAAACAATTGGTGTAAATCTCTCGTGAAGACGACAGAAGTAAAGTGTAGCCTACAGGTCCTATACTGTGCGGGCAAGCACATGCGCCCTTAAAATAGCGTTCTGAATACGCGTTACAGACTTTAGACATTGCGCCTCACATTAGACCAGCTTTTTTTTGGTCAATGGCGCACGGCGCACGGCGTTGTTTTGAATCTGCAAAATACCACTTGCGCCAGAGAAACGCCTTCTCTGTTCCGCCCCCGCCCATGTCGACGCAAGTTCATTTCGAAGCGCGCCTCTGGAGGGAAAATCGCGCTGTGCGCCGGGTGCAAGATAGGAATGATACATGCGTCGGTGACAATGTCAATTGCGCTGGGTGCAAGATAGGGCCCTAAGTGTTGTATTGCATTTCTGGTTGCAGAGTTGCCGTTCTGGTGGAAAATCTTTGTGTGTGTGTGTGTGTGTGTGGTTGTCTACAGTTGGAAGACCTGTTTTGTTAATAAATTATCAATTTTCATGTACTTGGGATGTTGCATATTGTTATTACTATGGGCCTGACTAGTTGTTTTGCTTGCAAGGAATGCTTTTCTAATAGAAATGTGTGGAATTTTACAATGTAAATCTTTAAATGCGATCCTGAGTTCTGACATCCAACGGTATAGTATCATCTCCTTAACTTATTTCTTAGTGAAGTGTTGGTTGTCATGCATGAGTTTGTAACTTGTCTTAAAATATGAATAAACATTAACACAAAGATTTTAAAGTTAAACGATTTATTAAAATATCAAATATCAATGCTTAGAAACAAACCAAATATGTGTTCCCTTTTTCCTGGTCCTATTTACCAAAGTCAAATACCTTCAAATTAACATACTTTCAAAAATCTCCAACTAAATAATGGGCGCTATTTGAACTCTAGAAAAATAAGAAGCCGGCAGAAATAAAACTAGCCTACCCCAAACAAGTTGGTTGCAGGCGTGTAGCTTTCGTTAGTTGTAGCCAAAAACTATGGCGGCTCCTTCACTCTACCTACCAAGAAGGAAAAAGTTTACTCACAGATTACAGGATTCGCCTTCGCACGCTGCTTCTCTTGACTGATTCCCATATTGCTGTCGGAGCTAGTGAAGTTTCTTTCACTGCTGTCTCTTCCGTGTTGAGCAGACAATTTCAAGATGTTGTTAAACTTGCAAAGTCCACGAACATCCCTGAGAAGCTAGCTATCTCACTCAAATTCTCTAGCTCACGCTAATCAAGATGGCGGACAGACACTTTGACTCCTCGTCGAATAAATAGTTCAAAACAGTCCCACCTTCAGATATAACACTTAAGAAGCTCACGGGTTGTGCACTTAGTATTATGGTGCACATTAGTTTATCTTTCAAAAGTTAATAGAAATACGTGAGTAACGTATATTCACTTTTAGCTCATGACCAAATACACAGCAGTTCCTTTCCTGCATTCACGTCGCTCTTCCCTACAGTCTCCTACTCCTATATTTCCGCCTAACCCCATAACCTTTACCCAACCTGTGGTTGGTCCGTTACATACTGATGTAAAACAAATTTAAATCCCTTTTTTTCTTTAGACAAATTAAAGTATTTGTACATCATTGCCATCACTATAAATGTATTTAATCATCAAAATATATTTCACACCTTGAAAATAACTCATTCTATGTGTTAAACATGCAATAACATCCACTTTGTAAAATATGAACCAACTATAACATCACCACACTTAATGTTTATAACCTTTATATTCTATTTATGACCTATGAAGTTATTCTATTTATGAATCAATCAACTTAAATTATGACCTTACACCCCAAAACAGTTACATATTTAAAGGGTGGTGTAGCTGCCGCCCGTTCTTGAAAAATAAATCTGGACAGGAGAAACAGGACCCTGACATGCAGTGGAGGGGATTTGTAATTTTTTTCAAGAATGACTGGCGGACTACACATTATCCGGCTTATTATATGATTGCTTGCTCCTCCAAAATATCTCTATTTTTGTAATGATTTTGTTGCCATTTTGTGGAATCCGCTGAGAAAAGATAGCACTTCAACATTGCAGGTGTTGCGTAGCAACGTATTATTTGGTACCTTAAAGTTACAATGAATTTCCATTTTGATTAGTGAATGGATTACTTTCAGAATTATATGAAAGAGGTGAATCAGAAGCACAAAATCAGTTGTCAATAGTAGTGGTCATTTATTAGCAGACATGAAGAGTTCCTTATCGCAGGGACTGCGAAATCACAAACGGGACTTGACCTAGTATCATGGACCAATCGAAGAACTTATTCATTCACGCCGATAGGCAGGGAGACGTGCGTCACGCTCTGGCCCCCACCGGAGCCCATAAATACCTCAGCGCACGTATCCATCTTCCTTTTTTCAAAATCTTCGCGTAAGATTAGGACGTTCCAAGGACTATTCAACGCTCCATTCCTGATGGTCATATTACTTGTTTCTATTTTTAAACTTAACTCGATACTAGCTGGTGGTTTTAAGGTTCTCTAACCTTCACTACCTCAAGAGTACTACAAGTTCGACTCGTGGTACAGAAAGTGGAGTTTCACTGTATCGAACTTGTTAGGCTGGCCGGTCTCTAACTAGCCTGCTAGCTTGGTTGGCTAGCCTACTAGCTTGGTCTGCTAGCCTGCTAGCTTGGTTTGCTAACCTCTGGTTGACTGGGATAGTGTGCTCTTTTAATCTTTCTTGTGTTTCAGATATGTCGCGCCAAGCATACCCTGACTGTGGTCATGCTCGAGGGAAGGGCGACCACTGCTGGATGCAGCTTGAGCGGTGACGACCCGGTGTGCGACATTTGACGTGGGAGGGGGCGACTCCAGTGCCGAAGCTCCTGACAGAGCTGGCAGCATCGCTGGGGGGCAGTCATGAGACTGTACTAGAGCTTGCAATGGATCTCTCACTGCGTCTCACGCGCTGCACCTCCCAGACTCTGGGGAGAGTCATGGGAGCGAGCGTGGCAAGCCAAATGGAGGAGCAGCAAAAGAATGAGGAGGCATCAAGCAGCTCCGAGCCCCAGCATTCATCGGGACAGGAAACCTCGAGTGCAGGGCATGAGAGAAGTGAGTTTCGCTCACCCGCACCTCTGGCAAAGGTGCAGGTTCGTTGGGGCGGGAATCTCAACCAGTTCTGCCCCGCTACGCAGCAGCCAGCTCGCTCCACACAGGGCACTACCCACACGGGACGACAGCGCACTGCTTCGGTCGTTGACCACTAAGGGGGGTGAGGTGGATCCCTGGCCTGAGTAATTGGAATGTCCGTACATCAGTTAAAGCTACAATACATAAAATGCTGGTCCAATGAGCCTTCTGATCAGGAAAAAAACACAGCTCCAGCAGCTCTTTAGCCTTCAAATCTAAAGAAGTGGAGAAAAATGTACTTCCTGGGCTAGCCATTCCCTGGTGAACTGAGTTTTTTCTGTCACTTTGTTTCATATCCTTGATGGCTGGGCATCAGATGGTGACAGACAGGGTCATTTATAGCCATTTAACAGTGTAATAGCGCGACTACAGCCTATCTGCTCTCCGTGTGTAGTCCTATGAAATGTTTTGTTGAGTTATTAAACCTGCATATTTAAACAACACTGGTTTTTATTTGATAATGTTTCATCAAAAGGTTCAAAATCACATGCTTCATTTTAAAATAATGGTTATATAAATAAATTAAGGTTTGTAACTGTGAGGAATTTATTGACATAGCAAAAAATAATCTATTTCATACAAACACGCACATACAAAGGCATATAATACATACTCTTAAACCCATAACGCACATGAATATACATACACATACATGCACAAGTCCCTTTCTGCCCTACTTATTTCATAAGCCTGATCATCAGTGACATTTTAATAAATTCAGAGCTCATTCAATCCCACCTTTATTCACCTATACATGGATTTCCAGTGCAATGACCACATGACAGTATGTACCTTAATGCAATATAAATAGCCCTGGTACAACATAAACACATCAAAATGAAGACTGCAGATTTAAAGTCACAGAACACAATGCAACCATCCTTACTTTCGATCATACCAATACAGCCATGTATTGTAACATCAATCTCCCCCAGTCAAACACAGGGCCCTTGTGCCAATTTGTGGTTCAGTGCATGTGGCTGTCTCACTGGAAGAAATCCAGACAACTACTGCATCATTAATGCTTGCAAACTCCTTTAGCACTGCCACCCACAGGACTTAACTGCAGCCAGAGATGTAAGCTGACTATGAAATGGATCTTGCCTTGATCATCTGTGATAGTCTCATTCACAGCGCTAAGAACAGTTACCTTTTCGGTAACACTTTACCTAAACTCAGTAATCATAAAGGATGATAAACACATAAATTCATAATGCATCAGAGCATCTGACATGAGTCTATTAAATGCCTGACATGAGTCTATTAAATGTCATTATTATGTCATTATGAAGCATTATGAATACTTTATAACCCTTTATGAATGTGTTTATAATGCATTATAGGGTTATGCATTTAGGGTTATACGTTTTATTGTTTCCATGTAACCCATTTGCCAGAATGGTCCATGGGTGATTCCTTTTTGAGGGAGCTGTCTACACTGTTGTCACAGTACAGATTGGCCCGTTTGGAATGAAGGCAGCGGACAAAGAGGATATATTTGGCCAAGTGCAACAAAATGTTTTGAAAAAAGGCAACATGTTGTCAGAGAGAGGGATGGATTTGGGCTGACCTGCGGGAAGTCGGGAACACCTCGCCACCTCAGTCTGAGCTGGCTCACAACAGCCAGAAGCTATATGCCCAGGCTTCTCAGCCAGTGAGGCCCATAGCATCTCAGACCAAAAACCACCTTTTCCTCCAGGCACAAAGGGGAAATGCTCTGGTTGAGGAAGGAAGGGGAGGGGGGGTGTGGGCAAAGAGAAAGAAAGAGAGAGAGAGAAACACCTCACATTTAAGGGGTGTGATTTTGAACGACACCTTTGGGAATTTCAGTGTGAGAAGCTGACATGCTACACGAAGGGTATGCGAAGAGTGGGAGCACAGGATTTATACTGCCTGAACAGAATTAGAAGCAGGCTGGCAGACAGAGTGGGAACTCCAGGAGAAGGCACACAGAGGCATTCTATCAGCTATCTTTATGTTATCTGGCGAAAAAAGGTTCCATTATCAAATGCATAAAAGTGGGACTGTTTTGAATTACCTCATGCAACACACAACATAAGCAGCGCTGAAATGTTCAGCCAACCTTGGTGAATTGCATCAGGTTAATACATACGTAGCAAGAGGTCAGGATATATGAAAATAATGGCCGCCGTGCCAATCTCCCTGAAGGCGTAATCCTGCATATACCACATTAATTTTCAAGTATTCACATCACGATGTACAATGAATATTTTATTTATATATGTGTCAGCCATGCTGTTGTATCACACATACTGTTACTGTTATCATTACTAAGGAACTTGAATTACATCTTTACCCTACATTTTTTTCATATACACACATATCCTTGCCATGCCTTTTAACTCAATGAAATGTGTAGTGTGGTATAATATGAGACATATGTTTTAAGCAATAAATACACTTCTTCAAACTAAATGGCATAATAACAGTATCACGCTAATGTAAAACTTGTGAAACTTTTGACATATTAAACTGTGTGAAAAACTAGATGCTGAAACAGTATGGGATGCATATGCAGCCCCTATGCAAATTGTGAGGTGAACGTGCCTTTTTTTTTTGTTAGACTGGTAAGAATTTAGCATTTGCTTTCATCATCTTCTTCATCATCAACATAATCATCATTCAATCCTAATCTCTTTAACATTTTTGTATGGATCAAAACCACAATCTCACAATCTATGTTGATGTTAAAGGTTTCAAAGTCATACTGAGAAATCTGTTGGAGATTAATAGCTTGTTTTACGCGAAGCTCATTCACAGGTTGGGCCTGCTTTGATGTTCAGACTTGAAAATGTATATTGTTGAAAAGAGTTCATCCCACTGCTGTTTGATCATGTTAAAGACTGAACTTCAATTTCATCAGAACATACCTTGAAGGCTTTTGTGCAATTTGGAGCAGTATTGCATCAAATACACCAACTTTACAATTTTCTGATCTTTTGCAGTCATTCCATTAGACATTCACAACAAATAAATATATATACTTTTGAGGCTAGGACAAATAATTAAAAATGCAGTTGTTAGTGGCCCAAGCAGATAAAACTGTTGCTGATCCCTTGTGTTGATTGCCTTGTGGTTGCCTATCCATTTTCAAATGGTTTGGATATGGCATAGATGAAAAGCAAGTTAGTTAGAAGTCCACAAAGTTAGACCACAAAGTTAAAAGTGCATATTCGCCACAAAAAAGTCAATTCAGTGCACAACATCAATCATCCGTTTTGTTTTCTGTGCACGAAAGATCGTGCTCTATTTATGTGGACACAATGCTAATTTCCTGGACAAAAGACATTACACATTATGGTGTTTTATGGTTTTGTAATAAAAGAATTCCTTTAGTAGCACAGAATGAGTTCTGGTTACAAAATAAGGTCTGTTACACTTGGTTCCCCATAGGGTTTTACCCATTTATTTATGTAGGTCTTCCATATATTGGATTTTGGATTCTGTGACCTGCTGTCCAGCCAAGGCATGTATGCAATGAAATAAGACTAAAGAGACAGCCTCTGCCACATACTCGTGAATCACAGATGATGTGAATTACAGCGCTGCAACCATCGTGGAGGGAAAAAGAAACAAATTAGAAAAGTTCCTTAAAATGAAGCTGGTAGATGGGATCATAGATCATCCCCTGCAGCTCTTCACAGGCTGTGCCAGAGAGCCATGGAGCAACCAAAGGCAGCAACCTGCCAGGGTGAATTACTACTGCATAAGGAACTGATCACCTAGGGAGGATATTACGTCTGATTTGATTATAAAGCAGTTTTGATAATCAGAGAGCCAGGACACGGAGGGAGCCCTTCTGTGCTGAGCTGATGCACAAGTAGGCCCACAGAATCCCATAGAAATCGAGCTATGGGTCCTGAAAGACTCGAGTACTAAGTGGTGGGTGTTCAGGCGGGAGGTGTTTTGTTTAAATTAAAAGAATGCTATTATGATGGTGTTGGTCTCAGCACAAAGAGCAAAGCATAAAAAGAATGCTATGATATGAATAAAACTCTTGGGCATACCTTACACAATACGATATTTTACATTTTAAAGTTACCAACATACAGTATCCCAAGGTTGAATATTCATGTGTTTTTATTGTGTTTGAATATACCAGCTGTTTTTTTGTAAATTATGTGAAGCCTGGTCATCGTTAGTAAGCCCAACAAATTTAACACTGAAATGAGTCAGATATGATTGGATCAATTGGTAACACTTTACTTTACAAATGTTACAAATGTTAGCCATTAACACATAACTAATGATGTCTGTGCACAATAGAGTCTGCATTAAGCATCATTTATAATTTATTAGGCCAGTATTCACCCATTTTGTATTCTCATTGAATAGGCCTTTATTCTTGGTACAGCCTTAATAATCAACTATTCAGTCTTATCCTAAGGTTACTGATACATAGCAAGGATCAAAATAGGTTTATAGCTTTACTTTACCAACAGACAAACTTTATCAACAAGTCCATCTTGTAGTCTCACAAAACAGAGACATCTGTCAGAGCCTGATGGAGGCTTAAGGCTTTGGAAAAGGTCTCTGTGTCGCACGCCTGTGGTGTTTCTCCAGGTCAGGACCAGCTAGTTGGCAGATGTGGAAATATCTCCTGCTCAATGAGCTCCATGAACAAGCGGTACAACCTAACCGTCCTCTCCCCTATACCCACACCTAATGCGCCTTGCAAAAATGTATTCCATGAAGATGGACATTTAGGTCATTATTACCCCACAAAAATTGCAAAGTTAATGACAGCATTTTTGCCTTAATTCAGTTGTGCAATTAAGTAATGTAAATTAAGTGAAGTGTAGTGTAAATTAAGTCTGATAAGCATGAATTTTCTACATATCATGTGGTAATTTTTCTAAATTTGCTAAGGTGGGACAGAGTATTTGACTACCAATTGAATGTGCAGTATGGCAATGTTATTATCCTAAACCAATAGGGCTTTAGAGTTAGAGCAATGCTAATTAATAATATTCTTTATACCTGCCCTTCAGTTGATTGGGACTTTTTTGATGATCAGTTATACACAACTGCATGTTTATACCTAACAGGTTGACCTTAAATAAAAATTTGCTGTCTGTGTTTTCAAGAAGTTTCACAGAAATGGAGGAATTCATTCAAGGAATTCATTGATATATGGAACACTCCCCTTTGTGTGCGGCCCCATCCATGTTTGCGCTTTAGGATCTTGGTGATGTTATGAAATTAGCTAAATAATTTTGCCAAATTAGGTTGAAGTCATGCATGGCAGACTTTGCGTGTAGCCAGCCATTGCCCATCAGTGAAATTAGGGCTGAAGATTAATGGTGTCAAAACTACAGTGTCCGTTTGCTCAAAATAGCATGAAAATGAGGCTTAATTGTACTCTTCATTGTTATTCATTAGCCCTTTTGACATATCTTGGAACTTAATTTACACTACACTTCACTTAATTTACATCACGCCACACTTCATTTTACACCCACCTTTAGCTAGATCACTGGAGTTCATATGGCACTGGAGAACCATTTCCGAAGTAACTAAAGAAAGTATGCACTGTGATTTTGATACCATTCTGTTTTCTGATACATTGAGTGCAACTAAAGATTCATATAATTGTGGGCAACATAATTACACACCACTTCAGATTTGTGAGTTTGAAATAGTTTTTTCAGGAGTTTATTATGTAGTTATTTAAACAAAAAAAATGGAACAATAATAGGTAGACAGCTACTTGAGAAAGAAATGTGTGCACTTTAACCCCCTCTGATCCTCACCTTGAATAACCATGAGTAGAAACAATTAACCTTTAATATAAAGTATATTTACATAACTATTTTCCTTCTCACAAGAGCTTGCCCTCCTTCCAGCATGGGTTTATGAAGGTATGTAAAATGCATATTAACCAGTGGGCAACTTGTTTGTGTTATTTAAACAGCATATTCAAATTGGGAGTTTTTATGATATCAGCATATTCTAAAGAGTGAACAGAAGTGCCTTTTTGAAAAACTGCTTTCAAAGCAGTATAAATGTATGGTTGAAATAGCTAACAATCAGTCCCTTTGCTGTATGGATAGTAAAATTAGGGGTTTATTGAAGAGGGATGTGAGGCTTTCTTAATTGAACCTCAAAATGCCTGGACAATTTTATCAAGATAAGCACAGGATAGTGCATATGCAATGGCATAACTCCCAGTCTGGTTGCCCATAGCTATGCCCTAGACCCAGTCCTGTCGTCCTCCTGTAGACCACCTGGTAGCCTGTTAGGATGCATCTGGTGTCTTTTTTTAGGCCAGACCTTTATTTCCACGCATGAGCACTGTTAAGATGACTGTGCTCCTACTGGGTGGATGAGCGCCACCTTGCCATCTTTATCAGTGGATGTCTCAGCTCATCACTCCTAACTTAAAGATAAAAAATAGAACTTAGAAATTATTGGAAAATTCACCTTCTCAGTTTTCTCAGGATTCAGAATTTCATAAAGATCTAACAAATAGACCTAATGGTGGATGTGAAGTGTGCTGACATTATTGTCTCCAAACCAATGGAAATTTAATCTGTTTTTAAAGCTAGGAGACTTAATACAACTATGCTTTTTCCTCTGAAGGAGATTTGCTTACTTTTCTTAATGCATCCCAATAAGTAGACATACATGCCAGATAGGCCAGGTATAGATTGGTTTATCCCAATATAAAAATGACAGTGACATGCCTTCCAAAATATCTTCTGACATTATTCTGTATGAAGTGTCCACACACACAGTTCAATTAACACATAGTAATATATATATATATATATATATATATATATATAGCAATTATTGGCACCCTTAGTTAATGTGACCAAAACAGGCTATGAAAAAATATATGTCTGCTGTTGATCCTCTTGTTCTTTCACTCAAAATATTCTCCTTTTCATTGAAATAAAATGATTGAAAGAAAACATTTTAATTTTACATTAAATACATATTATTCTCCTAAACAGGTGTGCCACAATTATTGGCACCCCTTAATTTAATGTTTTGAGCAGCCTCCCTTTGCCAAGATAACAGCTCCAAGTTGTCTCCTATAATGCGTGATGAGGTTGGTGAACACATGGCACGGATCTGAGACCATTCCTACATACAGTATCTCTCCAGATTCTTCAGATTCTTAGGTCAACGCTGGTACAATAGGTTTCAGCTCTTTCCACAGATTTTCTATGGGGTTTAGGCCTGGGGACTGTGATGGCCATGGTAAAGCCTTTATCCTGCTGTCGGTGAACCATTTTTGTGTTGATTTTGAGGTGTGCTTCTGATTATTGTCCTGCTGGGAGGTCCAACCACGGCCCAGTTTAAGTTTCCTAAAGGGGGCTGTTAGGTTTTCATTTAATATCTGCTGGTATGTGATGGAGTCCATGATACCAGGTATCCTAACAAGATGTCGAGGGCCTTCGGAAGAAAAACAGCCCTCCAACATCAGAGATCCGCCACCATACTTCAAAGTGGGTATGGGGTGCTCTTCTGTATGGCTATCTTTCTGTCTATGCCAAACCCACCTTTGATGTTTGATGCCAAGAAGCCTTATTTTGGTCTAATCTGACCATATAACTCTAAGATAAAAGTCTGACTTACATTTGGCAAACTGTAGGCACTTTAGTTTGTTGTTGATTGACAGCAGAGGCTTTTTTTCTGACAACCCTCAAAAACAACTTGTGGTGATGTAGGTGCAGTCTGATGGTAGTTCTGGAGACTTTCTGACCCCAGGACTTAACTAACCTCTGCAATTATCCAGCTGTGATCCTTGGAGATTCTTTTGCCAGTCGAACCATCCTCCTCACGGGGCGTGGGGTCAATTTACAGATAGGTCCTCTTCCAGGCTGATTCCTTACATCCCCTGTCGCTTTTAACTTCTTAGCTATTGCCCTGATTGTGGAAGTGGGTATTTCCAACGGTTTAGATATTTTCTTATATCCCTAAATCCGGGTTCCAGCAGCTAAACAACTTTTTGGCGCACTTTGACACTGAGTTATTTTGCCTTTCCCATCTTGATGAATGACTAAGGGTATTTGGCCTGTTTCACCTCATATTTATACCTCTGTGAAGCAGGAAAACATGTTTGACCAAGAGTTCCTAATCAAACAGGTGAACTCAAAAATGTTAAAAATGAATGCTAATATACTTCAGTTAGATTTTAATTATAGGATTTTCTAGGGGTGCCAATAATTGTGGCACCCATGTTTTGGAGAAAAATATTTTATGTAATGTCAAAAAAAAAAATTCTTTCAAGAATTTTACGTCAATGAAAAGGTAAGATTTTTGTGAATATTTTGAGGAAAAGACCAAGAAGATAAACAGCAAAGATATATTTTTTCATAGCCTGTTTTGGTCACATTCACTAAGGGTGCCAATATTTGCGGATAGGGGCGGAGTGGCCATCGGGAGCACCGCCAATGAACTCACGTGAATCATCTTGCAGGCTGGCCTTCGCATCCGTGTCAAGTGTATGAGCGGCCCATTGAGTTGTCGTGTCCGTCAAATCTTGGTAGCGTTAAAATCTCCAAGTTCTCCAAGAGTTACATGACACAGTGGTCCAACCAGTATTTATAGCACTTTTTGTCTCTCTTCATCTCACTCACGGTGGGTGTTAAACTCTCTTTCATTAATCCAGCCTACTGATTTTTGTTTAGCCTCCTATATTGATGTAATTATTTTTATTTAGACGCTACATTACTTTCATGACCACAAATATAAATTGGCCAGCGGTTTAATTCGTTTTTTTGTTCATAAATTAATTTACAATGGTCGGAGCAGAGCCTCATGGGAAATGCGTATCGTTCTGCCTTTATCAAGTGAACGTAGGGAGTGTAATTAGCGGCTATCAGGGAGAGAGAGCAGGTGAGGCGGACCTGATGGAGGGACATAAGAGAAAGGAGAAAGAAGGGGCCGAACTGAAAAAGAAGCGGATGCATCAAAATGCACAAGAATTGCGGATTTATTCAACCAGCCGTCAACTAGTGATGCGAGTGAGTTGACAGGATACATTGTTGCGAATTAGCATAACATTTGAGCCAATACGGGACGCGATTTGTTCCGTATTTCCATAAATGTACATATAAAAATACACATGTCTGTCACCCACACATCAACACTAAATCTAACAATAATTGACCGATCGCCAGGGCTCCGCCCCCTAGTTATTGTTGCTACGTCCGACACATTTCACGGAACTGTCCACCTAAAAGCCATGGCGAGTACGGGTACAAGCGCTATAACTGTCAGTATGAGTGATGATTTTTGGAGTAATACTTCCGCGGTATCCTCCAGATCAAGCCAAAAAGGACTGCAATATGCAGTGGAAGGATATATCCAAAATATTAAGATCAGCAACGAAGTGGACACAACAATAATTGAAGCAAAGGCATACAGGTCTCAATAAAAAAAATTGAAACCCTACGACCTCTTCATTGAAATGCAGCCAGCACAACCTTGTAGATTAGTCATGTTATTTCACCACTGGGTAAGATCTGTATATAATATTTCAAGCTAGCTAATAACCTCCATAAGATATTTATTCTTATTATTTATTCCGTATCTGGCGAGAGACTGGAGGTATGTAGCCTGCTAGGATGGTGACTATCTTAGCTAGCGATGTTGATGTTACCGTCAGTAAAACCTTTTGTAAAATTCCACGCTGGGCTATAAAGCTGGCGATTGGGAATGCCAGCAGCATACATACAAAGTGTTCGTTAAAAGTTCTGTTCAATGTTGTATCAAGCATAAATACAAAGTGTTCGTTAAAATTCCTCTTCATTGCTGGCGTTTGCTATCGATTGATTGACTACATTGACATATAGACGGTCACATACATGAACATTTAAATTTTAAACATGAACACTTTAGTTGGAGAGACTAGTTAAGTTATTTTAGTGGTAATAATACAACTATTCATGAACCATTACTGTTTGGGGATTTGCTCTCAACTAGATAGTTAGCCATCATACCTAGCGATAGCTAGTTGGCAGCAAGCAGCTTAATTTACTTTGGAGCAGACATATGTGTATTTTGCGATATATTGAGTTGGGTGTGGGGTGACCACACTGTTTAATCCACAGCTGGCACCTTTGCGCCTGTGTTTCGGGCTTTGGGGAAGCGAAAAAAACCGATGCATCCCTCTAATCTCTCAGGGTATCTCATATCATACCTACAAGTCCCGTAGGCACACTGTTTAACCATGCTGCTCAGACCTCAAAGTTGTCGGACCTTCTTCTCTTAGTAGCCGTTGCTAAGGTATGATTGGACAAGGGCCGTTCTAGGGAGGAGTTTCGCGATCGATCAATTGTTTGTGTAGTTGATATATTGGAGGTGGAGGGGATGGGTTGGGCCAGTTTTGGGCACGTTGTGGGCCGGTGGCGGGCCGGTGCAGTCAGAATAGTCCCGGTAGATTTTTGTGTCCCACGCCGCCCCTGTTTGCGGAGGGCACTGTATATCTGTACTTGTAAAAATAAAAGTTTCACTTGAACAGATACCCTTTGTAGATGTGTCGATGGTGGCGGTCACGTACAAACCATGTATTATAAAGAGCCAATTACATTGTCAGAAAAGGCGTTACTGATGTTTCACCTTACCTGAACGTTCTGTTTATTTCCACCGTTACTATAGCAATAGCAATGCAGCGATATGTGGCTCAATGCACAATAGCTAAGCCAATCAGCCCTATATTTGTGATTATTCAAATGTTGTTTATGTACTTTATGACAGATTTTAACAGTGATTCCAGTTATGCAATTTTAGGGTCTGTTTGACGATGCTATGTGGAGTTATGAGTCTCTCCTCATTTAATTAGATAGGAGCCTGATCTTCTTACCTTGAAATAGCTGCCCAGAGCCATTGTCAAGATGTCTGCCAAGTTGTGAGATTTACCTATAAGGACTTTGATAGACCAATGCAGTCACTGCGACTCCAGGTTTGACATTGCTTTTATGCAACAGTTGTGCTATACTGTTATAAGGAGGTAATCATTTGAGCATTAAATGAAGGAATAATGTTGCTGCTCACCTCCGCCGCTTTATTTCTTGAAACTATCTAATGTTGCTAAGCAACAATAATCAAAACCAGTAGCCTGCCATCAGGCAAATGCTCTGAATAATGTTTTAATGAGATCTTAAAATAAGTCTAAAAAAACCTTTGGTTTGGTTCTTGCACACCTTATCCCGTATCACTGTATCCCATAGGCATACCCAAATTAGGCTAAGATTTCTGGCTGCGCTACTGATGCTAAATAAATCAAATTAATAACATCAGACCTATTCTACTCTTCGATCTCACCCATACAGAACCATTCCTTTTTAATTAGCCCACACGGTATCACTGTATTCCCACTTGCTTCTGAGCTGTAGAATCTCACTGGGAAATTAGATTGCGTGTTAAAGAAACAATATGCCACAATTGACCACTTTCTGAGGTATTTGCATATGAAACTTCTTTTGGTATCATCTTTAAATTAATTTTCCTGGTATATGGTCATGTGAAGGACACATAAACACACTGGTCATTCTCACCATGCACTATGTAGTTCTGTGGAGGGGACGGAACACCCCAAGAAAAAGTAAGAAAAGCATTCACAGCACAACGTTGAGAACTACATCGTCAAAAGACTGATCAGTGTGGACTGGGCTATTGTTGGTTTTTGCATGCTCTTTAGCTGAATCATTCGCTAGTTTAAGACCAACACTCCATAATGCTGCTTTAAACAAACTTAAACTTTAAACTTAAACCTATAGATTCATGATCATAGGGTAGAGTGTGCTGAATAATGAACTCATAGTCAAGTCATTTTATGGAGCTGTATTTTCTGTCATACTTTGTCCGCACACCCCCTTTACCGTCAGATCGGTATATAAAGATGAAGAACAGTGGCAAGTATGCAAAGGAGACAGATCTCTGTGCTGCAAGGAGCATTACACAAGATTCACCCGATCACAAGGCAGCAGACAGGGGACCCTTTCTCCGTGATGGGAGGTTGGTGTCGGTATTAAATGCAATCTTGGGGAGGGGAGATTGTAAGGTCATAAAAGGTGAGGGCATTTCCAACCTCCCCCACCCCCAACCAGCACAGCTTGACTGTTGCCCTTGTCTACCTGGTGTGCTCATCCTCGACCCTGCGCAAGCTGACCCCTCACCTCTGGTAACAGCTAAATTTATCAGTGCTGCACCGAAACTCTGGGGCCGCTTGGGACAAAGGACCAGACTCCCCTGCTGTTGGGCTCGTCAATCCTCGCAGATGCCAATGCCATCCATCTTCTTGCCATCATTTGCTGTCAGTCAGGGAGGCTTCTGTGAGTGTGAGGAATATCTGTTATGTGCCCTGCATAGCAAATAAATACTTCTGTGTTTTTTTTATTTATTTATCGTTGTATATGTGTAATAATAGAATTCCATTTGTACCCCAAAATATTCATTTCAAACAAGGGTTCGGGTTTCCTATATTTTCTGTACAGATACACTTTAAGTCTCCATGTTTTCCATATATATACCCTTTAAGAATACAAAAGTCAGTAAGTAGGTAGTAGCATTTTAACGGACCAAAAACAACAATTCCAAACTCCAACTCAAAACCGGTGTCCATGAGCATCTGCTTAATGCCTTTTATTATGCACACATCTGTGCATTTATTATCATTTTCTTAAAATGCTATGAAGTAACCTGCCAACTCAGAGCCTTCACACACATAGTGAATGAGGATGGATTTAATGGACTTCAGCAGGATAGATCGCTGCCGTATAACAACTCACAGTGGTATAATTCAAAGTGTCAAGTAAACCAATTCTGTGCCAGTGAATTGTTTTCTGGTGATGGAGTTTGGTTGTTTGCGGCTGGGATTTGACTGTTGAATGTAAGGCAGCCATGCCAGGCCACTGAGGCAGCTATTCCACAACGGCGTGTGTACACAGACAAGATAGATAGAGAGAGAGAGAGAGAGAGAATTTACCTGTGAGTTGTTCTTGGAAATGAAATCCTCTGATGGTGATGAAACCTTTGCTGTTTAGTTCTCTTTCAAGTTGGGCAGAGAACTGAGTTTCATGTTTCCTCCTGATGTCGGTTTTCTGTTCTCTGTGCTCATGGTCACCCACACTTATGTCTGGGAGGCACAGGGCTGTTGAACAGCGCATGCAATAGTGTTCCCTGACAAAGAGGGGGACAAAGAGGGAGACATATATTTTCAATGTACCCCGTGCCCACAGAGCATCCTCCATGTGGCCAAGATTTCAGTGTATTATTGGTTTCATGCCTTGGGCAACATGTAATATGAATTCATATCAACTGTTAACAATTGAAGCATTAATGCTGAAGGAATAGTGGCCACCAAGCTCCATCTAGCAGTCACATAAGACCCAGATTGATTTACAAGGTACACTGTGAGGTCAACACAATTGTCTACCAAACATCACAAACTGAGCTCTGTGTCACTTAATCGTATGCCTGAAGCATGTCAAAATTGCTAAAATTAAATGTATCACAACTAGCAGCAATCTAGCAATATTCTCTACATGTTGTGCATATGTGTTCTTATTTTTCCAGTGTCACAACACAGTGTGGACACATGTGTCCAATTTCCGATTTCAGTCCGATTTAAATCGGAAATTGGACACATGTGTCTCCCCAAATCTAGATTTCTTGTGTCCGACTTGAGTCCTACTGGACTCCGATGTAAACCCCTGGATACACGATTCGATTCCGCTGGGAAACGGACTGGGCACGCATGTGTCTCTCAAATCTAGATTCCAATTAGACAACAACAACTTTTGCACGTGCTTGAGATCCTGCCCACAGACATATACATGCCTCATATATGTCTATGATATGATAATCGCTGCTAGACGCTCAGTTCTTGTGCTCCCTCTCATTCACGTTGAAATACTGAAACCGAAACTGAAACTTTGAAACTGGAACGCAACTGTTTTGGACAGAACGCGCTAATTCAGTGAACAAATATTTTTATATTACTTTTCCACCAGTTGTTAGTCATGTAATCCATTCATATCGATGTGAATCAATCAATACTAATACAACTTTAACTGTGGTGTGTTTTAGTTTAATTTCACATCGTATTTACTGTATAATCAATGGTTAATGTAAACATTCCGCATTTGATTTGAACTGACGCGGCCAAGATCTGGATTTGTCACTGCCATGTGCTTTGAGATAGTGCAGTTAACCCCCCATGGAGACCCCATGGAGAGAATCGGATCGGAACTGAGTACTGCCATCATGTGCACGCACAGATGTCTTTGATCCATTTGCAATTGCTCATCACACTCTACTACACTATTACAGTGGCTGAAAATGTGAATTTAACAGGGAGCACATAAAATAGCGAGGACACATATTGAAATATGAACCCACATCAATAGCCTCATTTTATCTGTATATTTGGAATTAACAGAGAGGTTTTGTGAGTGAGGCTCATACAGACTGCCGAGCCAGATAACAGACTTGGTTGTCTAATTCTGAGACAGCTTTAAATGAATAAGGGGTAATTTAGTGCTAACACGCAGACACACTCACACACATGGTGCTATTATGTCAGAGATATATTTTCAGCAATGTTCTTGCTATAGATATCATCAGTCTGTTCACAGGAAATTGGAAAAGAAGTGTTCAGGTTGATGTATTTTCAACCTTTTCCTCGGCTTAATCCTATCTTGCCCTGCATATTCTGCATGCAACATATTCTTGAAAGGTTTGTATATGTAAATGAAAAGCATTGGCAGTGGTTGAAAGGGGCATGATATGATGCTTACATGATGGATATAAGATCTGAAGTATTTACAAAATCTTTGCCAACTTTTCTTTTTAGTCTGCACAATGTGATACCATGCATTTTTGCAATGCATGAAGTGAAACCCTAATCTCTGCTGAGTGGCACTGCATAATTTTACCTGACACCAATGGAAGTAAATTGTGAAATTAATTGTGAAAAGAATGCCTAGTGAAACATAGCATGTCATTTCTAATTATGATGGGGCAGGTATGAACGCAAAAGGCATACTCTCTCCTTAAGACTCCTCGTTGCAAAGTGCTAAGGATGGTCCATTTCCATAGCTCAACTTATTTTTCAATCTCTTGTACAGGTCATCTGTGTTTTGACATTTCTGAGGCATGGAAAGTGAATCAGCCTCAGGGTCTTGTTGGCTGCCTCCTCTTTGGCCTTCCAACTCTCTCACTCTCTTTGCTCGATCACAACTCTTATTACCTCTCCATGGAGCTATGGTTTTGGTCTGGAGGCAATGACAGTGACCCCCACAGAGACCTCATCTCCCCATCCTACCCATGACATTTTGGATACTAGCAACCAAAGACCAGTGGGGAAAAGGGTAAAAGCTTAACAACAGCAAGCCACCATAAAAATTGACACTCATGCTGTGGCGAGGTACTAAGACATGTGTTGCAGACTTAAGCATTGGTCTGCACTGGTCATTTAATAAGTAACAATAGCAGGCTTATACTGTCTGCATTTTAAAGAAAGTCACTATTGGTAGCATATCCATTTTTATTCATACACTTTAGACTTTTTGTCACGGTACGGCATAAGGACAGTGCGTTTTGTCTTAGAATGCACATGCTGAATCACACTAACATTTAATTCAGATTTTGAGTCATCAAGACTTGAAATAAACCATGTTTGTGAGTCAAGTTCCCATAAATGTATCCGTACAAGTTCCCATAAATTTGGCTGTACAAGCTGAAGTACACTCTTGGAAATGTTTATAATAAGTATAGACATATATTTTCACTGTCTTTTTTTTTTTTTTTTTTAACTATGCAGCTTGATAACATCTAAGGACAAAAAGTTAAGTTAAGGCCTATTAAGAGGCCATTTTTATATTTATAATAACAAGAAACTTAATCTTATCTAACAAAGGCTAAATCAGATAAACAGCTTCTTGACCGCCCCCAATAGTAAGATAGCTAGACTAGTTAGTCAGTTAGCTACTTGTGGAAAACATTGCTGTCTAGATAGCTAACATAAAGTTAATCCAATAGGCAAGAAGAAATTGTGCATGAAAAATATATCAGAGACAAAGAATTGTTCGTGTGTTCATGGCAGTTTTATTGTGATACATTTCTGGTATAATTCCAGAAATATGTAAAAGGCGTTTAAATAATGTGTAAACCTTTGGGGTATAAAGTCTTACATTTAAGTGATTCATTTATAAATAGAATTAAAAGATGTGAAATATATTGTATTGCATGTTGTAAAAATGCTTTGATCTAAATGTGTTTTATATTATTAATATGTCACGGACCAATCAGAGTTTAGGTGAAAGGTTATGGGGTTAGGCAGGAGGGGAGGAGAGAAGATGGAATGGAGACAACGTTAGTCCAATGTCATTAATTGAGAGAAGAGATTTCACTGTTATTAACTCCATCTGTAGGTTATTGGAGTGGAGGGTCACTGACATAAGTTCTCAGCATTGGTATGAATGGCGTGGCAACATGTTTTCAACCGCGTAAATTTCAGCTCTACCCAAAGAAATCACAAGCCTTTTTTGGAAAAACGGCAAGATCTCAGATCGAAGCAGGCAAAAGGGTCTGCAATATGCTTATATAGGCTACAACCACGACATTACATGCCGTGTTTGTAGACAGACAAATGCTAAGGCTAACAGGTTCATTCCAGCTATGTTTATGTGTTCTATTATCTACACAGTCGCTGCTACGCAAACATGTAAGGTGGTAAAACTGAATTGTATTTTAAGCAAGGGTTTTCTCACGCTTTCGATGCAGTGGGCAGATTTGAGCGACATAGCTTCTTGGAACAAACGTAGGTGCTTCTGTTTACGTTGCTGACATTCAGCTGATGGGGGGGTCGTCCACATTGTTTGATCCACAGCAGGCATTTCTCTCTCTGGGTCTTGGGTTTCGGGAAGGGATAAAATGTCACCCCTCCCTCCAGCCTTTTTGGATATCGGCTGTCAGAATTACACACTCCATAAGCGCAACGTTTAATTTTCTCTTCTCGAGCAGACGTCTCTCTCATTGACTTCCATTCATCAAAATGGCTCGCTTGACTGAGGTCCCGAGCTTATTAACCGCCGCTATGCTATGATTGATCAGTTACCGTTTTGGGGAGTGGTCGCGGAAGGGTCAATTGCACGTTAAACTGTAATTCACCGTGCAAGTGCTTATACTTTGCAAAACTGATTTGACTGGACACTGGGGAGATCGCTGTTCGCTTGGATAAGGCAAACAGAAGAATTAGTTTGAAGGAACTGCCAAGAGTTCACTAGCGTGCGAGAGGAGCAACGTGTCTGCTCGTTTCGGCTGTGATACCCTTAAACTACTCAAAGGAACTCCGCTACCATTCCACTGCAACAAGGTAAGTGTTCTTGCCATTTTTTTGTTTTGGTCGCTTGAGTGAACAGGCCATTTAGTTTGTGGTATCAACGTACTCCAGTAGAGTCAGGCCTGCAACGAACTACTGTGGGGCATGGACGGATTAAGAAACCACGGGCCCCTGGGCCTGGACAAGTTAAAGCCCCCCCCCCCCCGCAAAAAAATAAATAAATGTGCGCTCGAAAAAACACGCACCCACATAGAAACACCGGCGTGTTCATAATATATATATATATATTTTACCAACAATGTGTTGGATTTAACGGTCGAATTAGATACGTTGGCTTTTGTATTGGGAAAGTAAACAGGTCAAAGTTTTCTCCGTAACATCCACCTTCGGTGCACTGCCCTGCTATTGTTTCTGACATTACTGTACATGTGATAGGGCAACAGCCGAGTGATTCTTTTCCAAATTGAAACTGATAAAGACCTACCTGAGCAGCATGGGGCAGGAGAGTCTGAATGCGCTGGCTATCCTGCTCATTGAAAAAGCTATCATGCATCACCACTTAAATGTTTGAAAGGCGTCGTTCGGCAAGTGTAGGCTACTGTGCTCAGTCCACTTGTAGGTCTTGACGTTCAGATTCTGCGCCTAAACCAGCTAAATCGTATCGTCTCGTCACATGATCAAATAGACACTTGACATTGGCGAACAAGATAGGCTACATATTAATTCAATTCAATTCAATTCAATTTTATTTGTATAGCGCCATAACAATACAATTGCCTCTCGGCGCTTAACAGAGCCCAGAGCCTGAACCCCCTTAGTGCATGCACAACGGCAACAGGGGCAAGAAAAAACTCCCTGTTAGGCAGGAAGAAACCTTGAGCAGAACCACGGCACATAAGGGGGGACCCATCTGCTTGAGGTCGGCTGGGTGGAGACAGGAAGGTGGGACGGGGGGAAGGGGGGAAGGGGAAGGGTAGTGTGGCAGAAGGGGAAAGGAAGCAACAGGGGCAATACACAGCCAGCATTTGGTCACTGGACATATGTGTACGTACATCTGGTGGTAAATACATGATACAGACAAGACCAGATTACTGTGGCAATAGGGTTATTGTTACAGGGGTAGGGGATGTAGGGACAGAGAAACATTTCGGTGGAGGCAATAATGTATATTGTACATAAATGCTAGCATAGGGTATTGGGTAGAGTAGGTGTACGGCAATGCAGTGGGTGCGGTTGGCCGAGGGTTTCTCTAGGTAGACCAGGTAGAAAGACTACGTGCAGAGTGGTGGGGGTGGGGAGGGAAAGTTCCACAACCATCAGCGATTGGAACACGCCTGGCTCCGGGGAGGCAGTGGACCTTGCAGGGGCCGCTTGTTAAAGGGGGGGGTGTGGACATCTCGGACCATGGAGCTGCCGATGACCAGGGTGGGGGTCGTCACATCCAGCGGGAGAAGTCGTCAAGGGGATGATGACTGAGTTGAGGGCCCAGGATGGGGAGCAGGGCGGCGTGGGCGATGCTGGTGATGCTCTGGAGCCGGTCTGCAGGGGCGATTCGGGGCGGGCTGAGGAGGGGAGTGATCAGGCCCAGGAGGCTCCTCCTGATCCATCTAACAAACAGGAAATGACGAATCAGTCTGCAGGTCTGTCAGTCGGGAATCAGCACGAACAAACACACAGATGAATCATTTCACCAACCAGGGACATGTCACCTGTGTGTCGGTTTGCCTGTTGCATATTGCAATATTTAGATATGTTTAGTTTTTCTGGCATTGAACATTTTGTTTTTTGTTGTGATCTGTTTGCCGGGGCCGTACATGCATCCACTCGGCAAACAGGAAACACATTTGATGTTGCGGTACTAACATTGAACATTTTGTTTTTTGCTGTGATCTGTTTGCCGGGGCCGTACATGCATCCACTCGGCAAACAGAAAACACATTTGATGTTGCGGTACTAAATTACAAGTAGTAATTTAATTTGTTTTTTGTTGTGATCTGTTTGCCGGGGCCGTACATGCATCCACTCGGCAAACAGGAAACACATTTGATGTTGCGGTACTAAATTACAGGTAGTAATTTAATTTGTTTTTTGTTGTGATCTGTTTGCCGGGGCCGTACATGCATCCACTCGGCAAACAGGAAACACATATGATGTTGCGGTACTAAATTACAAGTAGTAGTTTAATTTGTTTTTTGTTGTGATCTGTTTGCCGGGGCCGTACATGCATCCACTCGGCAAACAGGAAACACATTTGATGTTGCGGTACTAAATGCAAGTAATATTTGAATTTGTGTTCGGATATGTCTGGGTGGCTGGTATAGCAGGTGATTGGTTTGTTGGCGCGGTTACTTTTGGCTATATGATGCACTAAAGAGAAATGTCTTCAGTCTTGATTTGAATATAGGCACGGTGTCTGCAGCTCTGATGGAGGCAGGGAGATTGTTCCAGAGGAGAGGGGCTTGGTAGCTAAATGCTCTCCCTCCTATTGTGGTCTTTGATATTCTTGGAATTACCAGGAGGCCTGCACTCAGGGAACGGAGCAGCCTTGGAGGGCAATAGGGGACGACTAATTCCTTGAGGTAGTTTGGAGCCAGATCGTTTAGGGCTTTATATGTTAGCAGGAGTACTTTGAAGTCGATTCTACTTTTAACGGGGAGCCAGTGCAAAGAAGCGAGTACCGGTGAGATGTGTTCATATTTTTTAGTTCTGGTGAGTGTACGAGCAGCAGCGTTCTGTATAAGTTGGAGGCTCTTTATTGTGTTGATGCTGCATCCGGACAGGAGAGCATTACAATAATCGAGGCGGGAAGTAATAAATGCGTGGATTAGTTTTTCTGCATCTTGGAGGGATAGGACCTTTCTAATTTTGGCAATATTGCGTAAATGAAAAAATGATGTCTTTGAGATCTGTTTTATGTGTGAGTCAAGTAGGAGGTCTTGGTTGATAGTTACACCAAGGTTTTTGATGTTAGTGTTGGGTGTTGGGAAGCCATTGAGTGAGGGTAAATGAGTAGATAGTGTAGTTCTCAGTTGATCGGGGCCTACAAGCATAACCTCAGTTTTATCAGAGTTGAGGAGCAGGAAGTTGCTAGTCATCCAAGATTTTACATCATGGAGGCAAGCTTCTATCTTGGGTAGATGTACAATTTCATCAGGTTTCATTGATAGGTAGAGTTGGGTGTCGTCAGCATAGCAATGGAAGTTAATGCCATGTTTCCTTATGACAGCACCTAAGGGTAGCATATAGAGGGAAAAAAGCAGTGGTCCAAGGACAGAGCCTTGTGGGACACCGTAGCTTACTCTGGTGTGATTTGACGACTTCTCATGGACATGAACAAATTGATGGCGATCAGAGAGGTAAGATCTAAACCAAGATAGGGCACAACCTTTGATGCCAACGTGATGTTCAAGTCTCTGTAACAGGATCAGATGATCTATAGTGTCGAAAGCATTACCCAGCAACCATTGCATATCTGTATGACAAAAATAACAAATTAGATAAGAAATTATTAATTTATTGAATCTGCTTTTTAATAGTTTCTATAGCCTAGTGTATGCACAATAAGCATATAACAGTGTTATTGATTGCTAAATTGC
Organism: Sprattus sprattus; assembly: GCF_963457725.1. NCBI lineage: Eukaryota > Metazoa > Chordata > Actinopteri > Clupeiformes > Clupeidae > Sprattus > Sprattus sprattus. The sequence goes on from NC_137926.1 coordinate 28,365,540, forward strand.
TACTGATGATTTCTCCCTAAAAATATGAAAACCATGATAGAGACAGGTTTGCCATTTTGAGGGAATATATAGCAGTATATAAGGATTGTCTAGCTGCACAACAATTATTATCCTTCATCACTGTTGCCACTTTACCCTCCATAAACTATAGACAACAGCTTGTCTTTCCGTACGAACCTTCCGAGCTGACTTCATTGTCCATAGTTACGCCCCTGGCGCACAATCACAGTTTGCAATTCAGCACAGGTACACTTAATTAAAGCCATTAGCAAATGAACCAAATACCACCCGTTCGTTAATCCATCCCTGAGCATAGGGTAACACATTTATCTGTTGCCTGAATGACTGAAAAGTGTTCAGTGTTGGGCAGATTTCACATTAAGGACACGTTGTTATGTGTTTGTTACTTGCCATTGGTTATTTTCTGCATATTCTCAGGTGTATGCTTGAGAGCACAAGCCTTGGTTCAAATAAGGTTTTCTGTTAGAAACAATATGGGTTGATATTTAATTTTATTGTAATTTAATTTATATTTCTGAAAAGTATAAACTTCAATGCAATTTTATTTATATAGCGCCATAACAACTACAATAAACTTGTATGTTTCTTATATTTGATGGGGTGCCATTACTCATTTCAGGAGTGGAAAGTTGAAGGTGCTTTAGTATAACTGACAGGCACTCTATGAAAGGAATTGTATCTTCATAACATTATACATTTATTGTAGTTAAAATAAAAGAACTCAGGGCTCCCCAAAGGGAGAGTTACAGAAACTTTTGGGGCACTACAAATGTAATGGAATATCTGATCAGCAGGACATCTTTTTGTCTGAAATATGTCTTGGAATATATACTTTCAAGGGGACCTATTACACTTAAGCAGTTTTTCCCTTACTTTTAGTTTGTTGTATATGTATGTATAGATTTTAGTGCATGTAAACGCTCTGCAAAGCTACAAAGCCCAAAGAACACGCCAGAGGCAGTAACTCACAGAAACCACTTTTCTCAGCTGCCTAAAACCTCATTTGAATTGCCCTTTTCCTTTGTTACAAGATGACGTAATCTCTGAACACAACCCTTATTTGCCATCTAGCTGACCAATCAAAAGCTCATCGGGCGGGGGCTTAGACAAGGTTGTGCCAGTAACGATTTCTTATCAGACATATTCCTGATTATAAGTAGCAATATTTTGAAACCGTCTGTGATGAGCGAGAATGGTGTGGAAATTGTCAACAGACACTGCTTTGATCACAGTTTGCCTCCTCTCACCCAGGCGCAGAACGTACATGCTAGTTGGCTCCTTGCAATATGTTCAAATGCAACTTTTTGGCCCAGGCACAGGCGATGTGAGGCAACGCAAAAGTCAGCCTTCGTCACCGCTAGTTCTTTGATGTCAGTTTGGCGTGTCTCTGGCTTAACAGAACGTTTCAGACAGAGGGTTAAAAGAAAGAAGAGAGAAAAATAATGTGTTTTTGGAACATTGAAGCTGTGAATCTGTTCTAATAGATCTGTTTGGAGACAAAATTTTTCTTTTTTAATTTACATGGTAATAGCAGTGTATAGTGTGATTACTCAATTTTAAGTTTATTGTGTAAAAAAAAAAGATTGTACTGGTGCTAGAACCTCATTTTCCTCATAGAAGCTGCCATTTTCATTATTATGAAAAGTCATTGAAGGTTACCTTGCTGCATAAACACCTCGATTAATTAATCGTACTTCATTAATGGATGTACTCCCACCGGATGCTCTGTAATGCATCGAGATCATGATCAGTACAGTTAATTACATGTTTCTCACACACTATAGAGAGAGAGGGATTATTGAAAAGACCTTTTAACACGTGGTCATTAAATGCTTGCTGAATATACTGTGATTACATGACAATGATTGTTTTTACATTTGCATTGACACCGTTGATCGACTCGTTTTGTAAAACATTATTTTCTTAAAAAAAAAAAAATCCAATTTTTACATAATACTGGAGCATCTCTATTTCTGATAACATTGCATTCACACAAAACTCCATTGCCAATGTTTCATCAAATACATTTACCCCATCCACCAATTATACCTGATAATTTGATGTGATGTCTTGAATATATAATCAGGCATAAATGTTGTGTCCCGACACTTGTGTCGCAATCACATAAAAAGATGATCTCCAGTTAACTGGATATGCCACATTTGGGTTAAATTAGGTCAGCGTTTGAGAATGGCACATGTGCGACACACACAGATGCTCCTGCTGGTTTGTTAGCAGTGAGACTCTCCAGAGCATGTCTGGCATATTATGATATGTGTCCATGCCAAAACATTTTCATTTTCATTGGACATGACCTGAATTCAGAAGTTGATCTTCCTGGGCAGCATTTTTGTCACAAATTAAGGCATTGATTAAATCTGTCAGCAGATCAATTTCTATTTGTCTTTCCCTCTCCTTGGTCTGACTTAGCTTCCTGTTTTTCAAAGATTAAAATGCATCTCTCATCTTAAATACTCGTCTTGTTTGCTGGTTTTAGCCTTGATAGCTGCCTCTACTGTTCAGAATTTGCCAACCATTTTGTTACATTTTCAAGACCGGTTTGTGTTTCTGGGAGAAAATAATCCTGGAAATATTTTTTTTTGTATTACTGAAACTCGGTTGTATTCAATAAGGCCTGAGCGCACACAGATTTTGGAGCAGGATTCACAGAAATGCCATGTGGGCTTTTTCCTTTTTCCCCTCACCATTCTGCACCTTAAGTCATGTTTGAGAAGCATTTGGAATTCCATGTGATGTTAAATTCGGAGCACAGGTACCCCACCGATGGTCTGAAATTAAGCATCAGCGCTTCGCTCTGTCTGCTGTCCTCATCATGACATCCATCTTCAAAGTACTTCAAAGTCCTTCAACACGCCCAGGGGACGGAGACTGCTAGCGGGATGACCCATATTTTTCACATTCCCATTTTTATTCACTTTGCTCTTGTGCCTATTTATTCATTCATCAGGGCCAGCCATAGCATCTCCCCTTTCGCACATCCATCATCCCATGTATGCCATAAGAATGTATATTGCTTTATTTTTAACCTCCTCAGAACTGCTCTCCCAGTGTGGGACCTGTTTAGCTTTGTCCTAACAGGCTTTTGCACAGCTGATAGATGACGAGGGTGATCAAAGCACAATGGCAATCCAGAGTCAAGAGAGAGCTCTTTTTTCTTTTTCTCATGGACACTCTCTCCCCCTGCAGCCCATGCTGAGGGTCATCTATAATTGTGAATGGTCTTTGCTTGCAGTACAATGGCTTAAAATGTCACCAACATTAGCATGTACTGTGTAATGAACCATAAGAAAGCAAAGTAAGTAAGCCTAAGGACAAGTGTTTATTTTTACGTGGCCAGGCTGCAAATTTAAGTAAAAGAGCACAAGTGGTATATTGAAAATTTGGAAACATCAGAGGTGTCTGGCACAACTTGAAGAAGTTTTGAACACCTGTAGCCATGGTATAATGGGCACAATATACTGTATGTAACAAGTGGTTGGTCTGCTCGTGTAATGAAATTTACATTTTTTAATTTTTTTAGAGATGCACCGATATGGAATTTTAGGGTCGATAACAATAGTCGATTATTATTGGTTTATTGTGGCCGATACCGATCAATAACCGATATATTTTTTTATAAAAATAAAGGGGTTTTTAGATTTATCTTTTTCCAAAAGGTTTTAAATTGACCTTTTTATTTTCGCACATGTAGACACAAGAAAGCTCATTTAAATTGTCAACGAATGCTTTGGCCTACATAGACCCACTGACGGGAGATGTGATCAAAAACAAATTCAAGGTAACTTTCACATAATGCAAATCCAAAGCAACACACTTGATGGCTAGAGCCCTCAACACTTTACAGGATGCGCTACAACACTTAACGTGTAGTACTTTGTATTCACTATAATAACAAGTCAAAGCAAATAACATTCAATAACATGCAACATTCAAGACTGTTGTGTGTGTGTGTGTCTCATCAGTACGGTAGGGTGGGAGGGTGTGGTATGTAACTTGGGAGCAGTGTTCATTTCGTTCGATATGCGTAAACGACTTTTTCCCATGAGATGAGACTTAGACGTGATGAAAACGGATCTTCGAAAATAAAAACTAAGACTTAATCTATCTTAACTTTCGTTGACGAGATGAGACGAAAATGTTGGTGGTTGACAACAATATTTGGTCACAATATTTTTCATTTCTAAATCTGCATGCACCCAACATCATTGGTTAAATGTTGCCCGGTCCTGTATCCCTCCACTCCCTGAAATACCCAGCCATGCAAGTGACGTCCTAACAAACGTTGTATGGCTCAAGTTCAAGCATTCGGTACTGGAATAAAAATAAGAATAGATATCTGGACACTCTTTACTTGTAATTTGACAGAAAATAAAACACAATGCACCACAATAACGGGAGAGAAACCTTGTGGTTTCAAAAGAAGAAGACAACTAGAGGCACCTGAAAGCTTACAGCCCTGCAATTTATGCCACGTAAATTTCATTTACTAATTGAGCTAGTAACTGCCAATGGTAATTAGCTAATGTTAACTAGGTATTACAATATATTAGCCGACCTAACTTCAAAGGGGAAGCCTTGCTAATGATGTCCACATTAGCTAACTATGAGGTACTATAGCTAAGTTATTCTAGCTATAGCTAGCTAGTAATCTCTTGCAAAATGGACTACTTAAGTACAGGCCACGCATGACATTAATAATAAGAAAATTAATATGTATTTGGTTAACATATCCTTGTCTATTTGGACAGTTGTTATTATCATTGGAACCACTTTCAACTGTCAAAACTATCCGTCTAGCTAAATCTGTTGGTTATCTGATTGCACATCAATTCATATGGAGGATATGTGGTTGATTTAACCTCTTAAGGCCAGGTAGGCATAGTAGTTGTAATGTGCTATCACATCATTTGAATCTTCAAAATGTTGAGATTTAAGATGACTGATAAGGTTAGTGGTGTTTAAGCTCTTTGCCTTGTTTCCTCCTTGTAAGTGTAGCCAGGCAACGGGCCTATGCGTAACTGGCTACGCCGGGAATAATAATTGGAGGGAATTTAGACCTTTAAAAACGTCGGCTTAAATTATCGGCCGAAATTACGATATCGGTATAATAATAATATTTTATGTTTTGCACTTATAGGTAGGCATGTAACGATTCTCTCAACCTGCGATGCGATTCACGATGAAGGGTTGACGATTGACAATACGATGCGATGTGATTCGATGCACGATGAGTGGGTGCCGATTTACGATTTCCTTTTCTTTTTGATCACTAGATTGGACAGAAGTATGACACAGACATAGAAGGCTGCCAGGCTGGCAGCAAGTTTTTTTTCTACAACACTACTGCTTATATTTTGTTGGTTATATTTTGTGCACAGATACAAATAGTAAGGAGTTAGGACTCCTCTGGACCTATTCTATTTATATACATATTTCAGATTATTTTATGTAATAACCTCTGTATTTTCCTGGGGTACCTTTAAGATGAATTTGAATACAAATCAAGAAATATCTTCTGTCCCTTCGTTTGAAGTATACATTTTAGCTCCGGCATTGGTCTCCCATTATTGATTACTTCACGTTTGGATTGAAAGTCCAGTTTTGAGATATGTTTTTATCGCAACGGTGTTAATTATCGGAGGGCGTGTGTTATCAGCAAACGTTCGCGTTGTCGTGTCAACCAATTATTAAACGTCATCGTATTATTCTGAACGTCATCATCAGCTAAATTGGATGGAAATGGAGATTATTTATATAGTGAAAGCTGGTTTACACAATGAAACAAATGGCACCAACAAAATCGCTGAATTTGCTGATCTGACATGAAGCCACATTTAAAGAACAGAGGGGAGGCAAACTGCCTCTGCCTCAATGAAGGGGGCTGAAAATGGAAGATTCTATAGCTAAGCTAGCGTAGCTATGTCAGTTATATGACAGTGTCCAACATCGGCCATTCTGTTAAACAATTAAAGGCTAGTCGGATGGAGCGGACTTGCAAATCCGGTCGTCAACGTCGACTGACCTTTCAGGAGCCTCTTCTCAGGTGTTGGCGATAATGCAAGCTTTTCAGAATGATGTTGTGTGACATGCTGCATCATGTTTGTAGTGCTGACATTGTATGGCAGTAACCGTCTGCAATATTTCCAGGCAGTTCTGCTGTGATCGGTCCTCCTCTCAGCGCTTTCATTGTAAGAGGGGGATCCAAAATGTTTCCAGACCTCGGATCGATATGTTGTTGGTGCATCCTCGATTTCGAAGTCACTTGACACGGCAGCAGCAGCAGCCATGTTCAAGGTTAGCAGTAGGCTAACGTTACTGTGTTGTGACAGTGGTCAGTTTTAGTAAGCGGCGTCCACTCATCACGCACGCGCCCTCTGCTGGTCAAAACAGAGCATTGCGGCTCATTTTGAATATCATCGAAGTGCATCGTGACCCAAAAACATGGACGGCCGCCGATATATCGTGCATTTCTCCTTGTCTTAATTACAAATCCATGGATCAAAGTTTGCTTCATCAATTCAAAAAGTTGTTGATTAATGGATGGTAACATTTACAGTGCCTTGCATAAGTATTCACCCCCTTGCATGTTTTACCCTTTTATTGTTTTTATAAATCAGTCATGGTCAATATAAGTTGGCTTTTTGGACAAAAAAAAATCACAAAAAAGCCCTCTTTAATGTCAAAGTGAAAACAGATTTCTACACAGTTATGTAAACTAGAATGCGTTTCGTGAACGAACTGCGAGAGTGTGCTTGCTCTGTTTTTCTCTCATGTTTGCTTGTTTATTGTGAAAGGGTTTAGTGTGTTCGTTGGCATAAAAAGTTAGTCTTCTCTTATAAGCCTAGTTAGTACATCTGATTAGAGCAACCATGAGTTGCAGATTAAGGGGTCCCCTATCAGTGTTCATTTTGGCAGCTATTTTAGATTCAGTCTTAAGACAAAAATGCATATTAGTTTTAGTCACATTTAGTCATAGTTATCCTTCTTAGTTTCAGTCTAGTTTTCGAAAACTGAGCACACTACAATAGCTACGCTGTGTCCAGGTACATCCTCAAACGTTTTTCAGGTAACCTAATGGTTCAAGGTCTCTCATGAATCATTACTCCCAGGACACGGGTTAATGTTAACTCACGCTATCGGCCACAACAAGTTAACCATTCTTTCAGTATAAGCAACTTTTGCATAGCCCCGCACAGCTAGGATAGCTCACGTTACCGTAGTAGGAATACAAGCCTTAGCTCACTATATCCACACAACTAAATTCATGAATTACTTCACAGGTTTACTTAACAACTTGAATTAAGGAAAATGATCCCCCGTTACGGCTAGCTGAAACTGCCAGTGGATACTCCCGTTACGTAGTGTTAGTTAGCCTTTAGCCCCGTACTCAGATGTTACAGCTGCTTAACACAGCTAGGATAGCTCTGCTTAACACAGCTAGGATAGCTAACGTTACCGTAGTGGGAATACAAGCCTTAGCTCACTATATCCACACAACTAAATTCATGAATTACTTCAAAGGTTTACTTCACAACTTGAATTAAGGAAAATGGCGTCTCCAACGTTAACGTAACGTTAATTTATATGTTAGCTGCTACGGCTAACTATCAGTTTCCATTAAAATTTCAGTCAGTACACTGAAAATGCTGCCATTCAACTCACCTTAACGAAGTGGAAATACGGTAGCTAGGTTAGAAACTGTAGTTACTCTTATTCTTTCTCAAAGTTGAATTGAGAGGGACAGAGAAATACGGTTCCTCTTATTCTTTTTCAAAGTTGAATTGAGAGGGACAGAGAAAATGCGGTTCCTTGGATTTGGCGGAGGTGTCAGTGAGAAGCACAGGTGCAAGCCAGTTTAATGAGCCTATTATGATGTCATAATGCACAGAGTTCTGCCATGCAAGTCTATGGAGAAAAAAGGGGATGAAAAAGAGGAATAAAAAAGGAGTGGCAAGGAGTACCGCCACGAAAAGTCATAGCAACCTGCACCGGATCGGGCCGGACGTTTTGGTGTTTGAATGGCGTCTCTAGCTCAATCGGGCGAGGAGTAGTTAGCTGCAAGAAAAACGGGGAGAATAAAGAAAACTTGACGATAACAATACTGTGCTTCCCTTCGGGCAAGCACACTAATTAAATAAAAATATGTAATGAAAATAAGTGATTGCATAAGTATTCACCCCCTTTATTTAGACTGACCTAATTCAACAGAGGTCCAGCCAATTGGTGTTAGAAGTCTCACAATTTGTGAAATGGGGATCAGTGTGCAGTGAATGTGTCTCAAGTGATTGTAGTATAACGACACCTGTGTCTGGAAGGTCCATTCATTTTATTCAGTAATCAGTATTACTGGCTATTGTTAAACCATTAAGACCCAAGATCACTCTAAGCAACTCAGAGAAGAGTCAGGGGAAGGATACAAAAAAAATGTCCAAGGCACTAAACATCTGCTGAAATTCTGTTTAATCCATCATCAAGAAATGGATGGATTGTGGCACATGTGTAAATCTGTCTAGATCAGGCCGTCCAGACAAACTGAGGGGCCGTGCAAGAAGGAGACTAGTAAGAGAGGCCACCAATAGACCTATGACTACTCTGAAGGAGTTTCAATCTTCAGCAGTTGAGATTGGAGAAACTCTGCATACACCACTGTTGCCTGGGTTCTTCACCAATCAAAGCTTTATGGAAGAGAGCCACTGTTGAAAAAAAGGATCGACTACAGTTCGCCAAAAGGCATGTGGGAGTCTCCATGGTCAAGTGGAAGAAGGTTCTGTGGTTTGATGAGATCAAAGTGGAGCATTTTTTCAACAGTGGCTCTCTTCCATGAAGCTTTGATTGGTGAAGAACCAAGGCAACAGTGGTGGTATGCAGAGTCTCTCCCATACCAGCTGCTGAAGCTTGAAACTTCTTCAGAGTAGTCATATTTAGTGAGTTGTCCCCTTCCTTACAACATCACAGCGATGAATCAGTCAGGCATCAGTTCTAAAAATGTCAGTGTAATTACTTTATTTAACAAAGTAGACTCTTATTTGTGACAAAGTAAGTCATAGCAATCACCCACAACTCTTAAGCCAATGCCAGTGAGCTTTTGACAGATATTTCTTTGCTAAAAGATTAGGGGGAAACAAATTCACTCTACTTTCACTAAGCACATTCCTCCATTTATAATTATTTAACAGTTTCAGGAAATATTAATACAAGTGTATTCTGTTAGACCTAGGTGATGAGAGAAAAAGATATAATGGTCAGAAAATGAGTGAATCTTCAATTATAGCGTCAATATTTCAGGTGGCTGCTGCAGATGGAACACAATATTTATCTGTAGCTGGTGTACACGGAAGGTATTAAAAATTCAGAGCAGGTCTAAATCTGAGCCGAATTTAATTATGAAAGCCCCTGAAACATTTGTCAATATAACGTACTATTCCTCTCTCCCTCCCTCTCCCTCTATTTCTCTATGCACACAAGTAATCCATGTCTCACCACTAGTGGCTGTGTGGCAAAAACAAACATGCCATTGATGAGATTCTGCAGAACTGCTGGGGGGTGGGGTGGGGGGTGGTGTGTCACTAAAGGAACATATGGGAGTTGTGATCGTATTTGGCATAGATATATATTTTTTCTATGTACTTCTTTCTGCCCAACTTTTTTGAATCACACTCCTCATATTTTAAGTTCAATTATGTATTGACAAATAAGGCAATAGTTTGTTTGAAAATATTTCAAACTGAGCTGTTATTGTTTTCAGTTAAGCGGCTTACTAACAAGCTTTCTGTTTGCAAAATTGATATCAAATGGTTGTATTTGAATCTCATCAAAGGCAAATTCTACTGAGACTTGCAGTGACGCTTGAAAGGAAAATGTGCTTGTCAAAGTGAGATGATCCCACCTGACATTTGCTTTCAGAGCAATTTGAGTGCATGTTAAATTGCATGCTTTTATCCCATACTTTGCCTTGATTTGTCTCAGGGCTTTATCTTAAACTTTTATGGGTTATCAGTGGTTCTCAATCCAGATGTGCCATTAGAAGAATTGATGAGTGTTTCTGCCACTAAAGAATCCCCTCAGACAATTTCCCTGAACCCCTTTTTTTATAAGTTAACCTTAAGTCATGAGATGTGACTACTGTACTTGTACAGTATGATATTTTGAAAAGGCATAGTTAATCCTACCTTTTTAAAATCTAAATTTATAATTGTGAATGATAAAATGTCATGATTTAGCTATGGTTGCACCACATGCTCACAAATGTGCTACATTCCTATATGATAAATGTTTTTCACATACCCTTTACACAAAAGTACAATGTTGACAGTTCATCGGTCAGTACGTGCTATGATCTCTGTGGCATAGTGCATCAGTCAGACACAGATTGATTGGTGAGACGTTGGTGATGTAGTGCCTGTGACCAGAGACAATTTGTTATTCTGTGTGATGCTCCATTTGTTTTATTGCTGTCTGATCAGAGCTCAAGGCTCCTTCCACCTAGAGCCCAACACACTGTGTTCAAAGATGTGTTTGATTTGGGCTTCATGTTTAGTTATATTTAATGTCTCAATGTATGTGAAAATAGGAAGCGTGCCAGGTGAACAAGCCAGCAAAATCAAGCAAGCATGAAAATTAGGCAGACAACATTGCCTTTGTTGTTGTTAGGCTTTCCATGTATCTTTCCAGAGGCAAGGGGATTGACACTTTCTATTAAGGCAGCTTGACAGAGCGAAAGATATCAGACCTCTTGTCTGTTGCCACTTTCATGCAGTTTCGCTTTGTTGTGGGGGGCATTCGTGCAGAACTTGTTTACAGTAGCCATTTGAGGCCCATCTCTTGGGGTAGCTGTCTAAGCCTGGGTGTGCTGGTCACATGTGTATGGCCTCATATTTCTCTCTGTGTTTGATGCAAACTTCCCATAAAGGTTCATTGCAGCTAAAACATTTCTGTGTAGTGCTTAATGACTCTAGAACCTGTACATAATGGGGAGACTGCTTTATGCCTCAGTATAAAAAAGACTGTCAACCACACACTTCCAGATATAACGAATGATCATTTGTCATACTGTAACTGTACTAGCACTGTCTACATATTATAAGCTCCCTCAGCCCCACCTACATAATGCAAAACCAATTCAAGGGAAGATGGAGTAAAGGTGACATGTCAACTGCGCCAATAAAACATTTTCTCTCAGAGACAACTATGCCAGCCGAGTAAAATTCATTTCTATTCATATTATGTAAATTGCAGAGGGGTGCCATTGTTATGCTGGAGGGCCTAAAAATACAATTATCTGGAGATCCAGCGAAGGAGTTTAAAGGTCATTAGTCATTTGGGTTTCTTTAATGCTGGAGGAGGAAGGCTGCAGTATGCATGAGAGACCAGGGTTTCCTCATTTTCTCTGTACCTTTTCTCATGCTGCCAAGACTTCTTTTATTCGTAATCATTTAGAGCTGTCCAAAGCAGAAAACAGGTCAGCAATTTCCTATCCTCAAACCAGTACTACAAAGTATAAGGGGTGGGGTGACATCAAGGTATGGGGGTTGGCTATTTGTCTCCATTTAGTATTCTTTACAGAATATTTAAACAAGAATTGGAGACACTGTATGTTATTATACATGAGCAAACCAGTACCATAATCAAACGTGAAGTATTACTATTGGAGGTTGATCATGATGGACTACTATCTGCTGTGGCTGTTTAATTCATGTTAATTACTGCATGTAATACATTACCCTCCAAATGTTTTGATTTTAAATGTCTTGCTAGAGTAAAACTAAGTAAGTGTTATAAATTACAAGACTGACATGTGTATATTTTTATTGAGGTAATATACCATTCAAAACAGACTGGAATCTTATGACAGCTATGATGCTTGATTCGCAGATTAACTTGGCCAAGGTTTTCTGAAGAAATGTAGGACCGCAAACCTTTTACCTAAGATTAGTAGTAGTTAAACTCCAGGCATACACTGGGAGCCATAGGCTTCGTCCAGTTCACAGAGAGCTCACAGAGAATTAATGATAACTGGTTATGTGACTTTGCTCCTTTTGAGTCATTGCACTCAGAAATGCACTCAGCATGTCAACGGATAAAACAAAAGTGATTAACAGGAATTCATGAAGTTAATGGAGCACAGCCTTATTCATCAGCACATTATAATATTATTTCCACAATTTCTGTTCATGAATTAAAAGGTTAAAGATGCACTACTATAGCACTGATGCAGTGCCCTGCCAAAGTATTCAACCACCCTTAGTCATTGTCATTTTCACAATTACAAAAGGTACTTACTTATTTTCCCAATCACAATTTGGCTTGCAGACATTTGTGCTCAAGTATATTTCCAAAGTCAATCAAATTTATCTGCTATAAATATATAGAAATAAAAAAACTGAATTATAGTATTCATAAGTTTTCAAACCCCAGTGCTTTTGAGGTCCAGATTAAGGAGGATGACAAATTATTCACAAATGATACAAAGGTGCCAGTGTTTTAAAGAGACGCTGAAGAGTGCTGAAGTGAGGAAGAGAAAAAAATCCAAGGGTCCAATTGAGCATGACTAGATCCATCAAAGGAAAGTGCAAGTTACATCACAGAACAAGTCTATCCCCCAAACCAAGCATCCAGCAGATATTAAGGCCTAGTCTCCACGAGTCCGGTTATTTTTGAAACCATGAACAGATGTTCCTGGTTGTATGTCCTGTCCACAAGCAACCGCGCTTTTGGAACCCTGAAACCATGTTTTTTTTTAAACTGGAGTCCAGGGTGAGGTTTTCGGCCAGGGTTGGTTTCACCGGGTGCGTGTGGACACTGCAACCGTGATTTGTTTTTCCCGTTTACGTCATAGCTGCGAGCCTGCTTCACTTCAGCACGTGCACAGCAATGACGTTAACGGGAAAAACACAGCAGCGTTTATCAGAAGTTGACGTGAGCTCTTTCAAAAATGAAGTGGATGTTGTTTATTGCCATGCTGTCGGCATTATGTGGTTGTCACAAGCAGTTGCTGCGCGCCATTGTTGTTTGTATTTGGTGATTTCTTTTCCCGGTATCTTTTCATTGGTTAAAACAGCCTTCCCATTTTACCTTACATCGCCACTAATGGTTGTGGCGTGTGTATTACACGTGCATTGTGTCACTTGGTGGGGGCTTCCACGGTTGTGTGTGTACGGAGTATTTTTATTACACCACTCGTGTGGACGCGGAGCAAAACTGGCTCGTGGAGCCATAGCCTAACTGGTGTGGAAGACCACCACAGTCTAGCCATGACCCTGAAAAATGAACCCCTGAACGAAATTTGGTTGGTGGAATTGGGGTGCAGTTATAGAAGTCCACAATCTCAAGACCTGAATACAATCTAAAGGCAGAAAGAAGCCATTGCTTTAGTAGATCGACTCTGCCAAATGTATAGGGGTGGTCAAATATACGTAAGAAAATGGTGATGGACTCTCAGGGGGGTTGAATACTTTTGCAAGCCACTGTAAGGTGGACTGCTTCTTGTGAGACACAACATTCCACAGAGATTAATTATTTGGTCCAGAATGAATATAAACAGAGATGCTATTTTTAAGTCGACATGCAACTATTTTACCAAATGATTGTTTTCCCCACTCACCTATTATCTTTAAAACCATGGTCAAGTATGGTATAAATGTTCAATATAAAAAGTCCAAGGTCAATCCTGAGCTTCTTACCATAAAGAATGTTCCCTTTGAGCCTCTCCTGTAATTACACTGGTCCGTCCCTGTGAGCCTTTATCATGCAACTTTTGATGTCAACAGCACTGACTACCAGAATCAATTACTTCACTCAGAGGTAGAACACCCAGCCATTAGAGACCTTCTTTGGTCATTATGAAATGGAGAAGCGGACTTAAAGCTGAATTCTATACACCTTTCGTGTATTACAGTTGTCTGTATCTCCTGAACATATATAAATGAGTCACATCTCCTATGGCAGTAGTGCATGTAAACAAACTGAACACTCCAAAATCATATTTCCTAGATAAATCACTTGGTCAAAGGGTTTCATAGACCCAAGGTCAAATAGACTGTGCTTACATATGGAGTAACGGATTCAAAACAAACATCATATTTGAGAGATTTCAAGTATGCTCTTATGTTGGAAGAGGAACTGAACTATAATGGGCATACAGGAAAACACAAGGTAGTAATGGAGACAAAGCATCATGCTGTTGTTGCCATAGAAACACATTTTACTGGTTTAGACCCTCGCACAACACAAGTGATAAAAATAAATAAATCACCTTCGGTCATCAAGGTATAAGACTACAGATTAACAAGAAAAAGAAGGTAAATAATTGAAGGTGATAATTTCTCACTATGGATATAGTAACCAGACAACTAATTAATGGCTGTGTATGGATCCCAAATATCCCTTAATTAATAAAAATGTCTACATGTATTTGATTTAATCTACGTCTTTCGTATAATGTCTTTTAGAAGAAAATGAATGAATGAAGAAAAAATGAAATTAATGAAGAATAATGGATTACACATTTGACACATAAATCCAACTTCATAATTTTAATTGTTGATTGGATAAGGTTTAATTTCCACCATGTGACACTCCTTAGTGTTACTACATAGGCTAGCCACCATGTGGTCCCCTACAGACATCATTTCCATGTGCTGATATCAAAACACATTTCCTTCTGCCATGGCTTTCTTTGTGTGAACTCGGGTGCATTGTACCTTAACACAATATCAGTCAGCTGATATCAGTCTTTAATTACTATTGTTACGGTTACCATTGCATACAGTACTGATATAGAATAGTAATTATAATTTGTTGATTTATCTACTCATGTTTGTAAATGTGAAGACTCCTGCCCGCCAATGAGAAATAAAGCAGCTGTGAACCAAGACTGCTTTGAGTCAAAAACTAAAAATCCATAGCAAGGTAGAGTTTGTGCCCTTGGATGCCGAACCATGACACCAAACTGGCGCAAATGGGAGGGATGGAGGGACTTTGCAGATTGCCACCTGTATGTACAGATGGTGTCACGTTGGTTTCTCAGTCTGTCCTTTGCTCAGTGTGAGGCATGTTCTCCGCAGGCATCAGTGACAGCTTCACGAAACATGAGGCCAGCAGAGCTAAATCAGATTAAGACTGGCCTGATAGCAGAATGGGAGCCTCTCTGCGGCGGAAGCACCTGTCGGGGCTCCGTAATGCTGTGAGACAGGGCTAAATAAACACACAGAGGCACGACTCACCAAAGTTCGCTCCCAAGTGCACTGCTCCGAATGCACTGATAAGGCCATTTCTTCAGGCTTGTAGCAGCAGACTGCGAGTTATCAACAGTAATTAACAAATGATGCTTCAGTGGTTCCATCTCTCCACCACCGGGTACATTTTCTTTTTTTTAAAAGCGAAGGTCTGAATTTTAAATGCTTTGAGTAGCAATTCAGGTTTTTTTCCTCACGTATTGCATTGCAATTCTTATGTTTGCTCACAGAGAAATAGTCTCTTGTCACACCCTTCCCTTGGATACACATTGAGCTGTATACAATGGTAACACTATGAATGCAATTGCTCATAACATTAGACATTCCTACTTTATGATGGGTTTTTTTTAGAGTTTGACATGAAGCAAATTCGGCTGTTCACCTATTGTCTATGGGGCATGCCTCTCTAACGGCTGACCCTTGCTTTGCTCTGCAACTTTAAATATAACTATGTTCATACAGCACTGTACAGTATTATTTACAGTACCAAATACAGTTTATGATAACCTAAATGCATTGACTCACCCCAGTATCGTTATCCAGTAAATCAAGAGTGAAATGGCTTCATCAATACAAGACCATACTTTGTGGCCTTTGTGTCAGAGTTATAAGATGGGCACAGTGGTGGTGTTGCTTCTTGCTGTGATGGACAGAGAACAAAGCAGCACTGACATGACTGCTCTGCTGACATCAGTGAAGGGCTGTCAAGCTTGAAATGCCAGGTCCTTGCATGATCTGACAATGGTACCTCAAAATAAGCATTGGGACCAAACACTAGAAGACAAATACTTGCACTAAACTGAATATCTGAAGTGTCTAAAGCAAAATTCACACAACAGAATGCTGTTGTTTCTCCTTGTCCAATAACAGATCACTGTTCCCCAAAATAACAATATTCAGTTTACCAATTTTCTGCTTTCAAAAACAATATCTAAAAGAACGTTTGGTAACATTTTATGTAAATGATGTATGCATGCAGTACAAGTGCATTTATAAAGGTGCTAGTTGTCATCCAATGTATTGTAAGGGGATTGCTATTGTATGGGTGAGGCAAGGGATCATCATAAAATAACCTTATTATTGCATCAATACCATGATCACTTTGACAGGCCTAATTATAAACCTTTATCAATGTATTTCTATGCATGCATTCTTGTGTGGATGCAAGGACCATAGAATGTATCAAGAAATCTGGCCTTGAATAAATACCTTATTATAATTGTAGTTTTTACCTTGAATATATTCAATAGTCTTAATGTTACAATCACATTTATATTGGTGGGATGTAGTGCCTTGTTGGGTCCCACAATGATTCTTTATAAGTTGTAGTAATTGTGATGTAGACTGTAAAGAAAACTGTATGGTGCTGCAGAGAGCATTGCACCTTACAGATTCTGTACATCTAAGAAAATCGGGCATTCCTTTAAATTACATTAATTCTGTAGTTATAGTTATGACAATATAATATATTAATAAGTACTTTTGAAGGCTATAAGTGAAGTCATGTCACCAAAGTACACACTCTTACTACCAGTAATCTAATTTTCCTTAAAGCTTGGGTCATATAAAGTCAGGGTATAAACTTTATATGGAACATGTATCAATAGAAGTCTACATAGCAGTGCATGTCGATTATAAGACATTATACAAAATTGGAAGTCAGTGCATTATGCATGAATTTGTGCATTGCAAAAGGAATATCCATAGGAAGTACGGACAGGTGTTTTTTTTTTTTAGCATGGCGGGTCACTTTCTTTTTGGGTTTTTCAACTTGTATAATCATTCACCTGGGTATCAAAACATGTCAACAGTTTTCCCATCTGTGCCTCTTCATTCTCACTCACATTATGGAAATATCTACATTTGTGTGACAATGCTGTGACAATGCTGTCATTAGCTCATCATCCTGAGCACAGGCTATGCCAGGGGCTTTTACTCTGGATTCCCCTTCATACTCCTCATCGAACATCTACATTTGTAGGACAGGATGGTTATGTGTATCCTCTGAGCAGTTTTAGTAGAACTTAACTACTTCTCTCATCGTCAGAGGCAATGTTGGAGTACGCCTCAGATCCTGCCTCACAGTCCCACTATGTTTGCCTTCAGTGTGACCCACAGCAACTCGGTGTCTGCTCTCCTATGCCACATCTGTGGGACAACACTCACTTCCTCTTGGCTCACCTCAAGGATTTAGCCCCCAGTTTTTGCTGCCACCAGCTACATTTTCTCTTGTGTTTCCGTCTTGGCTTTTCCATTTCAAGTGCTTGGTGTACTTGTGGGATATGTACCGGAATACTTGGCAGAGGATAGAGGTTGAGTCTTAGCATATCATGTGTGTTTCTCTCCAAATGAAAGAATTCTCTCTGCTGTGAGCCAGGTGAAGACTTGCATAATTGAGGATATCATGTAAGGCAGGTGTTCTGCGGTGAACAAGTCATTACAACAAGCCCCTTGTATTTACCTCTAATATGCTTGGTTGTATTTACATATTTTTCCATTTTTCAATGTTCGCATACGGTGAAAATAAACAGTAGTGAGGCTTACAGGTGGTAAATCATACGTGAGCATGCCATTAAACTATTGATTCAGTCTCTGTACGGTACATTCCCTCCCCAAGGATGTATCGAAATGCATAAAACACTTCAAGTAACACGAAGCACAAATAAATCTGGGCTGAAAAGATGAAAATGAAATGTCTCTGCATCCTGTAAATCCTTCACGGCAAACACAGATAAGGGCCCCTCCGTAAGCAAAAGAAACGGATTAAGGTTATGTCGGGGAAGGTGCCGTGCCTCCTGTCGCATCTGTAGTTTACATTTCTGACTCCCACTTCCATAGCAGTGAGACACATACAAATGTTTCTGCTCAGGAGAGAAGCCATGAAAGCTGTCACTTTGTAAAACCCCGTCGCAGGGATAGCTGAAATATTTGAGGATGTTGGACAGGTGATGTCAGATGTGAAATTGTAGATGTCAATGGGGGCTGAAAGGGATTTTAAGTTTTCAGACCTGATCTTAGCTGTTACTCTACCAAGCAAACTTTTGAAAATGACAGTATACTATGGCGTGCCAAGGTAGAAGACATGGCACTGCGATCATACCATATATGATGGGCTGTGTACAGTGTTTAGGCTGTTGCAATATATGTATGGCGTGCCTGTTGTTGCAGTAATATGTATGGCGTGCCTGTTGTTGCAGTAACACTGTACAGATAAATTATCTGTGTAAGCCTATTAAACTGTATAGATGATCTACTAATATCTGGATGACTTTTGCAAAAAAAGGTTTTCTGAATGCATACAAACCTATGAGTAGTACATAGTCTTATACAGAGATTTATACAGAAAAATATGTTGGAAATGCTGTTGTTTTGGTGCTTTTAAGTCTCTCCCTATTTTTACATATTTTTTTCTGGGATGGCACAGAAGTGGTAAAAGAGTGTCCGTGTCCATCGAAGGCAAAGGAGGAGGACGGTTCACGGACACTCTTTTACCACTTCTGTGCCATCCCAGAAAAAAATATGTAAAAATAGGGAGAGAGGCAGGGTGACTAGGTCAGAGAGGCAGGTAATGACTCACGTCATGTCATTCAAAGGCTGTTTGGCGCTTGAGAATTTTAGAGGCCATTTACTCCTGTGTAGGATAGCTTTGTACTTGGTTGTGGATGAGTCACCCCCTGTATTAATCAAGCATTGCTGGCACAAACCATCCCAAGGTCCTCTTGCAGATGTATTTGGATAGAAGTTTGGATTAGACAGATGGCAGCTGGGTGAGTATGGGACTGGGGGTTAATATGGCTTTCCATGTATTATTGCAATGATAATGCTAATCTTATGGAAATGTTAACATTACACCAGAATCAAAAGGATTCATAAAGGGTCCGATGATCAGACTTTTAGCTCTGCAGTAGCTCTAGTAATATGTTATTTTATTATCTCGTAGGGGAATCACAGATTCCCTTTTTATCTTTATGTCGTAGCATTATATCAGCTGTGATATGACACAGAGTGAGATTCTTGTGGGATAAACATTGTAGAAGAAAAAAAAAACATTCATCATTATTTTCAAACACATCAAAACCCCAGACCGAAGGCCATAGGTGCTGAGAGCCAGGCATTCCTGTGGAACGGACTGTGGAGAATGATCAGCTTCAGCTGGATATCGGAGACTTTTCCTCTCTTTTTCTGCTGGGGCTCAGGCTATGCTAAAGCCGGGCTTGAATTCCATTTATGCCTCTCCCCACACACAGTATCTTGGATACATTCCCTCACCCTGCCCCCGTATTGATCCGGTGATCGATTTTTTTATGTTCACAAAATGACTTCTACCCACTTTGCCATTCTTTCTTCTTATGCAAGTTGAAATAGTGGGCAAAATTGTGTTTCTTTGAGATTGATGGTCTGACCCTGAATCCACAGTAAAGATAAAGATGATTTAATTTAGAAGGGAGACCCTTTTCATCTTCTCTAGGTTTGTCATTCACTTTCAATCACCCGCTCTCAACTTGCTGGAAGAGCTGAACTGTATACATATGGCCCATATTCTGGCAATGCACAGGACTTGAAAGGCCATTTGGATTTTTAAATAAACACCATAGATACCTAAGAAAGATTCAGCACCATGCACAGCTTAATTGGGACGCCAAATGAATGGGGTTCCGTAGGTCCTTACATAGGTGAAGGTGACATTTAGCTCTTGAGAGGTTAGTGTAAGGCAGAAAACACCCTAGCAATGATAACATCTACACAATGGACTGTCTGGCCAAAGGGCCAAAAGGCATCTTATCAGAGGACCTCTCCTTGATCCTCTCACACCAAAAGACGTGCATTGTGTGTTTTCTCAGCAACCCCCATGCATTAAGTGCCATCATATATACTAGCATGGCCTGGCCACAGTTTCGATCATTAACATTATCCTTCATTACTTTAAAACCTGGTTGCTTGCTGCAACTTTTCTCATTGTCACACAGAAAACCAAAGGATGCTTGTGACTTCCAAGTCATGTGCAAATGTATATGAATGTAGGATATTCATGTTTGGTCTTTAATTGATCCTTGTGATGTGGGCCGCAGTTTGATCGGGGTTTAATTTCAATCTGAAGTGCCAGTCATAGTAGTATGGCTAGTTTGGCATATTAATCAGCCTCCAGGACACCCCTGCGTTATTCATCATCAAACAGCCAACCAAATGGATATTTGAGCAAAAGGGCATGGCCTTAAGACACAGGACTATACCATTGGATTGGTTGGTGGAAATGTATGAAAATACATGTACTGTTTTGCTCTAAATCTCTCTCTAACTTTATTGCTTTTTTTCTCACTATCTTACTCTCTTTTGCTCTTTCTCTGTTAATTTCAGCTTTCACCTCATCTATTTTTTCTAATTCACTCATCCTGCTTGGGAGTCATTTCTTTACATTTGATGCCTTTGTGTTTTATTTGGTCATTCAAGTGTATTTGGCTTAACTGGCATCCAACTTATTTCTTCAATCGTTATTATTTACAGTAGTACTGTTTTTCATGTTCCATTCAGTTTGGTTGATACTTGTAACATTTAAGCTTACCATTTATTGTAGTAATAGACTTTCCATTCATGAACCATCCATCTAACTCCTTATGCACCATGCCATTATTTTGCCATTAGCTTACATACTGCGTGGTAATATTGGACTTAATATAATAATTTAATTGAGGCAAATGAATCGTATTTACCACTCTAATGCATTTACCTCTCTTCTGTCCTGGTCAGACATGCTTAAACCTTCCAGCCTGGTGTTTTCCACCACTTTCGGCTGTGTTCTGATTCTTTACATTCCCATGCTAGGAAGTGTGATGCAGAATTATTCTGAGAATTACTCAGAGACATGGCATACCATGTATTAGCACTTTTTTTTCTTATGTTCGAAAAATACAATAGTAGACACAAATCTACTGTTCCTCATAAATACGACCCGGGAGAAACATACATTTCCACCACCAAGGGTAACAACTCATCTCGGCACAAAAAGTCATTTGTCCTGTCAACTCGGTGTCGGTGAAAGACTATTGAAAGCGGATTTTCTCTTTCAGGCACCGCCTGCCCTCTTAGGTCTGCTAGGCAAATGATAATAGAATGAAGAGAATGGAAGGGGATAATGTCTGGCACTGCAGTTCAAACGCACACTTTCAAATCCTTCCCTTCGCAGTAAATCCACCAGCAAATTGAATGTTTACTTAATGGGTGTCTACACACTTTGTTTCATTAGCTTGTGAAGTGAAATGGTTGTAATGTGATCTTCTCCGTCACATTCACAAGCTCACAAAAAAACTCACACTATAATTTAATTCAGCCAGAAAAACACCCAGGGGAACTTGTAATGAAATACGACCACACAAAGGTGGTCATCATTTTAGTCGATTAAAAATGGATACATTTAAATCTATAAATCTACATTTGGGGTTGGGAAAAGGTAGACTATACCATTTTAGTCGTTAGGCTAACTTCTGTCAGTACCGTGTCAGTGGAGTTCATAAATGCTTTTTCCATTCGGGTATTCCTAAAACAAGACTGGTGCATTTAATAGCCTCTGCTCAGTGGTCCAAACAGACTTGTAACATAAGTGGTGTTTCAGCTATCTTTTTTATTAGATACACCTTGAAATCTGCTGACACATAATACCTACACAACAATTCATAACATACTTTTTTTTTTGTTTCCCATGTTTTTTTATTCCCATCACGAGAATATCCACCTAAAAGTCCTTTTTGGTTTTATATACAGTTGTTTTGATACTTTAACAGTTGTTGTTGGACTAGACAACAAAAATAGAACACGTCACTTTTAAAATCCCACAACAATTCTAAAGTTAAGTTAAAAGCAGCGTTTCAAGATATTCTTCTTCATCTTCATCATGTTCTTGTGAGATGAGTCACCCCCTTTATGAATCAGACTTTGCCTGCATAAAACTTCAGAGGTTACTCCTTGTATGACTGAAGCTGGAAGTATAAAAAGTAAGCAAATACCTTTCTGTCACTTTTTGTTTCAGATAAACAATGGCACTTTGATACATTTGTTTCTTTGTTTCTTACCATTTTTTGCCCTTGTTTATATTGTTCTTTCTGACTGCAAGACAATTTCATGAAACACTTGTCATCCATCATATCTTTACAATTTCATTTGTTGCAAATGTTGGAAAGATTTTTTTCACAAAGTGAGCCACTGTATCCTTTAATTTGCAAAACTATAAACAAATTAAGATCAGTGTGAATTAAGCAGCAAATTTGCAAAAGAGCATCTTAGTGACTGTAATGTGACCATTACGAACACATGGCTGGAGCACCAAGAAGAGGTGGCTAGAGAATACTAACGCCTTGTCTCACCAAAGCCTAATGTTTCAGACAGCTCTGTGGGGGAGGGGAGCGAGGGAGGGCGGCTGGCTGTCACAGTCGGGGTGCTGGAGAGATTTAAGATTTCTCCCCCGAAGGCTTCCACTTCACACCGACACACACTATGTGTAGCCTGTCATATATGAGTTTGATAAGGGCCCCACGTTTATGCGCTACTAAGACGAGGCAGTGTGTATGTGTTGAGGGGGGGTTTGTAATAAATACAGGGAACAGCTGTTTAAGAGGAACCTGAGGCTGCCAAGAGTGCTTTTAACCTTGCTTTGGGGAAGTTCAGTCAGAGGCTGTGGACAAGAGGCCTGTAGCATAAACAATAGAAAGTGATACTAATACAGATGCCTGTCAAACCTAAAAAAGAGCAACATAATCCCTTAGCTCCTCTCTCTCTCTCTCTCTCTCCTTCTCTTTCTGTCTCTCTCTGCGCTCTCTTTCTTTCCCTCTTCCCTTCCCCACACACATTCATACACACAAGAATATTTAAAGGAGAGGGAACTGTAGCTGTATAGCCAGATCTATCCAGCCAGTTATTTCTGGAAAACTGAGACCGGTTGTGGCAGACTCTTTAGGTCCAGTGAGGTCAGATCTTATAAACCAGACTGGATTGTCCTCTTCATTTCCTCAGCAAAATAAAAGGAAAGAAAAACAATGGTATACAGCACGGTCTGTGGTCTCTCTCTTTATCTAAGCATTTCTCTCTCTCTCTCTGTCTCTCCCGCATGCTCTCCCTCACTACCTACCTCTCTATTTCTGCCTCCCACTCACAGCATCTATCTCTTGCTCTTTCTCATTCGCCTCCCCTTCCACGGTCTCTCTCTCTTTTTCTTTCTCTCTTTGAGACTGCCGCCAGATCCCAGGGCTGTGTTTGTTTGAGCAGTGCTGATGACCGGCTCTGCAGCGCCTGTGTGCATCAGGGTCGCCATGCTGTTCTGCACATACCATCCATCAGTGGGAGGATGGATGGATGAATGGATGAAGACTAGAAACCTTGCTCTTGAGGCCTTTAGCATAGGAGAAGGCTTGGCACAGGGGTTGGCACGGGGGTTGGCACAGGATTGGCATCATGCTGATCGAGGGCTCAGCAGAGCCTCACACAAAGTGCCAGATCCAGCTTGCTGCATCGCAAGCAGCCTGTATGAGAAACGTCTCCCAGGAAAGCAGCATTCTTCACTAATAGAAATGAAATTAAATCACATGCCTCCCATTCTACATCCTGAGGATGGTACGCTAGCAATTGCTTAAACTAGAATTCCATACTCACATATATTTAAAATAAATAATTTTAAGTAATTCTAGCTCATTTTAAATTACAGGATTGCATCAAGTGGGACAGGTCTGGCAAACATTGCACAACGATGATCGTCAATAAACAGAACCATAAATTGCAAATCTTTTTGGACTGTGTAGAAACACAAAACTGCCTTTTGGCGGAAATGTACTTTAGCATGGACTGAGCAGCATGCATGTAGCAGCCACAGAGATGCCACTGCAGCCGAAATCCCATTCCGGAGCTTTCTTTGAAATGTATATTCAAATCTGGTTACCCCACTGAGTGGGAAATTTCAGAGTGTGCTCTCGATGCCAATTACAGAGCCACACATTTAGAGCAGAGACCGTGAGAGGATCACATTTCTCATGTGCTTATTTATCTGTCGTGATAAGACCCCAATGGTGAAACCCTTGTTCATTTACTAAAGCACCACGAGGCCCCCTAGTGGCGGGCGCAGCTGCTGCGTAGTTGCAGCATCCAGAGTTTTTGCTGCTGAAAGCGCACTCACAAGGTCTGAGGGGGGAAAAAACACCTTTTTTTTACGAATCAAGATGTGTGAGTGTAACTGGACTGCCACAGGAACGCACATGTCAATTCCTCTCCCTCTCTGTCTCTCTCTCTCTCTCTCCCCTTGTGAATTTCTTGCAGACTTTTGGCACAAAATGTTGCACTGTAATGATCAGTCGAGTGGAAGCTGGCTTTTGAGTGTTGCTGTTCAACAAGGAGAATTTTCAAAAGGATCCAAGCCCATTTTAGGCTTGAAAATGTGGAATTTTGCTTAAATGGCTTAACAGGTTGGTAATGCTTCTAATCCTTCTTAAGGAACCATGCCTTGATTAAAAATGATTGAACAACTGATTTAAGGACATCCGTGACTATTCCTAACCTTTAGTCAAGAGAAAATAATCCTATCTTTCATAGCAATATGTAGAGTTGGTTTCAAGACCTTTACACTCTACAGACAGCCTTAGATAAACCAAAGCCAGTACAGCAGACACATCCCCCAAAGAACTATGTTATAGCTTTTTATCAATTCATTCTTGAAGAAGAACAGATGGATGTCCTGTTGAAGGTGCTATCAGTAAACATGCAGAGTGGACTGTCTGAATAGAGAGGATTATGGCAACAGACAACAAACAATCTTTTTCATCCTTAGTGTCCATTTTTAATCGTATGTTGCGGGCAATGTGCAATATATTGATGGTCAGTTTCTGAAATGTATTGGCACAGCCCAAGTACACCACAGGAAAAAAACTAAAAACGATGAATAGCCAGCCTAAACTCCCACGCCATGGTCTCAAACCTCTATAGCCTAGTTATGGAGCTGTGTGCACATGAATCATCATTGTGGGAATACACAGAGCAGCTGGGAGAGAAAAAAGGCACACATGGAGAATTTAGAAGTGCAAGTCAGGTGAGAAAACGACTGCTGCTAGCACTGCAGTACCCCCCTGAAAGAGCGTTCGCGCAGAATTACAATGCAGACGCCATCATAAATTACAATCTGACTGCTCTGGCACCAGGCTGCTACATTAGCTGAACACCAGAATGTCCAGCCGCTTCCTCACCTCTGATCACACACGGCACAGATGTGACAGTGGATAGAATAGTGTGAAGGCATCACATATTCACAGCCCTGGTTCTGCTCTGAGATTCCAGCCCTGGCGTGGGGGTACAGCAGCCACAAAAGTCTCCTCCATGAAATGCAGCACAGGTGCCTTTCACACCACCGCTAGATAACGTGAGCTTTACATTACCATGGAGGTGTTTTTAAATTTGTTACCTGTGCAAACTTTGTAGATATCTGGTTTTAAATGCTCATTTTGGGACAACAAGAAGTAATGTGCGGAGTGGGTTGTCTTTGGGTGCGTGAGGATGCAGGGGCGGGTGAAAAGAATCAGACATATTTTTTTATATTTTGTTCAACTTAATGGGTTAATTTAACGCTCTCTGCTCTCTCCCTGTCAGGCTAATCATTTTACACCCACACTGGCAGTTTAAGAAAAAGCGAGGCGGCGAGAGTGAGAAAGCTTCTTGGCCCTGTTTCACTTTCACCTCGCTCGCCCAAGGTTCCTGGAACATGCTAGAAGCAGCTGCGTTAGCTGTGGCTGCCACTCCAATAAGAGAGAGCCAGCACAGGGGACCCCTCCACAGCACCTGTTTCCCAAGGAGCTGATTTGATTTGAGACCTAGTGTTTATGCAGAGTAGGCTGCTTCCTCCATGTGTCAATTCTCTATGTGTGGGTTCTCTCTCCCCACTCTCTCTCAGCCCTCCCTCTCTCTCCTTCTACCTTGGCTTTCTCATTCAGTTGCTATGGCAGACAGGGCTGTCCTTGGGGGAGGACAGCCACCTTTATCAAAGGCCAGTCTGGTGTTGCTCTGCTGTTGCCCAGTCCCAGAGGACGCATTAAAGGGTGTGCAAAAAGCCAAAGCACCACAGCAGAGCAAACTCTGTGTCTCAATTCCAACCCAATTTTCGCTATCACCAGAAGCACCCTGCAAAGAGTAAAGATAAAGAAAATGCTGTATGTTATGAAGTGGTCTTAGATGAATTCAATTCCATATTTTTCTGTTATTGTGGTAGTGTCCTTTATATGATATTCAACAACAACATATCCTGTTTACCACAGAAAATACCCATAGGCTTCCTTGAGCTATAGCAATGTACATTAGTGTGGTCTGACTCATGGCAGAGTGTCACGTAGGCTCTTCAATGTTTACAGATTCCCATGAATAACATGTAGGATGAGAAATGGTCTTGTACATAAACAGGCAAACACTGATGCTTGTGACAGCGTTTCCACTGAACGTCTATGCGCTGTTTATAAACCAAAGCAGAGGGAGAAAGAGAAAGAGAGAGAGAGCCTTAGGGTGAGCTGTGGAGGAGTTCAATAATGAGGCACTAAACACTTGGGGCCCCGGAGCCAGGAGCCCCACATATAAAGCCACATAATTAGCTGCTTTAAGTTTTACATTGTGAATGTGGGGTCTTGTCACTCCCTCGGTAAGTAAAACCAAACAACGGCAGAGGGTTAAGCACAGACACTAATTGCGCTCTGTTTTCGTGGTGAAGTTTGCCTCCAGAGTGTGTAATCTTGACCATATAAAAGTATATAAAACAAGTCTAAAAAAAAAAATCCTATTTTTCAAAATCGATGATCATAAGGATTCATAGAACATTAATTAATAGACGGTCATATGTATTTTGGGCATTGCCGTATTTTCTGACCGACCCCAAAATGTAGGTAGACCTGATATGAACTGCACTTTCACTTTCCTCTGGTTTCTCCCATTTCAATTTGAAACCCTAATTTCTAAAGTCCTTCAGCCTTAGGCCACAGAGCCTCAGACATATTCAGTGCACTAGACTGGGCTCAGTGATCTCTATTGGGGGCGTCCACTTTGTGATTGGCATTTATTTAATCGCAGGAACACACTGGCATATTGTTATCCAACCAACAAAAAGATAATCAAATAAGCTTCTAGCAGGCTCTGATGACTTGAGGAAGTAAAGCATCAATCACAGGCAGGATTATTGCTGAGGCACTCAGTTTTTCTATTTTAAAGCCAGATATAAAGGAATAATGACATTTACAGTGGATACGGTGGATATAAAGTTTAGTCCGCGGCAAGGCAAAGCGGTTGGTAATGAGAATTTGTTATGTTGAAGGCTAGAGTGGTTAGAGGCTGAGCTTTCACAGTGATGACAAGGACAGGAAGAGGGGAGGGCAGCCACGGGCACATGAACAGGCCTTCTCCCGGGCAACGGATAGCATGTGGCCTCACATTAGCGACGCCATCCATTTTCTATTTGCGGAGCCTTGTGCTCCATGTGGGCGAGAGCCGAGATCCAAAGTCCGGCATCTTCCGCTTGTGTGGACACCGGTAACGCAGCGGGACTTTTTTTTGGCAGCGCGGTGTTGTGTCCTGCTTCGAGTGCGCGCTGCCAACTCACTCAGCTCACGAGTCCGTTTTTCTTTGTTCCCAGCCCCCCACCCCCTCACAGCCCCCATTTGAGCAGTAATGAATAATGAGGAGATGATTTCTCAGAGGAGGCAGGGCCACTAGTGCACCTGGCCCAACCCCTACATTTCAAGCTGGCAGACGCCGTGGTCCTCGCCAGTCCTGCAGGACCCCAGCGTGGCATCGAGTCACCGGCTGACTGGCCAACTCTGACAGAGCCACATCCTGGCTGATGATGTACCAGACATAGCCGTTCGCTGATATTGTAGGCAAATGCTTGCCTTATTATTCTGTCATTTTATTGCTGACCAGGCTCGCCTCTCTTGTTAATAAGATTCATACATCTTCCGGCCGGCTCTCCTACCATTTTGTGTTTTCATATTGCCACTGGTCACTGGAGTGCTGACAGCCACTTTTTTCTGACATGTTTACAGTGCACTTATGTTACAGCTCCATAGGTAACATAAAAAGGTATTCACTTTGGAAATATGCCAAGCATTTAAAAAAATGACTGGTTTATGGCTGTTATTTTTGTGTTTCAGAATTCTGAATGTTCTGGCTTGAATTGAACGTTTCTCTTCTTGATGGGCAAGCAGCAATTCACTCGAATGTAAGCCGCCAGCATCTTATTTACTACTGCCGTTGCTTTCTCTCTGAGCCTTCCTAGAGTCAGCCGAGGATTAAACAAAAAAGTATGCTACACTGTTGACTGGGGCTTTATATCATCATTTCAGGAATCACAGAGGAGCATCCTTCCTTGTTTTGACCTGGACAGGATGCCATTCTGTGAGGTTGAGTAAAGATGTGAATGGCCAAGTTTGCAATGTCAGTGTTGTATTTCATCTCGGCGACTGCCTCCGTGTGATGCAAACATGTCTCATCCTCACATCAAAAAACAGGCCCTTCAGTTCACAAAACAAGTCAAATGAATACCTTGATAGAAACTGCTGTGATAGGAGAGAATTTGATGTATTGAAAGGCCCTCACATTCTCCACAGCTCCACATGATTAACTATTATTTATTATTCAAGCTGATTAAAGAGTGCCTCTGCTGCTGTTCTGCTCCTGTTGTCAATCCTAATGATATGCCATGATATGCCTATACACACACAGCTTCCTTTTCATTTCTTCCGCCCTGGCAATGGAGAGCTGACCCCTCAACTCTGAACCAAAATTAACATCAATGAATCTAGAAGTGTTCGATTTTTATTATTAATTGCTGTTGATGTTTTCTTTCAAGTGTTCCATTCACTTTTAGGAATTTCAACTCGCATAAGTACCCACAACAAAGTCTGTATGTCTGGTTGATGTGGTATTGAGTTTATAGTAAATATTGTACAGGCAGCATAACAGCATGTTTTGCTCTCCTACCTCACAAACCATTTTGTTGTTGCCAAAATACTTTTGTAGGATACAGCCTTTCATTTTGGTGCAGTTTTATGGGTCGTCATTGTGAAATATTGTTTTCCTGCAGCTGCCTCACCGACTGACAATGGGCTTCAAAGTTCAAAGTTCATGAAGAAGTTCATCATGATGTGCGAGAGGCAAAGACTAACAGACAAACATTCATCTGCGTTTAGTGTCTAAATAAGCCATGACCAATAGCCTCACAACTAATATGCTTTTTGAAGTTATATTAACACTCACATCAATCAGAGAAGAAAGCACATAAGGAAGGTCTCATGAAAAGGTGTTTATGGGTACTATTATGTCATAGCCTGGATGCCAGCCCGAACTTAGCCCCGCCCACAAAATTTGAGGTTGGGAAGTTTGGTCTGGCATTGCTCTGTTGGGGAGAAATTATGGTTGAGCCGAAGCGGATCTAGCCAAAAGAAATTGTCAGGGCGGGCTTTATACAATGATGGACAAATGGCTTGAGTTGAATTAACGGTAGATTCGAAATCGTACCAAGATGGCGGCGTCTCGGGAGCCTGTTAGTGGGAAATATTTTATGTGAATTAAGCTATCTACACGACTTTTTAATGTCTACATTGACTCGGTTAGTTGTGTATGTGCAACACAAGTGTTGCAGAGTATTGTAGGTCTTAACTGAAGCTCTCCAGACCATTATTGTTAGGTTATTGCTAACGCTTAGACCAAAAATCCATTGAAACACATAGTAGCTAGCTAGCCTCGCTGCTAATAAGTATAACGTAGGCATGCATAGCTCACAGATATTGACCGCGCATACATTTTGAAAGAGGAACAGAGCAGTGGCGGTCCGTGCATTTCACGACTAGGCCTTCAGCGATGTCCTACACGACAGTTAAACTGAGTGAATCCACCTCTTAATACCATCATTATGACGCCATGGCTCTCGAGCCATATATTTATACAGAAAGGCAGTATAAGTGAGCATTGCATCACCTTAACATAGTCGATTGTCGAAATTAATATTCACTGCATGAAATGTGGGATTTACGACAGTCTTCGACCCTGTGTATTGCCGTAGAAGCCCACATTGGTGTGAAAGCCCCCCCACCGCTTCCCCTTGGCCAGGCCTAGGTTTTGTTAAGTTAATTGAATTGACCTGGATTGAAAACAACTCATGCTATGAACTAAGAATGCTTTGAAAAATGTAAACAATAAATGTTTATTTTTTATCCATTTACATGGTAAGACTGAGCACAGCAACAAGACACAACGTAGTTATACTGCATCAGCAGGGTCTCTCCCAGACAAAGATTTCAAAGCAGACAGGGGTTTCAAAATGTGCAGTTCAAGCTCTTTTGAAGAAGACGTTGAGGATCGTAGACGCAGTGGTCAGCCAAGGAAACTTAATGCAGCTGATGAAAAACACATCAAGCTTATTTACCTTTGAAATCGGAAGATTTCAAGCAGTGGCATCAGCTCAGAACTCTCAGAAACCAGTGGTACCCAGGTATAGACATTTACTGTCCGGGGAAGTCTGGCCAGAAGTGGTCTTCATGGAAGAGATGCAGCCAAAAAGCTCTACCCCGACAAGGAAACAAGGCCAAGTGACTGAACTAAGCACGAAAACATAGAAACTGGGGTGCAGAAACATGGCAGAAGGTGCTCTGGACTGATAAGTCAAAATTAGAAATATTTGGCTGTAGAAGAAGGCAGTTTGTTCGCCGAAGGGCTGGAGAGAGGTACAATAATGAGTGTCTGCAGGCAACAGGGAAGCATGGAAGAGGTTCCTTTCCAGTTTGGGGCTGCATTTCTGCAAGTGGAGTTGGAGATTTGGTCAGGATGAATGTTGTCCTCAATGCTGAGAAATACAGGCAGATACTAATCCATCATGCAATACCATCAGGGAGGCGTATGATTGGCTACAAATGTATTCTGCAGCAGGAACATAACCCCAAACATACAGCCAATGTCAATAACAACTATCTTCAGCTTAAAGAAGAACAGAAAGTCCTGCAAGTGATGGTATGACCCCCACAGAGCCCTGATCTCTACATCATCGAGTCTGTCTGGGTTTACATGAAGAGACAGAATAATTTTAGGAAGCCTACATCCACAGAAGATCTGTGGTTAGTTCTCCAAGATGTTTGGAACAATTTACCAGCCGAGTTCCTTCAAAAACTGTGCAAGTGTATCTGGAAGAATTGATGCTATTTTGAAGGCAAAGGGTGGTCACACCAAATATTGATTTAATTTAGAATTTTCTTCTGTTCCTTCACTGCATTTTGTTAATTTATGAAGAATTGATGAAAATAAACTGTTAACACTTCCATTTTTGAAAGCATTCTTAGTTTACAGCGTTTTTTCACACCTGCCTAAAACTTTTGCACAGTACTGTATATATATATCCAAACCACTTACAGATTCCGATTAGCTAAATTTGCGTCTGGATGGAAAGGTGTTATCTTTCCCCATCCCACCCATGCTAAGCCATTTCTAGCATAACATGCGATCTACTGTGGAAAACAGAAGGCAGGCGATTTTTGTATCAGTTCTCACCACACAACGACGTCTCATCTTTGCTCCTTTAATGTCCAGTGGTGTAGTCCAGTGTATACGCAGGTATACGGAGTATCAGGGATTAGAAACGGTTCAAAGAACGAAAACGAAAACCGGTAAAGAACGAAATTTTGTGATGAACGTAATCGAAAACTGGAACAAAAACAATTTCAGCTGTTCCGGAGTGAAAACAATATTTTCAATTTTAAATAACCGGTTAATAACGTTATTTTTCGTTCCAAATAACCTTTCTTGAAATATTGTGGGAATAAAATAATTGTTAAAATAATTGTTAAAATAAATCTTATTCCGGAAGTGATGGGCTTGGCTACCTGCCCGCTAAATGTTACCCAGACACGCCTGGCTGAAGTGAAACTACTGTTGACACTAGCGAGCTGCGAGTAGCCTAACAGATCTGCAATGATTGTGCTGCCTGTGCCCGTTACCTAGGTCAGTGTAGAGCGTGCCTTTTCGCCTCTCAAATATATCCTGTCTCCTTTGCGCAGCAATCTGAAGGAGAATGTTTTGGAGGACATACTTTTCCTTAAACTGAATAAGCAATTTGGTATGTAAGCTATCTGTTGTCCATTTCAAATAGGCTAACTCTCGAGTTAATAGAAGAGAGTAGGCATAGGCCTCTAGCTATGGACATGAGTTGTGTTTATTTTGCGCGTAATGGAGAACGTTTTGTTGGAGATGCTTTCCGAATTTGAATGTAGGCCTAAATGTGACCGGCTGAGTTTGTTGTCATTTTGTTTTGAATAGCCATGGGTCTAAGCTGCTGCATTTCTTGCTTTCTTTTTTTTAACGGACTTCAGTTCGAAAGACATGTTTGCGTTTAAATGGTCCTGCAGCTTAATTTCATGTTGCCGACTGGAAACAAATAAAATTGAACTGCAAGGTGATATAATGTTGTTTCATTATTTATTATAAGTTGTAGGCAAACTCCGTTTCCACAACGTTGGAAAAGTGCGCATTGCATTTAGCCTATAGGCTTCACGCACGCACCCGAATAATGACAAACATTAAGCACGCGCACCAAGCCCCCCCCCCCCACCCCCCATGACATTTTGGAAAAGAATGTTATTAACCGTTCTTTTATAAGGTTGTAACCGGTTAATAACATGAAGAGAAGCATAGGAACACTGGAACGGAACAGAAAAATAACGTTTCTGGTCAGAACGAAACAAAATGAAAAATATTTCGTTTTTAATCCCTGCGGAGTATACCCACTTATTTTTCAGTCAGCATTGGGTGTACCCACTTCTCAAAACAGGGTGTTCATCCTGTGCTGTATCAATAAATAAAGAGTATACCCACTTATCCAGGGACCACTACACCACTTCGAATGTCGATATGTAATGGTATGGTGTTATTGAAACTTACTAGATGTAAAAAAGAAATTGAACGTTTATTTTTCGAGTCTAGAGTTTCTAATGTTGCCTCGGGGCGCCTTTACGTGAACATAATTAAAACGTCACATAAGTCCACTAAACAATTCCCAATTCGCAGAAGAGAAATACCCCAGAGGAGGGAGGAATGATAAACCAGGTACTTGCTCGCACCGACGAGCTAGACCCTTACCAGCAAAGGTGGCTAAGCGGTTAGCACCATTAGGTACACAGTGCCACTAACCTGAAGAGCGCAGGTTCAGATCTCGCGAAGCTCGCGTAATATTTCAAAATATACCTGAAAAGACACAGGTTAGATATTTACGAGTGGCAAACATGTCCCAAGTTGCGAAATGATTATCTCAATATCAGAGTAAGCCCAACTCTGTATAATTACATGCCAAAAGTGAATCTCAAGAACGTTACAGAGAGGAAGCTCCGGAATATGAGTGGAACAGCCTCGAACATTGCAATCCCCAAACTCTGAAAATGAAAGGCAAAGCAAGAATCGTGAAATCCCCGAAATCAAAACCCTAAAGACAGAACTCTGAAAACGGAAGGCGAATCAAGAAATGTGATAACCCCGGAGCAAAACCCTAAAGACAGAATATCAATTAAATTATTATCGTGTACATTTTAATTTCGTTTTTATGGGGCAATAGCTGTAAATGGGAGGGGATACGTTTTGTCAGTTGAAAGCTGACCTATAGACAGAATCTCATTCCGTCTCATCACAAGACGTTTTAATTCAATTCCTTGTCGTTTTCAACCAATGGCTGCCTGCAGCAGGGTGTGTGTGGCTAGACTGCTGACAGTCAATATGCTAATAAGAGCATTTCGCACCTCTGTCAGCGAGAGGTGAGAATGCTAAACACATCGGCCCCCCTCCCCTCGCAGGTTCCTTCCCGGGAAATTCCGTCCGTATGCGGCAGACGGATATTTCGGGGGAATTCCCGATCAGCCAGGAATGGATATCATTCGCGGCTGTATCACAGCGTATACGGGCCCGATAATCTTGCTTTTCGTGCAGTGATTTCCGGAGCATTTAAAATCAATACACCCGTATTAACAATTAAGAGTAGCAAACTCTCAGTTATATGATCGCTTGGATACTGTCACAACTTAAAAATAAAAGGCCATTTTCAGGGATTAGTCTATAAAGTTTTATTAAGTCCACCGAAAGTAGCCTATGTGAGCTTTAACAAGTTTGTCCACTAAACATCGCATTGTCCCACCTGCAAAGCAGTTACATTAAACTGACCCGATCCTCACGATATCCATTTTTTTCTTGAAAGGTCTTTCTATTATATTAGCCACCAGATCGATATCTCCTCCTCCTTCAGCCATTGTGGGTTGAAAATAAACTGAAATTTACGTTTTCGCTAATTCACCACCACGATTCGCCAACTAAAATGAGCACTTCCTGAGGCACTGCCTCAGTCTGCCGCACTAGTGCGTATCCAATCAAAGTACGTGTACGTGTACGTGTCACGGTCAACGTGATGCCTGCTAGCTGGCCCCAATGTTGCCAACTCGAATTCTTATTTGTTATCACAACTGTCTGTTTCAGTTCATTCAATTTAAATGAACTGAAACAGCCAGTTGTGATAACCAATCAGATGTACAGGCGCCTTCACTGTTAATTCTGAAGGCCTCGGGGAAGATTTCTTGGAGCCTGGCAACACTACAGGCGCCCTCACTGTTAATTCTGAAGGCCTCGGGGAAGATTTCTCGGAGCCTGGCAACACATGATAGCTGAAATATGATTGGATGAAAGCTCTAACATAAATAAACAACGCTGGAAGCTATTAAATGAAGAAAATGGACTATGGGGAATAAATTAATACATATTTATGAAAAGAAAATATTCAAATTTAATTTATTTTATTACATTTATTTTCTGATGGTGTTTAGGCCGTTAGAGAAGGCCTTGCTGGCCCTGACGGACCACCACTGGAACAGAGAAACACGATTATTTTGTCGAGGTCTTTCACTTTGTGTTCCATCTTTCCTCTTTGTATTAGGACATCTATCTTTGTGCTGTCTGGTGTGGTTTCATAGTGTGTGTCAGTAAGTGTAGCATTTAGAACACAATCTCCTCAGGTTTGGTGATGGGGGTGTGTCTGTTGTTGTTTGTTGAGTATTGGTAGCATTCTCCGGCGTCCCACCCACAGACCAAAAGCATTAATTTAAACAGGATGTCTCAACATCTCGCCAAGGGTTACTGCAAGAGGCTATTATGTTGTCGTCCTCATTTCTTTGTTATTCCTCCTTGCATATGGGTGAAGTCTCCTTCCATCGTATAGCTGCAAATCTCAGCACTTCCCTTTAGAAGTTTGGAGTTGAGATGGGGTGGGAGAGCGACAAAAAGAAAGAGAAAAGAGAGAGAGGGGGGTGAGAAAGATAGAGAAAGTCTTAATATGTGACTGCTTCTGATCCTGCCACCTCCATCAGAAAGCTCTTCTGTGATGTATGGCAGGGGTATGTCCCTCAACATCAGAGGTGTCGCAGCCAGGCAGATACGAGTCGTTGCATTTCTGATGGGGTTATTTCTTCTGAAACAGGCTTGTCATTGTTGTGCTCCTCTTCTGTCTCTTTCCCAGCATCCTCTGCCTCTCCCCAAGCATTTTAACTAAAGCTCAGCTTGTCTTTGAGCTGAAGTGTCTGTTTAGACCATAGCCAAGAAGTCTGGTGGGCTTTTTGTTTCCATTCTTTATTTTTTTACTTTTATATAAACGTATTTGTTTGTTAAATTCATGTGCTTGTGAAAGACTAAATACATACAGTACCTTGCGTAAGTATTCACCCCCTTGGATGTTTTACCCTTTTATGGCTTTTATAAATCAGTCATATATAAGTTGGCTTTTTGGACAAAAAAATTCACAAAATAGCTCTCTTTAATGTCAAAGTGAAAATATATTTCTACACAGTTATGTAAATTAAATACAAATATGTAATGAAAATAAGTGCTTGCATAAGTATTCACCCCCTTTATCACCCCCTTTGTATAGACTGACCTAATTCAACAGAGGTCCAGCCAATTGGTGCTAGAAGTCTCACAATTTGTGTAATGGGTATCAGTGTGCAGTGAATGTGTCTCAAGTGATTGTAGTATAACGACACCTGTGTCTGGAAGGTCCATTCACTGGTCAGTATTCAGTAATCAGTATTACGGGCTATTGTTAAACCATTAAGACCCAAGATCACTCTAAGCAACTCAGAGAAAAGGTTGTTGAAAAGTATAAGTCAGGGGAAGGATACAAAAAAATGTCCAAGGCACTAAACATCCCCTGGAATTCTGTTAAATCCATCATCAAGAAATGGATGGATCGTGGCACATGTGTAAATCTGCCTAGATCAGGCCGTCCTCACAAACTGAGGGGCCGTTCAAGAAGGAGACTAGTAAGATAGGCCACCAATAGACCTATGACTACTCTGAAGAAGTTTCAAGCTTCAGCAGTTGAGATTGGAGAAACTCTGCATACCACCACTGTTGCCTTGGTTCTTCACCAATCTAAGCTTTATGGAAGAGAGCCACTGTTGAAAAAAAGGATCGACTACAGTTCGCCAAAAGGCATGTGGAAGTCTCCATGGTCAAGTGGAAGAAGGTTCTGTGGTTTGATGAGACCAAAGTGGAGCATTTTTTCAACAGTGGCTCTCTTCAATGAAGCTTTGATTGGTGAAGAACCAAGGCAACAGTGGTGGTATGCAGAGTCTCTCCCATACCAGCTGCTGAAGCTTGAAACTTCTTCAGAGTAGTCATAGGTGTCTTGGTGGCCTCTCTTACTAGTTTCCTTCTTGCATGGTCACTCAGTTTGTAAGGACGGCCTGATCTAGGCAGATTTACACATGTGCCATATTCCTTCCATTTCTTGATGATGGATTGAACAGAATTTCAGGGGATGTCAAGTGCCTTGGACATTTTTTTGTATCCTTCCCCTGACCTGTACTTTTCAATAACCTTTTCTCTGAGTTTCTTAGGGTGATCTGTGGTCTTCATGTTGTAACAGTAGCCAGGAATACTGATTACTGAATACTGACCAGTTAATAGACCTTCCAGACACAGGTGTCGTTATACTACAATCACTTGAGACACATTTACTGCACACTGATCCCCATATCACTAATTGTGAGACTTCTAGCACCAATTGGCTGGACCTCTGTTGAATTAGGTCAGTCTATATAAAGGGGGTGATAAAGGGGGTGAATACTTATGCAATCACTTATTTTCATTACATATTTGTATTTAATTTACATGACTGTGTAGAAATATATTTTCACTTTGACATTAAAGAGAGCTATTTTGTGAATTTTTTTGTCCAAAAAGCCAACTTATATTGACCATGACTGATTTATAAAAGCCATAAAAGGGTAAAACATCCAAGGGGGTGAATACTTACGCAAGGTACTGTACTAAGGTCCTTAGTCGTACTTCTTTACTGGAAATCTTATACTAAATTGGTACCCTACATCAGCACTATTGCAATAACCAGAGGCAGCGTTAAGCCAAAGGTGGCCAATCGCCTGAGGCTCCACGCTACCCAGGGCCCCATAGAAAGGGTCCCATTTTTTACTTTTCACAAATGAACTACATCCTCCTATCTGTACGCCAACATGGTATTAGGAAGACTGTAGCCAGCTCATGTGAAACAGCACAGCGGGGTGTACAGACTGCTGGAAAATAAAGCTAAGCTACCCCGGCGGTGCTGAAAAAAGGAGTCAGTGGAAGGGAAACTGCCGAAGGTAACAACCTTTTCTGACGGCACTAACATTACTGAAGACTCCTAGAGTCAGAAGTCTGTTAGGCCCCCCTTTGTGCTTTTTAGTCAAAACATCTCTGAGTAAAAACCTCAGTCAAAAAAAGATTGCATGATGTAATTTATCATTTGAACAAATTGCCATTGATGAATGTATGGTTCACGTGCGAGGATGGAGAGGGTAGGGAGAGGGAAAAAAAGTTGATGTTGCATACCTCTGTACATGTGTTGAGGAGGGCCCCACTCTAGTCCTCGCTCTAGCCCCCCGAATGACCGAATCCACCCCTGGCAATGCCATTACAGTGGACTACATGGTAACTGCCCATCTCAATCGAAGTCATCATAGCCCAGGAGGATATTATGAACGCTGAATTCATTCTATGGATAACTAAACATTTATTTATAAACATTAAACATTTAATTACACATTGTCGTATTGTCTTTTGTTTACCTGCTTTAAATAATTTCCATTATCACCGTTTTATATGTTATGCAATTAAAGAAGAATGTATTAAGTAAAGTCCTCTGTTCTTTCTGCTTTGCTGCCTTAATGAGTCTTCAGAGATGATAGTGCCATGCCTCCAAATGATAACACTTTCATTAAGCCTGTATAAATCAATTTCTAAATGTAGAATTAAATGTACCCAACTATGAACAATTCAAAGCAACTGCATATTAACAGCCCATAATTAAAGTGGAATGTATTACCAGTTAGTCCTGCCTCATTACAGTGCAAGACACCCGCACACAGTAATTGTCTTTATAATAATGATGTTAGTTGACTCTCCATCGTAAACATCTGCAATGCATTTGAGCATTTCATGCACGGGATGTATGAATAGTAATGTTTATGCATTATGAATTTTTGACTGTTTGGTCGTGAAGACCAGTTTGCCCTGCCCATGCGGCAAAACAAATCTAGTGGTATGGGCCTACCCTTGTAATTCTCTTGACACATTTGGGTCATCCACCTATAACTCCAGCCATGGTTTGTGTGTGTGTGTGTGTGTGCATGTGTGTGTGCTTGTACCTTTAGTCCAGTCTGTTCGGAGAGTTGCTCCGTTTTGCTGAGAGAGGTGCCCCATATCTCAGCGGACCCCCAGGCAGCGGTGTGCCCAGCCATGCTGTAAGGACGAAAGGCGCCATAAAAAGCAAGGACATTTAGCTCCCCCTTACCACCCCCGTTCTCTCCAACTTCCAACGAGGAGGGAAATGGTGCATTAAACACCGCGGGGATACTCATTCCATAAACCGTCAGAAAGAGAAGAGAGGAATACGAAACAGTGAAATCTGAAGGAGAGTGCTGAAATTGCTGATTTGTTGTTTACAATGCATTCTTAGCATTTGTGTACGTCTGCATGCTAATGAGACATCACAGACACTATGCCACACCAATAACCATTAATACATCTGCTTGCATTTCCAAAGAACATTTTCCTGTCTTATTTATCTTTTTTTTGTATTTGATGAATAGAGATTAATACAGTACCCATGTCATTCTAATAGAAGCTGAATAATTGGATGACTTCATCATGTAGACATTGAATAATTATTACTGTAGGCTGCCTATACGATGACGGTGATTCTTACAAAACATTATAACCATACCTGAAGTAGGTTTCAGTAGTCTGTGTTAGCAACCAAACATATTTAATGAACAGCTAAAACTAAACTAATATTTTACAGACTTATCTCATTGAAGAGAAATATTGTGTGCCTACTCACTTTTGGCCTACCTTCATTGCCACTATACTGAGAGACAGGCTATTTTAGAATGGAGGTGTAGCAACCACGTGGGATCTGTTTGACTTCTTTTTTTTTATACTAAAATTAGCATTAGCAATCAACATTCAGTGTTGTACCGTTATAACTGGACTGTGAAGAGAAAAAAAATGCCCAGTGGGTGTCTAAAGGAAGCCCATGACATTTTGGCTTCCATGAAAACATATACTTAATTGCAAGTTGGTGGGTGAGGAAATCCAACCTGGTGTTGTTTTCACACCAATCAGATCAGAAACACAGCCACACCATGACATGAGGAACCATTAAACTGAATGCCGTCCATTGAGTTTAGGCAGTGAGCTGCCATTGTAAACCCCATTTGCCTCAATGACAGTTTGGGAGAAGGGAAACAATTAAATGACAATCATGTGCACAGAATAATTTGACTGTCTTTTTGAAGAGTGTGTTTGTTGTTACTCTGTTTGATATGTACAATAACAGCCCACACAGGGAAGCAATGAAGTTGCAA
Source organism: Sprattus sprattus (assembly GCF_963457725.1). Classification (NCBI taxonomy): domain Eukaryota; kingdom Metazoa; phylum Chordata; class Actinopteri; order Clupeiformes; family Clupeidae; genus Sprattus; species Sprattus sprattus. The sequence continues at coordinate 28,405,753 of NC_137926.1, forward strand.
TGACAACGTATCAACAAAGCAAAGAAGGTACCAATTACGGTGATAATGCAGGTCACTCTCTTTTGTCTCAAATACATAAAGGTCGTGATCAGTGGTGGACTGAAACAATAATTCAGGCCGTGAATTTGACTCATTCCAGTCCAGCCTGTTTATGCAAACCATCAGACTGCACATATCGTAAGCTAATCCTATTTGTTTATGTAATGTAATGTTTATGAGTTTTCAAATCAATACGCTATGGCTGTTGATGCACTGTCAAAAACCCACCAGGAATACACTCATAACACATACAAATGTACAGGGCTAGACACAACAATTAACCTAAACTTTAAAGCGAGGAGTTGGTTTAAATGTTCAAATAATTATCTTTATATTCAAGCATCATTATTGAAGGAACTTATAATGTTACACTGTACCTGCAGATAGCACTAATGATTTTTGTCATTGCCTTTGTCACACAGGCTACTGTGTTACATTCATGGATGTTTTACCTTACTCTACCTTATTAAGCATGACTGAGTGCTAGTAAGTTAATAGTCTAGGTTCACATTTTTGTATTAGTCGGAACAGACTGTTTTTAGCTACTTAGCTGGCAATGCTAGCTACAAAAGACTTGCACCATGGTACATTAACCAGATTTGTCCTCTTAAACAAAATGACTGGAAAACTAGAAAGACTCCACCAAAGTTTAGATATTTCACCTGGCATGGAAGGAAAGCCTTGCAGGCTATATAAAAAGCACTTTCTTATGTGAAATCGGCCTTCTTCATTGATGGAAAACTGAATCCACACTTTTATTTTGTTGAAACTAGACTACTGCAATGCTCTCCTGTCCGGATGTAGCAACAAAATAAAAAGCACCCAGCTTGTACAGAACGCTGCTGCTCGCACACTTACAATAACTACAAAATATCTCACCTGTACCTGACTCCTTGTCAAGTAGAAATTATTTCAAAGTACTCTTCCTAATATACAAAGCCCTAAAACAGCTTGGCTCCAAATTACCTCAAATAATGACTTGTCCCCTACTGCCCACCAAGACCACTTCGTTCCCAGAGTGCAGGTCTCCTTATAATTCAAAGAATATCGAAAAGCACAATCGGAGGCAGAGCCTTCTGATATCGAGCCCCCCTCCTGTGTAATAATATTCCTGCTTCCATCTGAGAAGCAAACACCCTGTCCATCTTTAAAACTAGACTAAAACATTCCTCTTTATTGCATCCCATAGTCATGAATAATGCATCAGAAACCCATCACTTGTCGCAACATTTCTCATACTTCTTGATAGCCATGTTGTTGTGTTTAGCTGGAGTGGGCTTCACACAGTGCATGTTGTACTGTGAAGGAGGGCCTTTACGGATCCTCGGTACAGCATCCACTATCAAACTTGTATGCATCATGTATAAACCGTGTTATGTTTGTATGTATGTTAATATGTACATTTACCACATGTATGCTAGCGTGCTCATGTTAATACGTGTATGAATTAATCTGCCATGTTTTTGATAGTCTCCCCTCCCTTTCTCCCACCTCTCCTTCTGCCACAAGCACACACTTCAACAGGCACAACAATAAGGCAACCTTCTCTCAGCAAGACTTCACAATGAATTACAGAAACGGGAGACTTTTTAAAGGCGGTGAATGTGTGCCTAATTCAAAGCAGGCGAGTCCTTAACCTAAGTTAAGTGAATTAGCACTGTGGAAAACTGCCAATTAGAATATAGGGGATTCAGAGCACTGGGAAAAAAGGGTGTGTGGCTAGAGGTTTGAAAGTGTTACAGGATGGAAGAGTTAGATAATAATACATTGAGTGTACATGATCCTGGGTTGATTATCAGTCAGGCCTGATACAATCTTAATGTATAATGACTGTAAATTGAACCAAGCTATAAGATGTTCAGACAATGAAGACTATGAATGATTTCTGGACAAAATTAACCACAGAGTTAAATGGGTGCATCTCCGAGCTAAAGTAAGTCGCTGTGCTGAAGTAACCAGTTAATCGAAGCAACATATCAGTTAGCTGTATGGTTGTGATGGCTACACATGCATAGGTTGTTTAGAGCAAAAGTCATCCTATTCACCCACTAAAGAGTTTGGTTATTGAATGGGAGATGCTGACTTTCAGACCTACAGAACTACTTTTTGTGAGCTCACTGAAATAAGGTTGTAGCAACAGTTGCTAAGGTACAGGGCATTTAGTTCGGTAAAGTGGAGTGTTAATTACTATTATATGGTCAGAGTGCCATTATTGTAAGGTTATGATGACCATTAGAAGATCTCGCCGCCAATCCCAATGTGAGTGCAGAAATAACTGTGATTTTAATTATACAGCACTTGCCTTTAAATGGAGGTCTATTTTTCTCTCACCACACATTGTAACACTGTTGTTTCTTGCTTTTCATCAGTAGATCCACTGCCTGTCCATTTTAATGATGACGTCCTTGAGCCATTAAATTGTTCAGATGAAATCATTTTCTATGTTAGATAAGGCCCATTTGATGTGATATAACATCCTATACAGTTGCTTTATGTTGTGTGCATCTCAAATTGAATTGATCATGAAGCGTGAATAGTTGTACCTGCAGAGCAATGGACATATGGCTCCCATACAGAGCACATTTTTTTTTTTTGTCAGAAGGCAGAGAAAAAAAACATACAAATAAATAAGACGATAAATATTCCTAATTGCCTGCAGCTGTGGTAATAAAGAACAGGGTAACGTCGCCACACTGTTCGTTGTTTTGCCTGAAAGTCTCAAAGTCGTCAATCAGCCATGAACAGACAGCTTTATTAAAATTATGCGCAAACACACACCGACGATTGATGAACCTGCACTTACCAGGCCCTGCCAGATGAAGGGCATATTTTTGTGAAATCTTCCTTTGCTCCAGGGCATTATTCAGCACAACCAGCAACACTCAGAGATGCTTCCAGTGAATCTCTTTCAGTGGGAGACTAGGCAGAAAATGCAAGACTTGACAACCCACTGGTCACACAATGTGCCCCGCAGTAGCTAAGCCTGGGGAATGGCAAACCTAATGATGCACAAAATGTAAAAAGCATTTTGCCTCCACACGCCCATCCACGCGTGTGGTTTTGTAATGTGCTCTATTAGATATCGATGTGAATTTTTAATCCAGTGTTGGTTTGGGGAGTGCAGCCGGACAGATTGTCCCGTCTGCCCTCCGACAAGTGTGGTACAGGGGCGGGTGCATGTTTGTTGTGCAGACAGAGATAGCGTCTGGGTCTATTGATTTAGCGGGCAGCCCCTGGCATAACAGAAGCCATCCCAAAGGCAAAGCCATCACTGCTCCACTGCACTCCAATCATATTTGTGGTTGATCATATCCTGAAGAGCTTGTCACCACAGTGCTTTGTGGCACTTAAACACAATATATTTTCCTGGCCCCATAAAATGGAAGTTGACCTTCTCCTACTTAGATAAGCATTATTAGCTGCAGGCTCCACTGCCCTCCGAGTAGGGGACTATGTCACCCGGGAGATACGGGGCCCAGCAATCGCCCCAGCACACTGAAACCTCTCATGTCTGCTGTGGATGACGAGGAACAAACTTGACCCAATCTGCTAACTACAATTGAATTGGGTACCATCAAGTGGACTCGCTTCCATAGCAAAATAGCTCATCCAAAGTTTTGACAGGTCATTTCAGATGATGAACAAATGATAAGCATCAAAAGTTTTTAGCATTGGAAAAACTCAAAATGTACACTCGAAATTTAGGTAATACAATACTATTTCAGCAAGACACTGGTACAGTCCAAAACAATTTACAAAGTGTGTGTGATTTACTGTGTGTCGTGGTCATGAGCAAGACTAGCATATATCATCAAAATATTATTGGACCATAATACATATAATTTACTGTCCGTCTAAAGATCGTGGTTGTATTTTGTTTGTCTGTCTTAGAGGCCATGACAGATGGTATACAGTCAATCATTTTAAACGTGCATGTGAAATAAAACATTTCTATAAACTTTAAAGGCACCCAGTGCAACTTTCGAGGCTTGAGACTCGAAAAATAAACATTCAATTTCTAGTTTTTTTACACGTAGTAAGTTTCAATAACTCCATACCATTACATATCGACATTCAAGGAGCAAAGATGAGACGTCGTTGTGTGGTGAGAACTGATAGAAACGTAAACAACAACAATCGCCGGTAGGGAGAGGCCATTTTTCCATTGACTGGAATCCTGCTGTATTCATTGGTGGCACCAATAAATAAAGATTTGGGGAAAAAATGGCGGCGATTGTTGTTGTTTACGATTTTCTATCAGTTCTCACCACACAACGACGTCTCATCTTTGCTCCTTGAATGTCGATATGTAATGGTATGGAGTTATTGAAACTACGTGTAAAAAAGACTAGAAATTGAATGTTTATTTTTAAGCCTCGAAAGTTGCACTGGGTGCCTTTTAAAGTTTGAATCAGCGGACACACCAAATGTAGTTTTAGTATGCAATCCATAAATCCAAATGTAATCTACTGGAGTGTTGCAATGCATGGCAAGACTGACTCTATATATAACCAGTTTACATTTACTCCTCCCTCATGTTTTAGTCCACTGAGAAAGCACACACATTGTCTAGGGAAGATGAGGTTGCTATTGTGGAAGCAGGCTGAGAAAACTAGATTTGTTCTTAGTCCACAGTGTTCAGCTTCAGTAAATTTCAACAAGCAAATATTCCAGAGAGACTGGGCAGTATCTCTCTCCTGTCTGGCCACTGCTCCAACCTCACATTATTTATCCTCGACCAGACTAACACTCCCCGCCCCCACCTCCTCCGAGTCCTTTAGCTCCCATTTTGCCTCCTGTCTCTTGTACTCACCACAAGGCTGGCAGACTTACTTTACAATGCTGGTTCCTTCCGATTATTGTGGAGACTATCTAGTGGCAAACTTGGGAGAGATGGGTCAATGAATTCTGATGAAACATTGTGTCTTGGCCTGAAAAAAATCCTTGTGTGCCTCAGTGTATTCTTCGAGTTTGTAAAACAAAAAATGTAAGCCCTGTCACAAACCAGAATTGATCTGTATAGATAAACTGATCGTAGCTTGTTTTAAACTGTTCAGAAATGTTAAATTCTGGGGAGGGGGGGCACAATAAGAGTAGGAGCATGGGGTTCCTTCCCTGGATTATTTAAAAACTTCACTAAAGCAGTTTTTGTAGCTCAGTGATCATCCATCTCCCACAAGGGTAGAAACTGTATAATTACTTAGAGATTTTCATGTCAATTATTTGTGCTGTTATGGTTATTGAAAATGACTTGCTTCTACACTGTTGCCACATTTCTTACAAAAAAAAGAGCTAAAGTCTCTCCTTCACCCCCTAATTTTAAGGGGCATAAATTCACATCCAATTGTGCACAGCCTCTTTGCTAGCTTAAGTACATATAACCTGTAACCACACCTACACACACTGACATGATGCGAGAGAGGATGCAATAATAGCCAGGTATAGGATTTTCATGCCTGCATTATCTCACGTAACGTCTTGCACTATCAACCTTCTGGTTGAGGACAGGGCTGGGGACAAAAAATTGTCCTGGAGATATAAACTGAAATTCAGTTATTTGCCAACTCTAACCTATGACAGTGATCAGCTCACTGCCATAAGATTCACTCTTCTCTCCTTTACCAATATACCCCCACACTACTGCGAAATGTAGTTAAACTAGTGATACCGCTACTTGTGGCAACGCTACACTGATATCAATAAGGCACTGAAACGGCAACCTGCTTCCGTAGAGAAGGATGTCTGTGAAATGGGGCTCGGAGACCAAAGCATGACCCTGTAAAATCATTGATTGATTGATTGATGGATTGATGCCCAGGTTGCACCAGAGAGACATGGTGGCACAGTCATAACCAGCCGATTGTTTATGTTCACTGGACTGGCCACACACCCAGCTAACCTTTCTCCTCCTCACCTCCCTCCCTTGATTGATGGGAACTGTCAGTCCCCTTGTCCAGGCCACTGAGTCACCACCTCCCCAATCTCACCTGCCAACCATGATCCCAGGTTCTCCCCAGGGTCCCTTGCAGTCCAGCACCAGATCACCAGTGACAGCACAGTATGGCTCATCAATGAGTCAAAGGGCTTTTAGGCCTCAGGCACCACTGGCCACGGTGGCTCATATTCGCTCCGTTCTGCCCAAAGCCAGGCTGAAATGTGCTCTACTCGAGAAAGAAAAGGGACTCGGCCGATGGACCCAGCGACATTTCATCATTTTCCACCGCAGTCTGGTGGACCGAGGGGCCCAACTGATGTTATTGGCGCATTGGAATTCGCGGATGAGTGACAGAGCATCTCACTTAAAGCTTAAGATGGAAGCACAGTGTGAGCCCCAGGTGAAATGTTGCTGTGCGCTGCACTCTGCAGCAATGGAGAGAGGTTTAAATTAAAGTTATGAGGGCACGGAGAGAGAGATAGAAAGAAAGAGAGAGAGGAAGAGAGAGTGCCTTGAATACTATTACTTAATTAAACAGCGGCAGATCACAGACATGGAGAATAACATCAAAGAGGGGCTACATTTATTTTCGGCATATAGGGGTTGTGAGTGGACACGTCGGCAGGAGGAGAATGTGCTCTTGGGTTCCTTCCAAATGAAGGGGCTCACCGAGGCAGATGAGACGGAGATTTATATGTCTAATCAATGTGGGCAGTGAGATAGACACAGAGAGATCACCGACTTAACATCCCTGCATCAAAACGAGCCAGGCAGATTGAAATGAGCTGTGCAACCGTGCTGTTCATCCAGCACTAAACTCAGATTAAAACGTCACGGACACGCCAAACTCTGCATAAAATACATGACATCTGTTTGCGCCATAAAGGTTGTTATTTATTCTAACATTTACATGCCACTGGAGATTGTTGCTAACTCCCACAATTCTCCTTGCATTCTCAGTAGTAGAAACCTGAGAGCTGGGAGCATATGGTCATTGCAATTTTTAATGGATGTCTTTAAATGTGTTTAACCTGCACAGCTGTTTAATACTGAAGTATACAAATTCTCAATGCATATTTTGGAGCAGTGTATTCTCTGCATACCTTAAAGATGCTTTCAGTACACCTCTTTTTTTCACAGAACCAGGAAAAGAGCAGAGCCAGGAAAAGCTGTTAGGACTGCTGATTACCCTAAAGGTCAGATGCTCCACATTCTGGCATGGGGGATAGAAGTCAGGACAGCACTAGGTGATCTAGCCTCCTCTGGAGTTATTACTTCCAGCTGAAATGGCTGTTTGTGTATTGGTGATCTGACTGGTGACTTTTGTCTCAAGGGACTTCAAACAAAAACATATATAGGAATGCAATAACGGTGTGCACTGGAGGGGGAATATGCATCTTCTGACCTTACCCCACTAATGGTCACAGAGAGAAGGCATAGCAGTTTGCTTTATATGGCAAATAATTCATATGAGAACTACACAGAAACGATACTTCATGCATACTATTGCACTTGAATAACAATGCAGAAACATCTTGTGAGTGAGTGAGTCACTGGATCGCTAAACTGTTTGAAGCTGTAGCAGCAGCTTGGCTATAGTCCACATGTACCTGAGCAAAGAGCAGAATGCTGTTTCGGCTCTTTTGGATGAAGTATATTACAAATAGTAAAAACGTCAGCCTCAAATGGGGTTATATATGGGGATGTGCTATCTGTAGATGGGTAACAATGGATGCAGAGGAAGCTTGGCAGACACCGCTTTAGGTGAATCAGTCGGAAATGAAGATGTCTCTTTGAAATGTTGCTATGCTTCTTCATCCCCAGATTGGCAACGTGTCTGGATCAAATGTAAAGCAAGAGATGGTTCCCTATACCCTTCCAGTCTGTTTATACCACACCAATATCATCCTGGCAAAAGAAGTCTGCATGTTATCATGCACTAAGAAGCACATGAAAGCCTGCACCATGTCTCACCAAATAAGAATTACTGTGTTGTCGTGGCTCAGACAGCCTTGCTTTTGCTGAATTTTTTTCTGATATATTTGGAGACTGCTCCTTGCAGACACACACAAGCAACTAAAGGCTGTCAGATACTTTAACCGGCAGCAACAGCGAAACTAACCATGCCCAGACAGAATCTCTGTTTTTAATTAAGTGGGAGCACTCACATCCTCTTCAACCACCACGCGTTCTCTAATTGGCTCTCACCCTCTAGTTCTTAATTACAGAATCACCTCCCCAGCCCCTGTTCATTTTTGCAAGGTGAAACACACCACCCAAATGAACCCACACCTTAGGAGCAACAGCAATCTCAACTATACCTGGTGTCCATAGGGCTGTTGCTGTCAGGCCTGCATGAACATTGTAATCACTCAAGGGTGAACACCGTATAGCATGTTTTGCATGTGTTTATAATGGTGATGCTGAGGTACGTTCTGTTCTTTGTGAAAAAGGCTGATTTAAAAGGTGGATCTTTGGTGTCCCAATGGTAATTAAACCGTGTGAGGAGAGATGAGTTTGTGTGTGTGTGTGTGTGTGTGGTAAATGGAGACAGCAGAGAAGATCCACATACCGTAACAGGCTAACCCTTCCACCGAATGCAATCGTTCTGACTCACTTGAGAGTGCTCTTGAAAAAAGCTGTCCTGAGAGCACATCGCTTTACTGATATTCAACTTTCACTGAAGAAATTAAACTACTCTTGTTGCTTGTGCAGGTCCTAAACAAAAGTGGATCCTCATATTGCACAACACAGCATGTTCATCATATTAGCCTGCATGCTTATTTTGCTGGCTTTCCATGCAGTTTAATCCCAATAGCATTGTTGTTTGTACAGCAAAGAGCAAACAACTACCTTTCTGAGAAAATCAGTTATCCAATGTCTAGCAATGGGGCAAAATTGAAGAAACAAAGGATTTTAAAAGCTTTGTGGTGGAGTTGTTAGAAGTCCAAAAATGTTCACATCTGCAGCAATTTGCCTGATGATTAATTTCTGCTCCTGGTCATGTTCATGCATTGTGAGTAAATGCTACGCTGCAGGCAAAGGCAGATGAGCTGTAGACAGAAGTTGCTGTTTGTTTATGTTGATATCAATAAATATTGATTATGTTTTTTCAGACACATTTTCAGAAATGTTTCAAGACTGTTCATGCTATTGTATTGTGGGTAAATGTTGTGGTGAAACAACCTTTTATTCAATTTTACTTCACCACTTGACGAGTCAGCAGCATTTGCCTTCGATTTGGTTGAAAGCCTTTAATTTGAATTAGCACAAGCAGGACAAATCCACACAAAAGGAGAAAACAGTTACACTGACGGTGGAAAGGTAGTGCTAAGCTATCACAGGGCTTAAGTGAACCCTCAAATGATTACCAATGGCACAAACTAATACCAGACACAAAAGGGACCCTAAGCGCAACAGTACAGACAACAGTCAATAGCTGATGCATGCTGTAAGGCTACGCAACAGTCTCTTGCCACAAATTCCTTTAGCCCACTCCCAACACACTACAATACTGGACTTTGTAAATACGGACATTTTGTAATATTGAAAAATATCTTCAACTCAGATGGCTTGCTATGCCCCCTGGCATACATAGCTAGTTGGTCTAATTCCCAGTGCAGACAAAAGTTAACTGATATTTCAAGATTCTTCGTGAGGGTCAGAAGTACTTTGGCATTCAAGAGGCAGAGATTTACTTTTGTGCTCACATTTTGACAACAAGGAAAAACTCCATCCATCATATCGTCCCAATTGAAAACCCATCCATTCTTTTGGACAGCTCTGGGACCAGTTCATGATCCGAATAAACACAGGTCTTCATAGAAGTAGCTGAAGCCTGGATTGTTTGTGGTTTTCACCTGAATTATCTCGGTTTCGGTCTTGACTTGCCTAAACCAGAGGGTTGCATCCTTCTTTCTGTGCCTTCCAGAAAGGTTTTGATTATACTGGCGCCAGGTAGCCTTCCCATCAATCAGGCCAGCCCTGGGCTCAGCGCTGCTACAGAAAGGCATTAGCTCTGCTTTACAAGGGCATATTTTACGTTGACGCCTGGTGTAATCATCTCAGTCGATGTCCTGATGGAACCTTGTCCAATCGATTGCGCTAAAAACACAGCAGTAAACTTTTCAGCCCAAATCACTGGGCTAACCCCCAGAAAAGGTGCCAGGTTGACGTTCACATCATCTCACTTTGCCACACCGATAAAATGTCCATTTTCATTTAGCATGGGCCAGGGGTTTCAGAAAAATATGTGCTGGTAAACATTTCTATTTTTATTAAATTATTTTTTTTGTGTATGCTACAGAAAATACTGAACTGCTCTTGTGAATGTCCCCATATCTTTGTATCGAGCACTAGAGACGCATTAAGATCTCTTTGGTCCTCATAACGCTTTATCATACAAGTGTGAAAGGCCTAAATAACTATAACAGACACCCCTTCTTTGAAGATATCTTGTGACAACCTGTGATGAAGAACAAAACATAACATTAGAGAGGAAGTCTGGAGACTTACTGGCCATTGCTATGGAGATGATGAAATTAGTGATGAATATCTCTGCAAGTGTCACCCTCACTTAAACTAAAAGGCATGCAAAAATCTTGCAAACACCACCAACAGCCCAGTTGGCACTGATAAAAGCTTGCTAACGTGCTAAATTGTGTATTTTGGTGATATACATATACACATTATGTCACACAGTAAAAGCTTTTCTTACATTTTTGCAAGGTGTTCCTTCCTAGAATACATAACTACCTAGTGCATGGCTAGTGTGAATGACAAAGGTCTTTTTCTGTCAAATACAAATTTACCATAAAAATGAATCAAAACTAGCTGCTTATAAAGGCATACCTAAAAAAAAGTGGTAAATTGTTGCATTGTGTTACCTGAGACAGGTTCATCATTATGACAGTCACAACATTAATCATACGGCATCTGTTGGGGATAATGTACTTGAGGAAGGAGACATGTCCTCAGTTCAACTGGAAAAATGTGAAAGGTGATTAATTGGAACGCAAGCATCATTCATATTTTATTATCAATGCATTACAACCACCCTTTATGAAATGGATATATATGTCTGTAGACTTAGATGGTCTACATATCATGTTCACTGGTGCCTCTCCTTACAATATCTCAACATCTGTTGCACTGACAAGTGTTACAGAGGATTCAGGGATATCGTATTTTGTTTGCCTAAGCTCTTTTTTCAAGATGTCGTGTGTCATTTAAATGTTTTGTTGGCCTTTTAGATCTTCAAACCTTTAGATCACTGTTGCACTCTAAGATTAACTGATTTTAGACTTTTGAAACAGCTGGGGTTTTAATATTGCATTGATGCCTCCCCAGTCATGCTACATTTGGCTAAATGTTATTTTCATGGACAATTTTGACATGCACCAGTTTTTTTTCTCCCTTTCTTCCTCAGCTTCAATATCCTGTCAGAGAGAGATGATCTCTGAGTAATGTGCCTGCGTGTGATGAAGAGAGAAATAGTTTTTTGTTTTCAGACCATAATTACACACTGTGAGTCACTCCACTCACATAATTCAGTTGTGTTGACAGATGCCATTTCATCACTTCTGTGAAACACATTGAGCTGGCTGAGAAGGTCTAAGTACTCTGTAGGTCCCAAAAACAACCCTTTTGGATGGCAGATCAAGCTGTTTTAGGGCGCTACATCCTCTTATAGGAAATTGATCAGTTCTGTAATACCACACTTTAATTACAGAGTGAATTCTTTTTCAGAAATATCCGGACTATTTATCATGGGAGTATATGTACATTTATATAATATTGTACATACAAATACATGCATATATCTACACATACAACATAGATAGCCTGCATATTCTATTATGTACAGTGTGTATATATAGCTAGAACTGAACAGGAAATGTTTTTTGTTTTTGGTTGAAATGGAAAACAATTTAATGGCAAACAAATGAATGCTCTATAAAGACAATGTGAAGTACAGTTACAGGTTAACGATTGACATATCACAGCATTAATGGGTCAGCCAGAGTGATGACAAACTGTGTTAGTGCTGAGAGTCAAATGGTTATTTTTGTCTGCCACTGGTTGCCAGACAGCGCTGCTTTGTGAATTGTGGCTCTTGACAGTTTAGTGCCGTGCTCGCTTCTCTCACTGACACCATTCCCCGTGTCACTCAGTGACGATGCCTGACTACCTAATGCAGTATTTTATTCACTGCCTTCCATCTGTGCCTCATGACAACTATTTGTGAAATGGGATGCCGTTTTTAAATGCTCCTGGCCCATCAAATTCTTCAGGGTGTATGATGACTGAGGCCACACATAAACAGATTATTAAGACTGTGAAAGGAATATACTGTGACTTATATTGGGGCTCTAAATCCTCATTTTGTAACCTTAAGTATATTGTGTCTCTATCAAGACCATTTTATCAAGGGAATACTGAATTAGACTTTACCCTAGGAGGTCTATCAAAGCAGCTGCATAATTGACAATAAATGTACTCTGGTGAGTGTTTCTTCATTAGTTTATTTAAGTTCAAGTCTTTGAGGTGTTAAAAAACTCCAGACCATTCTCAGACTATTGTATTCCCATCCAGGGGGTTTCAAGTCCAATAGCGATGCTTTTATCAGTTGTAGTCAACAATTTGTTACTGCCTTTGATGTACTTTGATCCACTCACAAGAGAAATATTGTTTGGACTATTTTGTGGAACACAATCTTTGCTCGCATGCATAAAAGTTTCAAAACCTAGCCGTAATTATTCATACAGGATAGAACCACCATATTATCACCCTGACCTTTTCACCATAGACAATAATTTAAGGGCAATCGGTGCAACTCAGCTGAGCCCACGACACTGTATTATCGTGCAAATGATGATAACCCCTCTGATTCATGACTCTGTCTGGAGATTAGAACAATCATCATTATTTGGAGAGGACCAAAGATGAAATTGGCGAGAGAATCATCGTGAAAAAATAAAACTGTACTACAGTCATTGAGCCATCTCCATTAGGTAAGTGCTTAAACTCTCAACAATCTGATTGCAAATGAGTTTGGAGCTTTCCAGCTGCTGGTCTGTGACAGACACACTGCGCAGTCTTGGCAGCCTGACGCCTGCCTGCTCTTTTATGCCACTCAGTGTTGAGCAACAGCGCCCCCTCAAGGTGGTGAGCAGAACGGCACTGGCCCCAAATCCCGTCTGAGCAGGCCTACGGCCTTTCCAGGGGGACAGGAAACGCCTGCTACCTCCAGCGGGCTTTAGATTAATTTCACGAAGGATTCCTCCGTCGAGCGCGGTTGGAACTTAAGGAAATGGGAGCGAGGAGAGGGAGAGAGAGTGAGAGGGAGTGAGAGGGAGGCAGGGAGGCAGTCACAGCGTGTGCGTCGTTGGCCTCCAGTGCCCTGTGTTTGGGCTGAGACTAAAATTGGCTATGCTGCCATGTTCCCAGGCAATCAGCCAGCAGGTTGCAGAAATCTAGGCGTGAAAAAGTGAATGAGGGAAAAAGCACCATTTTACCTCACAGGGGAGATGATTTTATTGCAGGTCTGCTTGATTCTGCGTACAAATTTGAACTTGTACATCATTTAGTTCCTGGTTTTGCAAGTTGTGTTAATGGGCGGCGCCTCATTGAATATGAAAATCGCCATTAGAATCTTAGTGCAAGCTAATTGCAAAGATTATGATCTTATTACTTTTCCTTTTCTTCATTATTTGAGGTTTGATATTTGTCAGTATAATACAGGCCATTTTTATTTTCATTTTGTCTGACATTTAAATTGGAATAGTGGCACTCAAACCCATTGTCATGCACTTCAAACTGTCAAAAAAAAAAAACCTGTGCTTCGAGACAGGATTTTTGTATTCATGTACAGCACTGCACTCCCACTGTTTGGCCTTCAGTCAACTGAATGAAGCACGCCTGGAGTGACCCCCTATTTCAATATCCATTCATAAGTGGTTGAGCCCCCGCCGGGAATGTGCATTAGCCACTTACCCCTGAGCTAGATGATAGCAGAGAAAAATGCCTTATCTCTCCACATGGTCCACGCTCTGAATGGAGAGGCTAAAAGAGAGAGGCAGCCCTACCTGAGCCCAGGGCATGAATAGCAGTAATGGGAGGCAGGGTGCAATCTCTGCACACAGTTCTATGAAGGAAAAGGGGTGCTGTTGTGGGGTGAAGGCGTCAGTGGGGGTATGTGGGTAATTGAGTCACATGAGGAGTGAAATTATCACTTTGCTGGAGCAGCTTGCTTTGCTGTCTAATTGGAAACAATGGGAGCCTTTGAGGGACTATTTAGCAGTGCGACCCCTGGAGTAAATAGGGTGAGGTGAAGTTGTGTGACATTCCCTGCTTCGCTGCTCCCAATAGTCATGGGCAACACACTTTTAGTGCCCAAGCATGTAGAGTTCAAGGTCATTGGTGGTTATGTCTTGGAGGCTTCATGCCCAGTGCATAATTAGCTCTTTCAGACAAGCAGCAACTGAAGGCAGACATGCTTTCATTTTCCAGTGTTATCACAGGAGCGCTTCATGCAGTAAAGTAGGAGGCGGATTGAGAAAGCGAAGGAGGTTTACTATGGACCTCCCTCGAGGCACCCTGAAACACCCCGCCCACACACACACACACACACACACCACCATCCCACCTATCTGGCATGTGCTACCACTTGTGCTGTTTCATCTAGGGATAGCTGAGGACTTTTTTTTTTCAGAAAGCGCTCCTCCAAACATTTCTCAACTGAAGGGACCCCGGGGCTGTGCATCCCCCACGCCCCCTTTCTCTCTGAATGGTGTGCATGTAGAAGGTAATGATGTTGTGAATACAAAGAGGTTTGAGGTGGAAGCAGGGGAGGCAACCTGGGAATGCATTCTCGGCTATACTCAGGAGAAAGTAACGATCTGCCTTCTGAGCCCCCCCCCCCCCCCCCCCCCCCTTTTTTGTACTGTCTTTCATGTCTTTCTGCAGAGATCTCTGAGCTCAGAGCAGGATTAAGAGAGTAATTATTGACTGACTTTCTTTGAGGTAGAAGGGGGAAGAGAGAAGTGCGCCGATTGTGTCTATTTGTCTCCAGCCTAGTTTTATTAAGTGCAAAAGGGCAGTGATTACTTTTGGAGTGACCTTGGGGGATTACCCAGCACGTTATGTAATCCAGCCATTGTGTGGTGTGAGGTGCTTTTCCACACAACTGACCCCTTCTGACATATATTTGAATTATGTATTTCAACTTCAGAGAGGGAGAGCAGAATGAAAAATGTCCCTCATCAATTCAATCAGCTCTCCGCAGCTGGCTTATTCAGCCGTATTTAAATGTGCAGCGTAGGGCTACAATGGCTCACTTTAACTTGTTCAGCCAGGCTGAACTTTTAAAGTGCCTGTACAATGAGAGAGAGACGGAGAGAGAACGAGAGATTTGCAGAGAATGTGGCCATGTGGAATGTGGTCTTACCTTTTTCTTTCCCCTCCAGAAGACTCAGAACCTGAAGAGGCATTCGCGATTTCTTTTCTAATGCGCCTATGAAAGGGTGTTGCTGTCGACGGACATCAGAGAGGCAAATACAGAGTCACTGGTTCTTTTTCAAATCTGATGTATGAAAATACGCATGTGTATGAGCCCCTTTTGAAATCCCTGAGTGATGGCTTTCTGTGCATTTTCATATCAACATCTTCACATAAAGCCATCTCCACCATTCTAGCTACCTCTTATGATCCAGAGTTTCCCAGCAATGTGCTAACAGGATATAGAGCTAATGTACACCGAACGGCACAGTGGATCTTTCTCTCTCTCTGTGTTATTTTCTTTTCTCCATCTCTCTCTACCCATCTCTTTTTCTCTCTTTTCACCTGTCTCTCACTTTCTCCTTGGCCGTCTGTAGTGACAGCCTGATGATCAGTGTACAATAGCCAAATTGCTCCCGAATAATGTGATCATCGCGCTAATGGCATCTGACTCCAGTAATGAGTGCTGGCCTTTGATTGCCACGAGGCAGCGTACAGGGGCCATCTGGAGATGGCGAGCGGGGGGGGGGGGGGAAGCGCCACAGCAGCGCATACCTGGCAAACGACTCTGTGCCCCTGCCCATCAGCATCAAGAGGCTCAGCTCGCACACAAAAGCAGCCCTCAGGCTGACGCTGGCAGCCAAGCAGCGGCGCTGACTGCGGGCTGTCAGACGGAGCCTGTGGCGATGCTCAGGACAGCTGAGGCATCACCGTTGGGTCAGGCCTTTTAGCCAGCAGGGGGATAGGATGGGGGGTGATTGGTTGCACAGGGGAGGGCTGGGCACGTAGGAGCGCAGGGAAGGGGGTCGGGGGGGGGGGGGGTAGCAGGTGCAGGTCATTACTGTGACAGACCGACTGAAGGGAGAGAGGGATTTCGATTGCAAATCTATCAGCCCTCAGAAAGTCTCGGGAATTAATGCAAAAATGTGCTCCGGCTTGATCCTCCGAGTCTTTGGACTGCCTTTCGTCAAGGTTACACAGGTAGCCGGGTGTCTAAAGGACTCACAGCTCCTCCAAGAGGAGGAAAGGCTTCAAGCCAGTCTCTTGATGGCCAGAAATGAACTCCACAAATCAGTCAATTGAGCCTGTACCCAGCAGAGAGGGTCTGGGCCTCCGCCAGCTGCATCTTTGTCACTGTCCACAGAGGAGCTTTGGTAAAGGGTTTTACACTATTATCTACACTAGGGGTGTCAAACATAAGGCCCGGGGGCAAGATCCGGCCCACCAGTGGGTCCAGCTCGGCCCGCCCGATCACTTTCTTAAAGTGTGAAATTACAGTACAGTAAGACATAAACTGCATTTCTATAAAAATGAGAATCAGAATGTCTCTTAAGAATATGGAGGTTTATGAGTACAAACGTTTTGTAATTTTTTTAATCGATCCAGTAATTGCTTCAAAACAGCATAAATGTGATGTCTGCTCCGGAGGCAGAAGCGCTTATTGCTACAGGCAGCAGCGCTTGCTGCTCGCTTTGTGATGCGTTTGACGTCAAATGCGTCACAAAGCGAGGGAATCTGCAGAGGAGAGCCCAGGCAAATAAAGAGTGGGCTGACGTCTGAGTTTTTGTGTTTCTAGTTTATTGAAGAAAGACCTTAAAATAGGGTTCATCATCTAAAAACCTTCACCAATGATTTAAACATAAAGAAATATTGTCGTTATGTATGCATTATTATGCTATGATTTCACTGATCTGGCCCACTTGAGTTTAAAGTGGGCAGTATGTGGCCCCGTAACTAAAATGAGTTTGACACCCCTGATCTACACTATTTCCCTGTGTCACTGCCTGAGGAAAGGGGGAACAAACTTGGTCAAATTATAATAAAAGCACGTACTAAAGCTTGCAATGCTTAAAATTTGAGTTCCATTAACACTTTAATTAACATTATTTAACATGGATATGGAACATGGAAGTCTGTAGTAATAAAACAACTAACCATGGCTATCTAAGTGAATCAAGCCTAATGGCCCTGGCTCCAAACCACGGTGTGTCTGAGACTAAGTGTATGGGTCTTGATGTGGTCAGGTATATCAAACCTATCAATATCTAACATCAACAAAATGTCATGGTTTGGGTTTTTGTTGTTCACATAGCCATGTGCTTTTGTTTACTTCCTTGGTTGCCATGTGCTTTTGTTTTCCCTGTCTCTGTCTCTGCCGCTTTTCCTTGTGTCACTGTTCACTTGTAACCTCCTGGTGTGTCTCATTGATCCCTGCCCGCCTGTTTCTTGTGACCTTGTTGGACCTGTGTATTGAAGGCGTGTATTTCTTCAGTTCCTTGTGCTGTCCTTGTTCGTGTTTGAATTTTCCGCACTGTTTGACTGCATCCCTTGTTGTAAGTAATGACCTCTCTGTTGAAACAGGGCCTATGCGTCATGCATTTGGGTCCAGCTCAAGTTATGACACAAACCATTACAAATGTATAAACCAGAACACTTGAGTTTATACATTAATAGAAAAACTAACTGCATTTAAGGTTTACTACAACTACTGCATGAAGCCATACCAAATACACCCTAATGTAAAGAGTACATCCCTGTCTAAACCGGTACATTTGTGAGGAAGTGATCAAGGAATGATTTGGGGACGTGAATGACTCACCAATGGTGAGCACCTCTCACCCCTCCTCCCACTCTCCTTTCTCTCAGGGTGCTTCCTGTTCTTTCAGTTCCCAGGGATCCATGGAGTCAGATTGCATTTTTCTGTTCAAATTTAGACTTCATTGAGGGCTGGGAAAGCTCTATTTGTTTATATTGCTGTTTAGACTATTTGCTTTTCAAGTGGTAGTTGTTACAGCCCTGCTGTGAGATGGTTCCGTTTTCTGACATGCTTCCAAATTCACTGTTGAAGAGTAGACATATCGTCACATGGTGGAAGATTTAACTTTGATGGTTTAAAATACACTAATATGTCTTTGTTACTGTGCATATGTCACACACTGAATATTGAGTATCTCTGCAATATAATCTGCACCAATATGTGGTGTTTTATTAATTGTTTTGCACATAAATGTGTACTGGATTAGAGCATTATCATTCCATTAGGTAGAGAACCTCCACAAGAGGGCGGTCACTGACAGAACTACCTGTATGACCTGTTGCTGAAGCTTGGCTATGGCCCATGACAAGTATACAATGGAATGAAATATAAAAATATATCATGAGTGGAATATTTTCTTTATTTATTGTCAGATTTGCCATTGGCATGAGGTGACCAAGTAAAAAGCCTTGGCAGTAAGATGTTCACCACACATTATTGGCAAACAGAGAGTCAATAAAATCTATTTAATGAATACATTTTCTTTATTTATGATTAACCCTTCACATAGTTTGTCTAAAACTAGCGAGCTAACGAACGTAGGTAACGTAAGACTACTCCAACAACTAAAGCACTGATCAAATCTTGCTAGCTTGCAAACTTGTGTCACCAAAATACCTGCACCTTATAACATTGCTTTGCCTCAGTCAAATGCACATTTTTTTGACAAAGTAATGTTGGTTCTTACAGGTTATGGTTAGAAATATTTTACAAATTACCTACAGGGATTTAGGTAGTCAAATGCAAGTTATTTTGACAAAGTATGGTTAGTTCTTACAGGTTATGGTTTCCCAAACTGGAAACAGTGGTATACAAATAATGCCAAGATGGGGCTGTAGACCAAATATCCAGCTAACAATACAGCCCGAAACTTTGACGCTAGCTCCACATCAAAAACGCACAGTGGGAGAAATACAAACTATTACCGCAACACACACTGGCCACTACATCCATCCAATATGGCCGCAGTGTGACATTTTTATGCATATTTTTTCTAGTTATTTATTCATTGAATAATTATTTGGATAATAATATATATATTTTTTTTGTGGTAACAAAACTAGTGTAACAGTTGAATAAATATTTTCACCACATTTACCAGAATATACAATACCCATGAACGACTTCACAAGGCTTTACAGACCATTAATCAAGGTGTACTGTTAGTGCACTGGCACATTAAGCACAATGAGATGAATTGTTAGATGTTGTACCATGCAAAGGAATATGTATAAGAAGAAACGATGAGTGTTCATGCATTTTCCAGTTAATAAACAACTTGATATAACATGAAATAAAAATATATATATACTGTATATATATATATAATATATAACTCATATTTAAGCATGGACATATTACAAACTCTTAAAGCTTTCTTTTCTTTCTGTAGCTTGTTAAACGCACACAACTCAGTTGCGCACTTTCAGTATTAGAGGAAACGTCAGTTAACAAAACATAATTAATTGATTCCATCAGGCCACCATGCCACTTCGCTAAATAAATTATCTATTTGCCTCGGAAGAAGTATTAAACCGCCCACCATATCTTTGATGTTTGTTTTCGTGTCCAATCAGTGTTTATCATCATTGATATGTGTTTGTTTATTATTCATCCGTCCCATGCTGTGCCTCTGTTACTTTGAAAGGAGCTTGAACACTGTGTGTGAGGGTGGTTTCAGCCTCCTTTTCATCCTGTCAGATGTAACAAGTTAATTTGTGAGCGCTGCGTGATTGGCATGCTTCTCTTCTTAAAATCTGAGCTGACATTTAGATCTTTTCTCCCTGTTTTGTTTCTCTACCCAGACAGCTATAAGAAGCACAATCGTTTCTTTCAAGTTTGGCACAGCAACTTAACATGCACCTCAGGGAGTGCACAAAGTTGAGAGCAGAGAAATGGCGAAACGCAACATGGACTCTCAACAACACGCAAAGTCAGCGTGGAGCAGATGGAGGAACGAGGTCTGTGGCTATTCCCATATTTTTTCAGATGCACTCTAAGGATTGCTGCTGCCATCTTAAACCTTTTCCCCAAGGTTATCACTTGGCTGCTCACCGCTTGTTCAATATTTGTGAAGCCACTGTGAAAATGGAGAGGACACAGACTGTGTCATTGGCATTCTTGTCTTTCCCTTGTCTCTGAGCATCTCTCCCATTCTCCCCGTCACTCACTCGCGCCCATGCTCACACTATTTCTCCTCCATCTCGCCTCCGTTTGTTCTAGGGGGAGAATTTCATACCTGAGCTTCCCATTCTGATCTATTCACAGACCATACAGCCAACAGCATCACATTAGAGATGGAGATTCCGAGCCACAAAGCTGTCAAGGAGGAGCGATAAACAGAACTATGCATAATGAGGATTATAATTTAGTCAGGGTTTACTGCACTCCTGCCTGAACCAGGAGGAAAGACAGATTAAAGTTTACCGGGGCTCAGATTAAAAGTAAATCTGGGCTCTTGGCTTGAACTTTTTAATATATATTAAAAACATAAAATATTGTGCACTTCCACTGTGTATAGACTCCATCTATGTATGCAGTGTATAAATATAGAGGTGCTCTCTATAATCTGTTATATGTGAAACATTTCTAGCCTTGCTTCAGTTTGTATTGACAGCAGATATGGCCAGCATTCACAGACTGTCAGAGTTACTTTGGTCATTCTCGAGCCAAAATTGGATGATGTTCCTTTTTTCTCACATTCCACATGGAAGGTGTCACTTCTCGCAATCGAGATGACAAGCTGATGATCCCCCACTGTTGAAGGTTAAGAAGGCTCAGTACAGGGTAGGGAAAAACACAGTGAGGCTCTCAAACCTCCAAGTCATCAACAGAGAGGCACTATATATTAAGCAACAATGCACCACTGCAGAAAAGCCATGAACTGATTGCATTGTATATCAGGAGATGCTGGCATTCATTGTCATTATACCCCTAATACAGTATACTATTTTTCAAGCTATTGTGAACATGTGATAGGAGGTCTCTGCAACTGATTGTCAATTGTGTTACACTCATCTGTAATTCATACGAATTGGAAGATACTAGTCATTGCAGGTCCTAAGTTTATTTTGACAAAGGTAAGATATGTATGTCTGTGTCAAGAATTTGCCATAAAAGTAGTAAATTAGTTTATTGTTCATTCATGGGTCCTCGTCATATATAAATATGGGTGTAGCTTAGTTTAGCACCTCCCTCCACAACACTTTAAGTTCACTTATGGAATAAACGGGGAGCTGACAATAAAGCCTTTGTAAACTTTGTAAAGCAGACACAGGTTATAGCCAGGCAGCTGAAAAAAGGATCTACCGTTGACACATAGGTTGTGGTAAATGAAGTTTTCAACCATGAGTATGAAACCACAGACTGTTAGGGGAGAGGCAAGAGGAAAATGAGGGGCCTTGGGTCTGGGGGAGTCGTGTGAGTTGGTAGGTTTCCCCAGACTGTTTCTCCTGGCCACAAAAGAGACTTCTTTTTTAACAAACAGAGTAATCATGTGTCGGGATAAAACCACAATACATACCATTTCAAAGAGAGAGTTATAAATGACATGAAAAAAACTATATATTCAAATTGGGACAGTGTGTACAAATGGCAGACATTGCCCTATCTTAAAAAAGTTTTTCAAGCTCTTCAGATTTCATTGCATATATGTACTTAGTCATGGAACCATATCGAGTTACATAAAAGATATGGTGTCTGCACCACAAAAATGTACAGATAGTAATGAAGTAATGTAGTGCAGATACAGCCTGCTTTCTACAGGCAGTGAAATTGAGTTATGCTGACCCTTTTCATATGTCTTAATTTGAAAATCCCACCCACAAAGTTTAGTTTGTCTCTTGGGAAAGGCTGTCGACTGTGTTTAAATATAGGAGGAACATTCCATTTGCACACAGAAGAGTCTCAAATGTATCTGTGCCGTTGATGGGTTTCCATAGTGCAGAGTGAACGTAGCATAGTTTCACAATCTTGTGGTAAACCTTGACAGTCTTTCCGCATGACACTTAGAAACGGTTCCTTTATTTTTTCACTGGTACAGGACAGAAATAGCGCAATAACTAGTGTGAGTATACTTCATCATTACATGATATGCTGCCTCCAGCTATTAAAGGCTACTGGACTACCACTATGAGTCACAATATTCATTTTCAGTCAAAGGAGAGGCTGCATCAATTAGTATGAGAAACAAAAAGGTCCTTTCATCCTCATCAAGTGTGTAATTAGACTGAATGAGAGGACAGAGAGAGGGAGACGGAGAGAGAGTCAGAGTTATGGATTACTTTTTAAAGTGTGTCATTTGAGTGAATGAGAAGACAGTGAGAAAGAGAAGGGGAAAAAGAGAGAGAGAGAGCGAGAAGGGCAGGGCTATGCATTATTTTTCCGTACAGGGGCGTCATGTTGCTGAGACTGGAGGTGGGAGGCTTTCCTGAGGTTTTTTGGGGTGTTGCAGGGCGTCACTCTGGGGCCTCCCTCTGCCCAGCCCCTTCCATGAGAATGAGTTGCAGGGCTGCTCAGGTCCCAAACTGGAAGGCAGTGCTTTGAATGGAGAACGAGACTCGGCTGCACCGGTAACATGAGAGTCCTGCCCCTGGTAGCGTGTGCCTTCTTGGCCCTGCTTTGTCTGCCTGATCTCGGCCACGGAGGTAAGAACTAAATCTAAATCAGACTTTCATCTATTTATAACATGACCTGTCAGGGCAGCAGAGAGTTGACACTTGGGGTCCTCCGCGGTCATCTCAGATTCCTGGAGCACTCCATTCAATCCAAATCAACTTCAAGATCCCCCCCCCCCCCCTCTTCCTACCAACAACCTTTCCATAGAGCTGGGTTAGATATGTGTCTTGTATTTAGTCATTGCATTTGTGAGAGTGCAGTGCCTTCAGTGTGAGAGTCCTGAGAAGGAGACAGAGTGTTATGTCAGTGTGCCGATGCCGCTGCTGCAGCTGCCGCCGCCGCAGCCCGTTTTTACAGGGACGTGTGTGGGAGGGCCGTGACTGAGGACTGTGTGGCAGTTAGGTGCGGGAAGGTGAACTGAGGTCCCCCTTTCTGCATGCTGTGAAAGACTCATTCAGATAGAATGAGAGGAAGGACGCATGAGGGAGAAGGCAAGCGAAGGAGAGAGAGAGAGAGGAAGAGCGTGAGCCAGAGCTCTGCTGGGGCTCACACAAGGCAGTGAGTCTTCAGGGTGGGTGGGAGAGGGGGAAGGTTTTGCCGGTCTCGGACAATGAGCCTACAGTGCTGTGCGAGATTTCAGATGCAGTAGCAGCACCTCACTTGTTAGATTCGTTTCCTTCCAGGAGTTTCTCGCAGATTTGAGGTGGCGGTGGTGGTAGGGGGGGGGCTCTGGCATCTGCTGTGTCTGGGAGGGAAGTGGGTGCTGGCCAAACAGCTTTGCCCTAAATAAGACATGGGGGAATGAAGAGATGCCTTTCAGGGCTCATTGGATCCCTCACAAGACTGTACACATGGCACTTTGGCAGGGATGGGCTCGCCTTTGTGTAGATGTTTAGGCGTGTTTCCTGTTGTTTTTTTTTTTATTTTATTGACTTCTTTTCTTCAGAGGAACCTCTGGGGCCGTATTCACAAAGCCTTTTATCTTACCACTAGGAGTGCTCCTAACTCGCGCTAAAACCTTTTACGTAGGAGTAATTTCTTAAAAGTGATTCACAACGGCTCTGAGACCTACTCATACTAAGGATAATACCAACTCCTAAGCTTAAGATAAAAACTCCGTTGCTATGGATGACGTCGCTTCTCATGCACGAGTTTAGAAGGGGTGAGGACGGTGATTGGTTGTTGACAGGCTCTCTCATTAAAAACTCATTCGTGACGTCTCTCTAACAATCCCACTATATCGACTGAAAATAAGAGAATAACCTAGGCTTCAAATTAAGTCATATTAAATAGTTATGGACAGTGCAGTTAGCAGAATGCACACGCATGATGACAAGTTTGTGCATCCAACGGGAATGACACTTAGCACGTTAAGAGAAATATAAAGCGATCAATATAAAATATGGCAATTGCATGTAATCAAGGCAGTAATAATTAAAGCACCCAGCAAACTGTTAGGATATTATATTTCCAGCCCTTGACCACTTCAAATATCAGCACATACGGCCCTTCAAGCCCTCCAATCTTAATTGA
Organism: Sprattus sprattus; assembly: GCF_963457725.1. NCBI lineage: Eukaryota > Metazoa > Chordata > Actinopteri > Clupeiformes > Clupeidae > Sprattus > Sprattus sprattus. The sequence continues at coordinate 28,430,190 of NC_137926.1, forward strand.
TCAAAGCGAAACGAACGTGAACCGTAGCCTAGGCGAAAGCCTACTGGTCCCAATAGCCACTGTCACCCCAGCGGCATCCAGCTGGTAAGTTCTCAAAAACCTGCGACCGCTCTCCGTTGAAATGCACCAGTCATCGGTACATCCAGGCCACGGTGGACGAATTCTTGTAATGTTTCCTGCGATCGCCATGGAATTTACTTTGATATTGTGTAATAAGCGATTGTCTGGATAAACTGTTGGATGATGTGGGGTCTACAGTGCGTTGATAGTTTGATGAATTAAACGGCTGACTGATGATTCCCAGTGTCGTCAGTTGCGTTTTCCGCGAAGCCAAACAAAAATCTTTATGTTTCCAAACATTTCACTTCGGGACACATCGTTGTTTAAAGGCGTCATTGCATCCCGCGCTAATTCTACGACAATATTAATACAGGTATTAATATTCACGGTTTAAGCAATGTCTTTTATCAATTCCAAGTCGGCTGCAGCCATCTTACGATTTTTTGTGAATAGGTCTTAGTGATTTAGGAGTCCTCATGAGGAGTTTTAAGCTGTCCTAGACTTAGGTGCTACTTTTAGGGATAAAATATTTTGTGAATTGCTCTTAGTAAAAAAAATTAGGAGTCCTACATTTAAGACTGACACGCCCATTATTTTTAGGAGTTTCTCCTAAATTCGCCACTTATGACCTACTTTTAGCCCTAAGATTCTTTGTGAATACGGCCCCTGATCTCCAAAATAGGCAAGCCTTTAGAAGAATGCTCTCACTTAGCACTTTGGGTAGAAGAAGCTCTTCTGAGCTCAGATCTCAATGGCATTGGATCAAAGGTGTGTGATTTGCTGTGTGCTACAGAGATTGGACCAGATTTTACTGTGCATGAATGTTGATGTGCTCAGCCACTCCTTGAATGTGTCCAAATGTGACCATTCCTCTTCTCTTAACTTCCAACGGACTGCATCTTGTCAGTTAAAATGAGAGTAACCACTCAAACAACTTTAATAAAGACAAGGCAGTCTCTCTTCCCTAAAGTGTTATCCATTACAAAAGAAAGTGCTAGAATGGGAATTTGAATCAATATCCAGACAGCTATTAAACACAGCGCTAACCACCCATGTGCACTGCTAACCTATTGACCTGTTGCTTAGCTCCTGATGGGAACCACATGTGTCTGTGAGGGTCCCCCTACCCCCAAAATCTTTCCGCCAGCCTTAGTCTGTCAGTGAGAGCCAGTGGTCACCCTGTGAGCTACCTGGAATGTTTGTGAAACTGACCTCACTTCCTAAACCATGTTTACATTTCGGCCTTCTATCACCAAGAGCAGCAGGAGCTCCATCTGTGCTGCTGCTCCTGCCACCTTGTGAGGGCAGCAGTCGGCTTACGCCCTCGCCCATCACTGCGTCCAACAGAACCAGGGTGTGGCTCTGCCTGTGTGTTCAGCTATGAAGGGTGTGTGCAGAGGAGAGACAGACTAGCCCAAACCCTCTCGAGAGAAGAAGTGTCATCGTTTAGATCCAAAAGTATGTTTTAATTTCATCATTGTATTGCTAGGGCATTGAATTGCATGTTATTATATTCCTGTTGCAACATTTGAAGCAGATTACAACCAATACTCAGAGAAAATCCAGATATGCAGGATTTTAATGGTGTGTCCAGAAAATAAAGCAAGAGTATGACCATTCAATATTCAACAGCTCCTCGCAAGATCTGCATTTTCAGAGAGAGCAGCCTGTTTGGTAATGTGTTTATGCCCTAATTTTCCTCGTTGTATGGGGATTTGCATCTCCAGACAGAACAGATCTCCTCACGTCTATTATGTCACCGTGGCAACACTCTAAATAAATAGCGATTTCATTTCGCCTGTCTAAGAGCTTTTGAAGCTATACAAGGAGCTGCTGTGTGGCTCAGAAGTTAACAGAGCAAACATAGTAACTATGGCCTTCTACAAGGGAGATTAATAAGGACAATATTAGCTTTAGGAAATTGATGAGATTAGACCAGAAATGTAGGCTCCTCTTTCACAGCCTTCCCAGGTAGCCTCAACACTGGACATAGATGGACCAGACTGTCAAAGCAAGGTTTGATGGCATACTACATGCTTCACAGCTGGGTCTTTTGTTTGTTTACTGTAATGTAAACTAACCAGGGAGTGGCATTTGCATAAACTTTAGTTATGGCGCCAGTATACACATACACACGTGGATGACTGTATTTATCCAAACCTGCTTTCATTTCATGTACTTAGTTAACAACCCCTCAATTACACCACCGCATATTTCTTTTTCTTGGGTCTCGCCTTGCACAATTGAGAGGTATCACAGTTTGAGCCCAGTAGCTGTTATGGCCCTCTGCTGGATAAATGTAGTATTGGAGATCTTTGGCTCACTTCTGCACTGGTCCAGGAGCTCTACTATAATCCTCTTTATTAAACCATATGGAAATTACAGCTTCATAAAAAGAAGAAAAAGTCAAGTCAGAGAGTGCTTTAATGAAGTGCAGAAGCCTCCTCTTCTCATCCCGCCTGCTTTGGACGTCAACTTTGAGCCGTCTTCAGCTGCTGTCCTGATTTATTGATGTCCTGTAAGGCAGTGGCTGGAGGCAAACACCATCATACAGATGCATCATAAAGCAGACTGGACTGAGTTGCCTGTATGTTAACTCTAGTGATCTTAAATATGGTTAGCCAGTTGCCTCTGCATTATTCAGTGCTACTTTGGCTCAGGTCATTGGAATACCAACCTCCCTGCAACATTCACAGCTTCCATTTTGTGGTAAAAGAACACACACACGCGAGGTGTCAACCCTACACAATGTGTGACTGTCCTGAGCAGTGGGGTCAGGGGGCACTCTGTGGAATGCTGCCATGTTTTTTTTCTTGTTGTGTAAGTGAAGTTAAGTCAACAATCCATCTGAACCTAACCCTAAATGATTCTCCATCCTCCTTCTCAGTCAGATTCAGCTGGGCATCATTACAAAAGGTGACAGAGTGGCTATCATTTATTTGTGATTGCTATACTATACTATACTATTATGAAACGTGCTCTTGAAAGGGCAACCATTTGCCATCATACCAACACTATGTTGTTTGCAGCTACACCGACTTGTCAAGTGACATTGTCTAGTATATTTGGAGGATGCCATTCGTGCATATTTTATGAGAGAGCTGTGACTTGGCAGCCCTCAGCCGTGTCTCACGCCGTGTTTGTTTTCTTGAAAAGTTCCATCCTGTTTTGTCCCAAATTTTAAAAAGGCAGTCAGAGAAAGCCCTTCTTCAGCACATTTATGTTTCATGTTAATTCTTTAGAAAAGTTCAGCTTCAGAGGACTCTATACACACATATCTGTAAATGTGAAGAAACTATGCAGGAACAGATGTTTGTAGTGCGCTTGTTTCCACTGTGTCTTATATGGTGAGGCAATCTGTGACCAAAAAAAGCACTTGGCGAGAACGTTCCTAAGGAGTTGACTGTGGTTTTCCATCTTTCTGGAGTAAGAGACTGTTGAAAATAAAGACAAACATCAGCCAAGATAGTAACTTGTAACATTGTTGTTTTAGGATACCATGACACTAGGCTGTAAAATGATAATTTCCTTATCTTATTTCTAAATATTTTCTAACTTATCAGTCAGTCTTGCATCTGGTTTGGCAGTTATTGTATTGCTAGAATTTTGATTTAAGTGCCTTGTACTTAGTTTCCTTACATAGGCAAGTCTTTTGGATAAAGAAAAAACTTTCTGATCGTATCTTCAAGGATGTTATGCTAACCATTATCAGACAAGTATTTAAGAAGATTCTTTTTCTGTTGCAAGCACTTCTATGGGAAATAGTTCATGTACAACGCTTTTATCGCATCAGTTCACAACTGAAACCTCATAACCAGAGCCACAGAATGTCTTTTTTAGCACTTAGACACAACCATATAGACACAGGCATGTTAGAAGTCCCAATGATCAGATGGCAAATCTGATGCTGCCCATCTGCACATAATGATAAGGCAATTCTGTGTTTTTGTTGCTTGGAGACCAGTACTGCTGTAAAAAGCTCTCCGGGGCTTGAGTGGTTTTTAGTGGTGGTTCACATGGTTTAGTGACTAATGAAGGCCGATTCAGGGGTGCCCGAGATCCGCTGCCACCGGACGAGGGTGAAAACCCAGGGGAGGAGCGATGAGTCACTGAGTCATGAGACAGCCCGGGAGGGAAGCAGACATCAGAGACACTCTGTGACAGAAGACCGGCTCCTTAGCCGCAGGCCTCAGAAACAGACCACCTCCATTTCTCATCTCGGCAAAATAAACATGGTCTGTAGCTCCAAGAATCTAGGGACAATCATTTACGGTTGATCTGTCTTGGTCCTAAATTTGTTTCTCTCTCTCTCTCGCTCTCTCTCTCTCTCTCTGTCTCTCTCTCTCTCTGTCTCTCTCTCTCTCTCTCTCTCTCTCTCTCTCTTTTTCTCTCTCCCTTAAAACTGGACTTATGGAAGGAATGCACAGCATGGATCTCAAGGGTGTTCTCTTTTCTTCAGTTTTCTTTTTCTATTTCCATGTCTGCGGTTTCTGAGCAGTGTCCACCCAGGTTTCAAAAAAAAAAAAAAAAAACACTTTTGAAATCCTACTGTTTCCAGAGACTTTAAAATAAATATTCTTTGTTCACCCTGCTGGATGAAATATGAATATCCCTTCACAAAGACATGGCTTGCCACCATCCGGTTCTAAGTGGGCAGAGGAATTTGAGAGAGCATTTCCAACAGGGAGCGAAGCCTTGTCAGAGTCTTGTCAGGGCTAACTCCTATCCTATCAGACTCTGTCAGACCTGAAGTGTTATGAGTAATTTGCGCCCAGGTCTTTGTCATTGCCCAGACCCCTGGAGAGAGAGAATCAAGTGACCTGAGAAGGGCTGGGCCTCTGGCTGCTGACAAGCTTGAAACCAGTGTGCTGGATAAATATAGTCACAACGTGCATATGGAGAGGGAGAGGGAGAGGGAGAGGGAGAGGGAGAGCAATGCAAGCTTTGTGTGTCGGAGTGGGTCCCGGGTGCTGGTGAATGGTGGGGGCTACTCTCCCATGAACACACATCCAGATGCAGTTTGTTTGCAGCCATGTCGTCATCCCTTAGTCACGAAAGGCCCTAAATATCCAGAGGAAGAACTGTCTACTGTTGAGCCACTGCAGCTGAAAGTGAAGGCCGTCTGGCTTGTGCCGGGTTCAGAATCACATGACATCGATCTTGGGAGAAGACACACTCTCATTCTCAGTGGCTCCCATTTCAAACTGTAGTTGCATCACTTTTCAAATTTAGCTCAGTTTCTAGTGTCATTACGCCGAGTTATTCGTAGCAAATGAGTGGTTCATTGTATATGGTTGTATAGTTGTATATGGAGTTATACGATATACTCAGTCATTTTGTGTCCCAACCTGCCAAATTGTGCTGTAGCCTTTTTTAACAGCTGTACAGCAAAACAAATTTGATTTGATTTTCAACATAAAATCTATTTTTGAGCGACAATCTATAGGCAATAGTATTATGGCAGGAACAATTTGAGCTCAACTAAAAACATTTGCTAAACATAGGCTGAATGATTTGTAATCCATGTCTGAATAGATTTTTCTTTATTAATAACAAACGCTAAAATAAACGATGCCTGCACTTATAACCAAGTATTTACACAGTTAAGCAGATCCCAAAAGGGTGTTACTGTCAGCTCCAATATATGATCACTTGACTACCCATGAGGTGACGCATCAGGAGCGCAATTATATTTGGACTTGCCAATGGAATCAAATGTTTATTGGCCCTTAACTCCATAGTATTGCTTTAAATGTCAATAGGTGCTATACAATCATTACTTAAAAGGCAGAAGGTTCATCTTTAAATGACCATAGTTGCTATACAATCATTACTTAATGGGCAGAAGGCTCATCTTAAAATCGGAAAATATTTAGGCAGAATCTTATGATTCCAAGGTCTTCAAACATTATTAAAAAACGCAAGTGAATAATAAAGGAATGTTTTGAATTCAGAGAAATAAAATACTAATCATTGCATGCTTCACCCAGATGTTTGAGTTTTTTTTAAAGTGGGTAGAGCCAAATCCACACAAACAGAACAAGACTGTCCCTTGAATTTTCATGGTTATTAAATACATGACACAATGTACATAAAAACCACATTAGATAAGAAACAATGGAATGCCCTGATGTAATCCCACTAAAAGCTAGTTGTTTCATTCATTTTATAAATATACCCTAATAAAGAAGCTATAATAACTTCCAATTACATAACTTCTGCATACACAAGCTACTCCTGAACGTCTTTTTTGAGTGTTCTGTCAACCCCAACATGGACTTCACTGGACATGTTTTAGTCATCACACTTAAAGAAAGTAAAAAAGAAAAATGAAATGCTTTTCATATGGGAATGGAGCATAATCTATATCCCAAATCTCACATTGTTGGAATGAGAAAGTTCAGGCGTCACCTGACATCTGGCTTTGTGTAAAATTCCAGGAACACTCTGTGGTTGAGTGTAGGAAGGGTTTGCGACTTGATATTGTGAATCTTTGTACAACTGGAGAAAGAGAAAAGAACATGGGAGTGTCAACTCTGTTCAGGTGTCTGGACCCCAAATACAGCAAGATATGGTCAGTTTTCATGCACCGTCATTAACTGGCTTTAGTATCATGCCTTGATAACGTTTGGCTTCACATAACCACACATCTTTCCCACTGCTGCATGCTAAGTTTGACGAGTAAGGTAAAATTGAGTAGATCTCCCTCTAAATACTATATTCAAAAAAATGTGCTATTCATGGGGTGTAATGCATTCCATGACAATCTGTGAATCCATATATTCTAGGTGTTCATTTCCTGTAGTGAGCATATTGTGTGGTGCAAACACGGGTTTTCTGCAGTTCAACAATACTGCCCAGAAACAGGGTGCCAAACAGTGAGTACTAACACCCAATAAAACCATTGATAACGGGGCCATAATTGGCCCAGAACATAAACGTCGAGGACCTTATTCACAAAGTATAACCACTAAGTCAAAAGGAAAAGCAAGATCTCCTCTGCATTTACAAGTTAATGTAGTTATTTTAGAGCCCTTGTCCAGTGTTTCAGAGACATTTGAAATGAACCTGCTGTGGCCATTATGAAGGCATTCTTCAAGAGGTCTTGTGTAACCTTGGTGCTGGTAACATCTGTATTCATGGGGTGCCATTGTAGTGTGTATTGTGACAATACTACAAGATTATGTTTCTAGAATGCATAACAGGAAAATGGTATAACACAGTGGTTAAGGAGTTTTTTCTAAAAGTAGCTTGTACTTCATTTGTTTGCTGGATTTGAAAGGAGAATTTAAAACATATACTTTTATGAATGCACAAACCCTCATGAACTTCCTTATCTGTCTGATTTAATATCTCTTTACGTGAAGATCGCTGCTGTTGGTGGTTCATCAGATTATGGAAACCATTTTGGTTGAATGTTATATTATAAATGTCCGTCTGCTGTTGCCATGGTAGAGAGGGATTTGATGCACTGGTAACACAACCAACGCCCTTAACCTCAGTCCAGCACTGTCTAACCATGTGGCCAGTAGACACAGCAGAAGAACTTATTCTGACCTAATGTTGCTATAAATATTTGTTACAACACATAAACTTAGTCATTTTTGTCTCGGGGCATCAGTTGATTCTGAAACCTCTTTTTTCCTTTTTTTTAATGGAGTGAGTTGTTGGCCAAATAACCAGAAGCCTACAGGTTAAGTCAGCACAAAGGCCCCTTTTTTAAAACAGTAGACCTGTGAAAAATATCTTTTCACGCGACTTGTTTGCTTTTTCGGTGCAGTTTCACGTGTCCCACCCGGCCCCTCCTGTCTGAGGTGGATTCGCCCTCCGCCTCATAAAAAGTAAAAAAAGAAACGTTTTCTTCCCAGGGCAGCTGCAAAGAAACCGCCTCAAAAGTCTGGCATGAGGGAGCCTGCAGGAAAGCTGTGTGTTTTAAAACTCAGCGCACATTCCGCACATGTGAGCACCAGGACTGCTACTGAGAACGCTGCGTGCTGAGAGGCGTTGTCTCTCGCGCTTAGACGCGTTGTCTCTTGCGCTTCAAAGAGCTCCGTTTGCTAGACTCAAGCAAGTGTGTTTGTGTTACCCATATGCTCCAAATGGCCTAATTGACTCCAGCATGCACTTCATCACTCAAAATGAGCATCGAGTGATGGGGGTGGTGTTTAGGCCCACTGTTTTCAGCCCTGAAAGACCCCGGGAGGAAAGACCACCCCTGGGGCAGAAATTTATGGTGAGGTAAAGAGGCAAAATTCACTGTGAATTTGACTTAAGAAGAATGTCGTCACTTTAGCAGTGCTATTTACATTTCCATTAGGTGTACTCAGAGGAAATGCATATCTAATGCCTTTACTTAGCTGCATGTTGTAAGAGGACAAGTTGGCTTTTTAGGATGTGCCCTCACACACACAGGCAGTGGCGTATACCCGGGGGAATAGACATCATGCATAGGAAGATGAAAGCTCAAGGTGCAACAAAGCAGAAGACACGAAAGATGTTAGTCAGTTTGAGTCTTCAGAGCAAAGAACTTGAACGATTTTTTTTATATTGATTTGTTCACTGTGCTTTGGTTGTGACCGCATGTTTCTCAAGAATGAATTGAACGAAATGTAACTACGTACTGTATGCGCAACGTTAGCTATAGTATTCCTGCCACACACACACACAAACTACAGTTGCATGTATGATGGCTGTGTAAGTTCAACACCCTGTCATGCTCATTACTCTTCAGCTGCGGGTGGCGGTGCATATGTAGAGCTGTGACTGCGTGGTTACGGTTGGCGTGTGGCTGTGGCTTCGGGGGCTGATACTGTAAGCCCGACGCATACTGCAGCGCATTGTGAGGGGTGGTGCTGCAGTCCTGCGGTCGCAGTTCATCTCAGCCCATCTTTGCTTGTCATTACCACTGATGGATGGCCCCTTAAAATACTCATCCTTCCAGAGGAATTCTCTCCCAACATTCACACGTTGGTAAACACATGATCGCACTTCATAACAGAGCGTCAGAACAGAAAGCCGGAGGCCATGCAGAACTCTAATGCACTGTGAAATAGCCCACACTTAAATAATTGGGTTATAATGTTGGCTCAATTAAGTGTCATTGTCACTGCTTTCCTGACATGATGAACATTTCTATGATAAAATGATTTTTCTCTGCGAGTCCAGATAGACAGTTAAACTCTACATATAACTTCCATGCAACCTGAGATGTTAGATGTGCCTCATTGTCATTTTGTAGAGAATTAAACTAGTATTAAATGAGAGTGTGTTCATTGCTTTGGCCCACGTAGGCATTCCCTCGTGCTTACTTCAGAGCCGACATAAATCAGGCCTTTAATGCAAGACTATATCTCGACACTGTGCTGAGCTTGCAAAGAGAAAGTTATGTTGCACCATACACTTCTGCTGGGGTTGACACTAAAACATACTACACCAGCTACTTTCAGCTTCACGGGCTTCTGGTTCTAATTACACGTCAATGCAATCAAGCCAACTCACACATAGATATGCGCAGATTTTTAGCTCATTGGAAAACAGATGTTGGTTAAATGCATGCAATCATTCACATACTCAAACCTCACATTCGCAGGCCTCTTATAGGGGGAAGCATATAGGTTTTCTTGAGGCTCCTTTTCTTTCGAGTCTGTTTTGAATGAGTTTCTCATGCAATGCTGTAGCATCGAGCAGCCAGGAAGACACAAAGCGTCGGCCCAGTTCCTGCAAGCGCACTAATTCTTCTTTGAGGATGGGACTGGCTGATGCAATAAATAATCCAAACGTTCACTTGAAGGAATGCTTTTCCCTTGTCTGAGGAACAGAAATTTCCAAGACAAAAGCCCATGTGCTTTCAACAATGTGCAGTGTAGAACTTCTCTCACCCAGCCCAATACATCTGTTTTTCAAACAGGGCCAAAAGGACTATGAGTCTGTCCAGGACGTATTCCCTCGCGCATGTGGTTGTAGGCTTGTCACCCACTGGAAGGCGACAAGCACAAAGTTCTTAGTCTGAATATCTCTGAAACTCTGATCACTTGAAACTTTTAAAGCTTTCTGTCTATTCATGGGGTCTTTTCCAAGAGACTGTCAGTGGTGCAGTCTGTATCATTAGAGTATTAGCTACTTCAAAATGTCCCACATGTTGAATATGATTATAAGTCTCAGCCACCATGCCAAGTGGCTTAAAAACATCACCTGCTAAAAATGCTGGTTAACCCATTCACCCTGTTAGCGCTAAATGATCTTCTGACATGGCAAGTTTATGTAGTCTGATTCGTCAATGACGCCTTATGTGGCTCCTAGGAGGAACCAAGAAAACACTCATAAATGAGAGAAATTGGACAATGAAGGTATCTCAGCCTTCCCAAGAAGCCATGTGCTGCCATAACTACATAGAAATGCACTGGAATGTGGGGCACCATTTTAATATTATTAAGAGAGTCTGTAAATTGGTTCCTTGGGTTGTTTGTTGGTAAATTACTCCGAAGAGAGATGTTTTCTCCTCTGCTCCAAAAAAAATTGCAGCTGAGGAATGTTCTTTATAGCCAAGCTGACCAGGCATTTTTACAACCTCGTATCACTGCAACGATGTTCAGTTAAAACATTTCCAACAGGCATAGCTTTGAACTACACTCTACATTTACATTTAGATTTAGTCATTTAGCAGACGCTTTAATCCAAAGCAACGTTCAAAGGAGAGAACAATCAAGCTAAGATCAGAGTATGAACTTGGATCAGAATATGAACTTGTCCTTGTTTTTTTTATGTAAGGAAGTTAGAACAATACCTATAACTTTAATAGTGCTCTCAGGCTGTGTTTATAGCCTGCTTCAACTGGTCTCAAGGACAAGTTTAGGGCAAGGGTTTGAACCTCCCAGCTGAGATAACACCAAAGCCAGCCCAGTTGTGGACCTTTCTGTCAACAAACCACCACCATGCGTGTAGTGGAATAAAGAGGCCTTCTTTGGTGGCTCCAAACTGTTGAATAACTTACATGAGATTAACATCAAAGAGCCAGACTTTACTTTTACTATTACTGTTCATCATTGTTTTATGCTTTGAAAACGGCTGTCAAAGAAAATGAAAATAGTCAATCTCTGATCTTTGATTTCATGTCTGCCTTCATGTATATGGTGTTCCTTCGCATGCAACTCCACTCCCTTGAGTAATATTAGTGGACATTATGTGCATATACAACACATGTGGCACATACATCCTTACAGTCATTGACATCTCACCACTTTGTTTAGACAGTATGCTTACTTTGAGGGGAAGCACCACTGCGCACATCTGCAGATAGTTTTACCGTGCCTCGTGGTGAAATGGGCCCCAGTTCATTCCCCCCCTCCTCGGTTTATGGACACAGTGTATTGCTTTCATTTTAATGAGGAGAGAACACGACCTAATAGTTAGTTCCTCCTTGCTGCCCTATGGTACCCTCTAATAACAGAATGTCACAGAATCTCCCTCGTTCTGGAGAAAGGGAAAACATCCAATGCAAAAGGTCAAACTTGTGGTGAATCTGGAATGATGTGGTTTTCTCATAGACTGTGTTGGTATGCATGGAGAATGATGTGCTGTAGCTTTTTGCCTGCCGTCCCCCACCTGACTGTCTCTTCAGAGAATCTTACAACACAGCACCTGCAAGACCTTGATTTAATGATAGGTTTAAGGGGGCTTCAGCACCGTTCTTTTGTAGAGGAGCAATGATTGAACGCTGACTCAACTTGCTTTCTATGTGTCCCCACAGATTGCCGCCGGGTAACGTTTGTTAAATCATTACATGTGACCTGCACCAGGGCTGTGGGGTTCAGGAGGAGGGGGGGGGGGGGGGAGGAGGGGGGGGGGGGGAGTCGGTAGATCAAGTGTGCAGGGTGTTTGATAGATTAGTCCCAAATAAGATGGAAAGGAGTAGAGATGAAGATATATAGCTCCAAGGGGGAATATGCATATCACATTTGTATCTCGGAGATGCTGGTAAAGCAAAACAATGGAGCAAAACAGATATGTACTGTTTGTTAGCAAAAAAAAACAACAAATTGTACATTTGGCCATATGAGAGCATGCACTAAATGACAGGAATAGAAATGAATGCATGGACAGCGCTAATGCACAAGTATGTTTTAGGTCAATTATATGTCAAAGGAAGAGGTCATCTGATTGGAGCATTTAAAAGCCAGGCTGCCACAGTGGTCCTGATAAGTGGGTGTCAGCAAGTAGGCCTACCTACGAAATAAAAAACAGTTTGACACAGACACCATGTTTAGTACCACATCATGGCCACAGCAGGGCCAGACTCGGAGGAGAGAGAGATGACATGTATCCTCTGTACACCGTGCAAATCTATAATATTCTCATATTACCAATACAGTGGTTGCAGTCACAGCAGGGACATTTGGTTTACTTCTCCCGAGCTTTCAATACAACCACTTGGGTGTACATAACCGTTCATCAAGTATTGATATCAGGTTTGCTGGATGGACGTTGGTCTCTGAGTGACAGGAATGTCAATATAGCCTGACTGGAATGGGGGAAAAAGAACCATACCATGCCACGTTGAGCTGGAAAAATGTGCTCATAAATCTAAATAAAGCTGAGGACCTGTCTCCATCATTTGTAAAAATGTGACCGTAGATGTGTGCTTTACATCAACATCTCGACGAACCATCTGTAGGTAGGGCATCCTTGATCTCTGCACTCAGACAAGACAATTGCTTTCATAAACATAATTATACCATGACAACATCAAACATGTCTTCGGCTTGTAACTGATATCTTGCTTTCCCCAACAACACTGACAATCTTGCTCCTGATGTCTGTGACTGAGACACCGTGAAGCCATATTTCCATTTAAAAAAAATATATATATGTATATATATATATCACCATAGTGATACAAATCTTTAGAGACATGCTGTCATTTAGAAACAGCATTAATCGAGGACCAGTTCAAAGTGATAGATGAAGGAGGTCTGGCTGGAGTTGGCTGTTCATAGTTTAATGCAAACCCAGTGCATGGCCCCTCTTGAGAGTAGCTTGCACACAGTCACGGAGAGGGGGTGGTTGCTGCTGAGTGGATAGCAGTTGATTTGAACGCATGGAATGAAGAGATAACATTGAAAACAATTGCAGGCAATGAGGTGCAATTGCGCGTAATTACATCTGCTTAAACACTGCAAAAGCTGTTTAGATAGCGAGGAATTAAATTGCTTTGTGATGCTTATCACAGAAATGCAAATAGAGGGGGAATATATTTTTTCTCTGTTTTTAAAACATTTTTTATTTAATGAGCACCGTGACAAACTATGTGTAGCGTTTCTTCAGGGAGGCCGAGTATCTTTCTCCTGGGAGGCACGCTGTGATCTAAAAGTGGACGCATCAGGGCTGTTCAAATCATGGGGGCTGTTCAAAGGACACGGGTGCAGTGTGTGACAGGATGTTGCGTGGAGTCGCAGCCCATGACTGATGGCAGAGAGGCTGAACATCTTCTGCCCAGGGGAATGTCAGTGGGAGCCACATGTTTAAACCATTAACCCAAATGGGGCATGGAAATGCTTACTAGGTACACCATAACAAACAACAGCAAGTTGTATTCTACCCCAGAGAAACTTAATCCCAGAGTAACTCCAAAATGTGGTCAATGATCTGGGTAAAGACCATAGTGCCATTTGTTATCTACCTGCCTTTTACACGTCAGTCCAGTGGAGGTATGGCCTATTGTTTAGGTTATTGTGCAGTGGAGCCAGTCTTAAAGTACTAAGTACTATACACACTGAAAACAGTTCTGGTTTAGTGGTATCTGATATCAATTTTTCATTATGGATGCTTTTATTTTTCAGTTCAGTTGCTTGCTGTGACAAAAGATTTTCCATGGTATTTGAGACCAACCTTAATCTAGGCTTGGGACGTCTAAAAAAAAAACAGGAGCATTGCAGAAATAATGAATAAGTAAATCAGGGGTGGAACATTTGAGTGGTGTTTAAGGCCGTTGCAGAATTTCAGGGTTTCCTTGAAAAGGGCTGTTTATTTTGAGCCACAAGTGCCAGGGGAGGGAGAATAGAGGCTTTGGCAGACCTGCTGTCTCCCAAATGGCAGACTGCGCCTGCAGAGCAGGGTGGGGCCTCAAACAGTAGCGTCTTGGAAACGGTGGCGCAAGCAGCGGACCGTAATGGGTGGAGTGGCCCCTTACTGAAGGGTGGGGGTTATAGGGGGGGGACTCAGCAACTGAACACCATGATTGAAGGCTTCAGGGGAAACTCAGTATTGCTGGAACCAGAAATCTGCTGTTAAAGCATTTACCAGGACCCTACATGGAAACAAAAAGGACATTTTTAAGGGGGAAGGGCGAGTCAAACTGAGCAGCATCAGTCCCTTAGTGTTCTTTCAGCTGCAAAGCATTAGGGGCCAGCAACATGGCTTGATGAAATATACTAACGTACAGAGTGAGCCTAGTTTGCTATGGGGCCTCTTGTACTCTCACAGTAGTGCCACTGGTCTTTACACATACTGCGCACACGTAGTAAGGGTGCTGAGAATACGGCCCTGTGTCCCACTGCCTTTAAGCCTGCCCATTACCACACCGACTTAGTTTAGAGGAACACATTGTCGCCAAGGCCACATGTCCAGATGTTGCTATTCATGACCTGATTAATGGAAAGCATTCTCCTTCTCACTGAGTATTTTCCACCCTGTTGAAAGCATAACATCCAACTGATATTTATCAGACCAATGACCAGTGACTGAGGGGAAAAAAACAAAATGGTAAAAGCTTGCATTGTCCTGTTTATGAAGGTCACGTCAGCAGCGGCACTGATGGTTACTTAGCAGATGCTTTCAATTAAGTGTGACTCACTCACTGTTGGTGGCGGCATTTACCTTCAACTCAAACTATATCTGAAAGTTTAGTCATGAAGAATGTAAGCAGTGTCCTGAGGTGTACGCAAGGGCCCTTTGAGGAAATCCAATCTCAGGACCCCTGGACTCAGGGCCCCCGACCAGATTTCTCCTTTCATTGCCTTTGGAAAAGGACAGGATCTAAGGCGATACAAGGATTTTACGTCTTAATTTGCTATTTAAAGGGCAGATGAAAAGTCTGATGCAGATACTCACTTGTTGTCTCGGCTGCCTGCTATAGTTTAGCAGTTGTGTAACCGTTTTGAAAATAAGGAAAACCTGAAGGGGGGGGGGTTCTTCTGATGTCACAGGGGGGAATTATTTCAACAGACCCACCCACGGGGACCTTGGCAGTTGATGGCTTCCGTAGTTTGCCATGCCTGACAGAGATGTTCTTTGTACTGCCTGGTCATAAACCTGACCTAGCTTTTGGGCTCATACAATAGCCTTGTTGAGGTTTCTATTTTTCCTACAATACCAGGAGGTGAGTGAAATCATACAAGCAGCACATGTATGATGATGGCTATTATTCTTTCTTTGAGGTGTGATGAACCTGAATCGAACTAGCCTTTACTCACCATCATGGAAAATGTAGCGTTCAAGGTAAACACTCCTCAGAGTCGGAGTCAAGCTCAGAGGCAAGACTTGTGATCATAAAGGACCTTAAAATTCACATAAGAGCCGTAACAAATCCGACATGAAATTCATGGCGTGCCAACAACTGATATTTTAATTGGCAATGACAGTGGGTTAAACCATGCAAGACTGGGGAGGCTTTGTGATTATCCTTTCATATGTGAACCCCATTTTATCTCTGCCTCCTCTGCTTGCCTCTCACCTCTCAGATCTGCCCTGTTTCCTGTTCAGAGGCGAAGACTGAGGTTTAATCTTTTGATGAAAACGGCATAGGAACAGCAAGAGAGGCAACGGCTCCCTTCTGGAATGTGTTGCTGGTGCCCGCTGTTTCATACAAGTACATTCCAGCACAAACTAAAATCTGACTCCAAATATTATTCCTTTTCTCTCACTTGGAAAGATACATTGGTGTCTTCGTCATGAATCATTTTTTGGGGGGGGGGGGGGGGGGGGGGGGGGGGTGGTGTGCTTTGTGTCTTCCACATATGGAAACTCCGGATTTCTTCCAGCAAGACATTTCCTTACCAGTGTCCCAGAGTACATTTTTATGAAAGAGCTGAAAAGATTTAACTATTAGCAGAGGGGTGGCCAGATGCAGTGTAATTTATACTGGGGCCCGTATTTATGTTTTATTCTGCTCTGCCTCTACCTCTTGCACAAATCTCAGAGGGACAGGATGTATGTAAATTTGAAAGGAAAGAAGAACGATGTTTTGTTTCTCCTCTCAGTGTTGGAGTTCTAACAGAGGTCTGGCTCCAAAATGGTAGTAAATGTGGGTCCCTGGTGAGTTCACAAAAGAGAGCGCTGGGCTCTATAAAACACCCAAGCTATGGCCTGCTGGGTTTTACCATGTCCATACTCCCGGGGGTGCCTCTAAATAGGGGGATTTGTTACTATTATCAGATTTAGAGGCTACGTGTACAGGAGTGTAGCTCCTGATTGCAAACACTTGGTCATGTTTGGTCTGGGAACATCGCCTGTATATGAGTTACTTGATGTGCCAGAACAGCCATGATGACTCATAATAGCTCCAAATGAGAGCACACTGCCAAGACAGAGCCAGTATTTTATGTTCTTTTGACTATGATCACATGAAAACCTTCTCTTCGCTACAGAATATGAGTAAGAATGAGTTTGAAATGAGTATCAACTATCTTTAGCATCCTATAAAAATGTCCTCGAATAATATGGGAAAAGAGACTGCTCTGGGATATTCAGATTTACTCATAGTGCAAATGGTGGGAAATGTTACTTTTTGACAAGCACAATCATGTACCCATTTAGTGTTTGATGTCATATCTATAAATGGAGATACCAACTCCCCATCATTGCATGCTTCACTAAATTATATCCAGCCCTTGTGGTGTTCTGGCGTAGGCAAATCCCTTAAAAAAAACGACAAGCAATACCACTGTAAATATAGACAACTGACCATGATTTCACTAGTACCACAAGATGAGCTGGTTTGTTTGTAGAGGTCAGTTTCCCTGGTGATGGGTTTGTTAGGAATTGTTTTCTGTCAATAATTAATCGCACAAATATTTAGATTTGAATCACTTCTATAAAGATTTCTTTCAATTCATGCCATACCTAAATGATTTGCTAGCTTTTACAGAATCATTGGAGCCTCTTTCTGTACTTGTTTGCCTGATATCAAACTAAGTCTATCGATCATGCCTCAAGTAAGGACCTGAATGTCTTTCCAATGTCGCATTCATAATCTATTGGATATTGACAACAACTGATATTTTAATTGGCAATGACAGTGGGTTAAACCATGCAAGGCTGGGGTGGCTTTGTGATTATCCTTCCATATGTGAACCCCATTTTATCTCTGCCTCCTCTGCTTGCCTCTCACCAGCTCGCTCACCTTCAGGGTCATTTTAAATGATTACATTTACTAATTATTACTCTTTTTGTAGACCAGCAAGGCCCCCACATCTAATCTGAGACCCATGAACTTCATCAAACCCTATGCTGCATACTGGACAGTTATGCAGCTTCCTGTTCCTTCAACCTCATGTGTTTTGCAGACGGGTTGAGTAGGAAAAAGCAAAGAGGGGGGGGGGGGGGGGGGGGACAGGGAAGAAGGGAAAAAAGGGGGCTTCACTTACAATGGGAAGATTCATTCATCGGTTTTCAGTGCCTTTAAACATCAGAAGTACAACATAGACCAGTCATAAAATTGTAGCCATCGCTTTGGAAAGTGCCGGGGATGTCACAACTCATAATAAGCCGTTGTTCACTACAGGGTGTGGTTAGCAGCCTTTCAATGGAGAGAGAGAGAGAGAGAGAGAGAGAGCGAAAGAAATAGCGAGCGAGAGAGAGAGAGAGCTGCCATGTTCATTCCACTCACATGGTTTCATTCGAGAAATGGTCATCTGTACAGTCATTGCACCGCACTACCTGGACTTCTACTTAACCCTCTGAGGCGCTCTTAACAGTAACTCATGAGTTATGGCACGCCACATATTACTTTTCACTCTGGCCTACAATGTCTTTCTGCTATGGTGCCAGCAAGCACATGGGGAAGCCAGTGTTATCAATCAGTTCACACAGAGTTAAACCCTCCATCATCCCAGCATGATTATTTAGGTTCGAGCACCATATAGCCATGCTTGAAATGGATGTTTGGCAGCCAGTAATACAAAACAGCTGTTTCAGTACAGGCACTGCAGAGATGACATTGTTGTTCACTGAAGTCGCCTTCATAGACGTCTGGGGCAGATAAAGAGTACCATGTCTGGTCACCTATTCTCCTGTGAATGGCCGGTGTAAAGCAACAGTTGTTCCAGAGCCCTCTCCCTCCTCACCAGCTGCAGTTAGCTCTACATGAACCACAAAGTCTGGGGTCTGAACGACTTGGCTTCGGTTTGGAGTCACATATTTTCTCCTCATTTTCTGTGAGAGCTATCCAAGAAAAGCTAAGCCTGGAGGATCATGAAGCTGATTGTGATTTCTTTTCTTTTTTTCGTTAATTCAATTGACTCTCTTGTCCCCAACTCCATCCCCCCCACCCCCACTTTTGCGCCTCACTAACTCCTGTTTTATTGGCTCCTGTCCTGTCTTACACTTGGACACCCTGTGTTTGTTTACTGCCAAACGCAGAATTCTCTGATTCAGTCCTGATTGCACAATCCTTTGGCAATGTAAAAATAACCCCCACCTCAAACTGTGCATAACACAAAGTCTGTCTCTGCTACTCTGTGACGTGCAGTAAATTCTGATTGACAGAAGTTAGTGCTGCAGTCAACAGACCGTTTAGAGTGCCATATTAAGACTTTCTTGTATAACCATTTATTTATTTATTTATTATTCATGCAAACAGCATTTAGTGGCATGATTTGAGTAGAGTAGAGCACTATTACTAAGGGTGATTAGTCATATTAGTTAGTAAAGCAAAATCACCCTATGCTAATCGCGAGCACCAAAACACTACTTTGTAAATGGTCAGAAATTAAGCATGACATCTTTTTTTGGAATCTCCTTTGTATCCTTTGTATATATATATATATCAATTTGGTGTTCACAATCACCAAGTAGATTTCTTCTTCAGTGTATGGGTAATTTAACTTTTAAAATTTCAAAACCTACATCTGGCTGTTATATTGTTATATTGACTGACACTGTGATGATTTAGCTCCATATTTAGACGATTCCTCCCATCTTTGCCAATGAAAGTGTATGGTAACAACTTGATAAGCAATGTCTGTTCCTAAATGCATAGAGATTTAGTAAGACAAGACAAATTAAGTGTTGCACTATATAATAAGGACATGTGGGAATCTTATATCCAAATGGCTGTTGGCCAATTGAACTTCATAGCTGTGTATGTACTTTGATATAACACAGCCCCAAACATTACATTTAGCTGGTCCCACTTAGTTTGATAGCTGCAGTGGAGTTGAAACATTCACCGGTGCAGATGTGTTGCAGTTAAACAAATAGGCCCGCAGCTATATTATGGTAAGAGCTGGTTGTTTATGTTCACCATAGCACTGTTTCCACAACCTTCAGGAACCAGATTGGGAAAATGCAGCCTTGTTGGCTGTTTGTCTATTATCTCCCATGCCTGCATAGAATCCTTCCAGCGAGATTTTCTGCGTGTGACCTTTGATCCATAGTAAGATTGGGTAGTTGTGAAACAAGCTCTTAGGGGCTGTATCTTTTGGCTCAGCCACTGGAAACCACTGCTTTGGAGGTCTGACAGTTTGATTTGAGAGAATATGGGAAATCGTGGACTGCCGTTTTTTTTTTATGTTGCTTAAAAAAAACGAGACAGGTGATAAAATGCTTGGGAAACCCCAATTTGGACTTGAAGCGGAGAAAGTCTCAAGGGACAATGACTAATGTCTTGGCGAGAGACATCCTCCGGTTTATTGAGAAGATCCCTTTGGCCGCTTTTCTTTCTTGCATAAGCAACAGCTGGTCCAGCTGGAAGTATCCAAGTGCATGTTGGGTCATACGTGTCACAACTCAAGACAAAAGGGGCACATATCCATGGTGTAATATTACCCTTAGCTTAGTGTGAATGCAATAATGAAATTCACCAAATGCTAAAGTCTAGTTTGTTTTCTGTTTCTCTTTCTACAGCATCCTATTTTGGAGACAGTTTCTGTAAGATACATGCCATCCAAGACCTCTCCAACTTCCATCTTTCCCTGCAGTTCAAGACAAGCAAGCGGAGTGGTCTTCTTCTCCTTGCTGCAGGTGTTCAGGACTACCTGTCTATAGAACTCTACAATGGCAAGTTACAGGTCAGGATGCATTTTTCATAACAATCACAATTATTCATTTTCTAAGCAACCAAGAGGGCAATATAAATGTTATGAAGTAAAATCTCAAACTCCACTCAAGTAAATGGGAAACTTCCATGTTCAAATAATAAAGTACTATTTCTATAGAATAAACACGAAATCAGCTAGCTGCACAATTGCACAACAAAAAACATGAATGGAATTTGGTGGGTTGACTTTGAGGAAGGCACAATTTAGCTAAGAAAGTGTGTAAACAACCATGTGTACTCCATGTTAAAACTATGAAGAAAAATAACATCTAGGATCTTATGATTCTAATTAAAATGTGGTCAGACTTTACTCATCTGAAAGCTATTCCAGTGACATTTTTGGTTCAATCATGAATTGTAGCTTCTCTTCAGTACCACTCTCTGTATTTCATTCCAGCAATTGAATTAGTATCAAATGCTTTGCACAATGAAGATAGATGCATCGATGTTATTGTTGTATCACATACACACACAGCATGCACACAATAGAAAATGCCTCATTTCTTCTTTGTTTGTTTGCAGGCACGAATGAATATGGGGTTTGGAGAGGTAGTCCTTTCAACAGCACAGGGTCGTCAGCTAAACCACCTTGTGGACCACCATGTATCCATCACTCTGAAAGAAGCCAAATTCACAATGGCAGTTGATGACTTTACCACTGACACTGATGTGCGAGAAGGTGAAGATGACCTTAACATTGATATTGGTGTTTTCCTCGGAGGCAAAGACGACTTGGATGTGTCATATCTCAACCATGCTGTCCCTCCGTTTCGAGGCTGCATCGCTGATGTCAAGTTTGAGTCTCATCAGTTTGATATACTTGCCTCAGAAACCACAGACTGTCAAGACACAAAGGAGCTCTGCAGTGACGAGTTTGAAGCTGCCGACGGGGAGGCTATAAGCTTCATCAGCCCTGACTCCTTTGTTTCGTTGCCCACGTGGGTCAGGACCAGCAGTGACATTCACACTCTTGAGCTGTTGATGAAGACCACTATTGAAGACGCTCTCTTGGCCTTTCATCCTGGACGAGAGTCAGACTTGATAGCTCTGGGTGTTGTGGGTGGGTATTTGAAAGGGGTGGTGGACTTGGGCAATGGCATTGTGGCGCTTGACAACCTGAAGGTACAGCTTGACGATGATCAGTGGCACAGAATTAGAGTTCAGGTCGACTCTGACAAGTTTGAAATGAATGTGGACAGTCAGTCTGTATCCATTCCTATAAGTGGGGAAGATAAATTGGACTTGATTGGGAATCTGTATTTAGGAGGAATTCAGGGCAAGATGAAAGATGTATTTCGAGAGGCAAACTACTTGTCACGGATGGAGGAACAAGTGACGTCAGAATCATTCATTGGATGTTTGGGGGAAATTAAAGTGAACGAAAAGGACAAAAGCCTTCAGGATGCATTGGTCACTAAAGATGTGCATGTTAAGTGCGAGGGTGAGGACTATGATTACTCAACTTATGACGAATTTGAGACACCCACAACCACTGCCCCTGTTCGAATTCGATACGTTGATGTAAATCCTGAAGAAAGACATTGTAACCCAACTAGCGACATGCCAGAAATCTTCCAAAACGTCACAAAGCTTCTTGATTTCACAACCTTGCTTGTTCCTGAAGGAGGTGAAGCCTACTTAGACATAAGCAACCTAAGCCCAACCTTTGATATAGCTGCAGCTGGCATCCGGCAATCTCAAATCATTTTCACTCTTGTCAATGATCCCTGGTATGGATTAGTGGATATGAACATCAACAGCAGACGAACAAAGAAATTTACACTCCTGGATGTGGTCAGTAAGAAAATTAAGTATCTTCATGACGGAAATGAAAGGTATGGTGACCAGATTGAACTTGAGGTTGTAGCCCATAGTAGTGGCTTCCTTCCAGACTGCCTGAAAACCTCTCGGCAGTATGTCCTTCCAGTGGAAATCATCCCTGTCAATGACACCCCCCAACTGAGCATTGGGGACATCGCGATCACTGCAAATGGACGCACTCGTCTGAGCCCCAACCTCATAAAGATTGTTGATTCAGACACTCGGTGTGATGACTTGATTGTCCGTGTGATGGCTGAGTCAAACACACCAGAGGGATATCTAGAGAATGTGCAGCAGCCAGGAGAGAGCATCAGTCAATTCACGTGTAGGCAGTTAAAGAATGGACTCATTTACTATGTACATAAGGGGGGAAATGGAGCAGGACTGAAATTAATGGTATCGGATGGTCAATCTACTAGTGAGCCCACCACATTTAGGCTATCTGTGACACAACCACAGATTAACCTTGTGACCAACACAGGTCTTCTTATATCTCAAGGTGGTAATTCTACCATTGGTATACAACAATTGGCTGTTTTCGTCACTCCCAGAAATGGAGATGTTTTATACAATATCACTCAACCTCTGAGATATGGTGAACTGCAGTCAACCACTGCAGGTAATGACATGCCAAGGAAGGTGACCTATTTTCGGCAGTCAGATTTGGAACAAAACCGTTTAAGGTACATCAGCACAGACACAAGTGGTCAGGAAGAAATAGTGACTGAGTATGTTCAGTTTGATGTCCATCTTGGACAACAGTCACTGACAGACAACACCTTTCTGATCAAGATCACACCTGCTAAAGTGAGGGTGGCAAATATTGTTCCATTGGAGGTAGAGGCAGGGCAGCAAACAGTCATTTCACAAGCAGAACTTCAGGCAACAGTGACTGGAACAACCTTGGAACTGGATTCAATACAATATATCCTTGTGAAGCCTCCAACCCTAGGGACTCTACAGTTACAAGGCAGAGATCTCACAGAAGGTGATACATTCACTCAGCAAGAACTGGCAAGTGCCCATATCAGCTACATGCCAACATCCCAAATAGCGGTCGATGTGCCAGACCAATTTCAGTTTAAAGTGTTAGCGGAGAATCAGTATTCTCCCATGTACACGTTCCCAATTACAATCCTGGCTGACTCAAACACTCCAGTTTTAACCAACGAGCGACTGACAGTCCTTGAGGGAGGGGAGAACATCTTAAATAAAGAGTATCTCTGGATTGAGTCACCCAATTTACCAGACTATGTGTATAAAATTTTGCAAGGCCCACAGTATGGTCACCTCTTTAGAGAGTCTCCACCAGGTCAGCCAAGGTTTGAAGGTGCTGTTGGAGTGTTCAGTAATGAAGACCTGCTCTTGGACAGGCTCATTTACAAACACGATGGATCTGAAACAGGCGACGACTTCTTCACCTTCCAGGCATATGAGCAGACAGAGGGCAGTGTCAGCACTGACAAACAGGAGTCCCTGAGTGGAACTTTCAGGATATCAGTTCAATCTAAAAATGATCATGTGCCACAACGTGTCATTGACAAGACCTTCAATGTGGTGCGGAACGGAGAGAGGTTGTTGACCACGGAGGACATCCTGTTTGACGACAACGACTCAGACTTCAATGATACTCATCTGGTTTATGTTCGTGTAGGGATTTTGTCAGGTAATATAGTCTCAGCTGCAGATCCCTCTCAGGCCCTGTACCGCTTCACTCAAGCAGACCTGAGGGACCACAAAGTCCTCTTCGTTCACAATGGGGCGGATCGTGAGAGGTTCCAACTTCAGGTCTCTGACGGTTTGCACAAGACAACAGCCTTGCTTGAGATTCAAGCTGGAGTTCCATACCTTCATGTGGTGAACAACAGCATCGCAGTCATGGACCACGGCAGTACGAAGACACTGAACACAACTTTGCTTAGCGCTGACACAAATGCGTATGTCCAAGATGCCAGTGAGATTATATACGAGGTGACAGCACCCCCAAGTGATGGGAGGATCATTGTCAGTGGAATTGAGGCCTCACAATTCACACAGAAGGACTTGAAAAAGGGTGTGGTGTCATATGAACACCATGACTACAGTTATAAGTCAAAAGATTCTTTTAGCTTCACAGTACGATGCAAAGAACTATCAGAAGACGGAATATTCAGGATCAAAATCTTCAAACGAGGCTACTTGTCTGAACCCAAAGTGATCAATAACAAGAACCTAATCTCATATGAGGGAGAACATACAGTAATAGCCCAAGATCATTTGAAGGTAAAATCTCTTCTTTTCATATCCTTGAAATGTTCATGGCTGTTATCATGAAAATGATTTAGTCAATGGGACAAATTGTTAAGCACCATCACAAATACTTTCTTTAATGAAGATATACTTTCTGTGTTGTAAGGGTTAATTTTAGATCCCTTATGTGCAACTCCTATTTGCTTTTTTAAAATTAAGCCTTAATTAACTCCACACTTAAAAACAAAAATGACGTGTCTTTGTTCAATGTGTGTCTTAAACTAATTTGTGACTATATCAAAAGACTATATACAGAGTGTACCCAAAGGACAGGATCTTTGAGACAAATCTCTTTTTCATCATATGTTCAAAGTTGTTTGAGAGCCCAACATTGTCTTTTGTTTATCAAAGAGGACTATATAAACAAAGACATATTTTAACTAAGGAGATTAAGAACTTGCGCAAAGCTGAATGAGCCCCTGGCAGAGACGTTCATTGACAAAATCAAAAACTTGACTGCTTCATAAAAATCGCAAAACCAAAAGTCCCTAGATCAAAGAAACACATCACTGCTTTACAAGTCTTTTATGTGTGGGGTAGTAAATCTATCACTGTGCGCTGTAATTTCACAATCCTGCTTTACTCCAACTGACTAGCCACATACATTACATGTCAATTTGGGGCTATGGTAGTTACTGAAGACATCCCATACAGAAAAATCCTCTAAAGTAAGCAACTCGTGTTTTCCCACAATGTCATACGGGATTATTTGGTCTAGTGCATTCAGAGTGCTGTTCACATGATCCCCTCAATACACACACATGGTCACTCTTTAAAAAGATATTTGAACATGACTGGGAGATGACTCAAGCTGGGTTTCAAAGATGTTCAAAGTATAGTGTACATTCAGGTGTTTGAATATAAACAGACTGGAGAACTGAAATCACTGAATTCATTAATGTTTTTCCCCCCAAAGGTAGAGCAACCTGATATCCTGCCAACTGAAATGGTGTACACCATTAAAGATCCCCCACGACTGGGACACGTAGTGAAGATGATCAATGACTCAGAAAGCACAGTGGCCCCGGTGCTGGACTTCATCCAAACCTTCACACAGGAGGACATCAATAAGGGCCGCATCCTCTACGTGTCCACCTCAGTCCAGGGCTATGACGTTTTCACCGTTGACGTCAGCAATGGCTTCACCACAGTGGAGGACTTGGAGGTGCAGATCAACATCGTCCCACGGCTCATCCCAGTTCAAACCTTTAACTTCACTGTGAAGGAAGGCGGGGCCGTGGCACTGTCACAGGAGCTGCTCAATATATCTCATGCCTTCTACAGGATGGCCAATATTGACTTCATAGTGGAAGAGGCCCCACAGCATGGAGATATCCGTTACCTGGAAGGGGATGATTTTGAGCTGTCCTCGTTTACCTGGGATGAGGTAGGTCTTGTATCTCCTCCTATCCTGTAGGCTTGTGATTGATGCTTAATTTATGCATCAATAATCAGAAAATGTTCCCCATTATTATTGTTGTGCATCTGCATTTTTCAGATAGGTTTAATTAACTACACAAACGCTTAATTATCTATGTTGCAAAGGCTTCAGGCCCTGTTGAAACCTTAAGCAGAAACCTCAGGTCATAAGGGGGGGGGGGGCCCTCTGCTTGGAGACAGCCAGGTAGAGAGGTAGAGATAGAAAAAAGGTAGGGGTAGCAGAAGGGAAGGTATGAGAGAGGGAGTGGGGAGAATCATAAACATGGCAGATGACTGACATACTTGTGGCAAATATACACGATACATATAAACATAAAGATGGTATATATATGATACATACAAAATGAATAGTGGATAAAATGGGGAGAGAGTATTCAAAGATTATATATAAACTGTTAGATTCTGGTGTATTTCTTTAGTAGGTATACAGTGTGTGTCGTAATATAGATATCTCATTTAAACGTCAGTGTCAGTTAAGACACTGATGCCTCAAAAACATATTGAAAAAATAATTTGCCAATCAATAATCAATTAATATTTATATTTATATATATTTTGTGACATCCCTACTATACTGTCATCCGCTTAATTTACATCTGTATAAAACAGAGAGTAGTCTATACTTCAGGTTCTGAGAGATGTCTTCCTGGAATTGTGCTCAGAGCACAGAATGTCTATATATGATCATCTTTACTACCAGTGTGGTTTCTGAAGTCTGTGAGGAGCCTGGAAAGAATGAAAAGTGCATGAAGCGTGTGCCGGTGGAAAAGCGTCATGGGCTCGGCGTGTACTGTGTGTACTTGAGAGCCTAGTGGAGGCGGTTAGTCACTCCAGTGTGGACTCCAGCATGTAGTCCTGCCCACCTCTCCTCCCCTCTGCCGCACGGTGGAAAATCTGACAGTGCTGCTCGTCTGCCCGGAGCCAAAATAAACTGGCCCATATATTCCTATAATAATGCATGTGCACACAGCCTTCCCGCGCTTTGCCAGATGCATTCTCTCAAAGGGTTCACTGTGAGCTCCATTTGAACTAATAGAACCCACATGCTATAGCCATGATTCAGCTAAATCTGATTAGTCAAGGGGGAAATAAACAGGGAAAGGAACCTATTCAGATGTAACAAAGACATTCTGGACAAATCATCATCTTTCAAGTTATGAATAAGACTTGCTCCTATGTGCGAAAGCAGGAGCTTTCAGTGCTCAGTGTTTTTTCCTCCAGGTTATGCAACACACACGCAGTCAGAGAGGACAAAGCACAGCCATTCCCTAAATGACTTCCACATTGACGCAGAGAGCTGCAGACTGTGGGCTCGCACAGGACTGGAACGAGAGTGTAATTGTTCCTAAATTAAAGACGGACGTAGGGTGCTCATTATCGGACATCACTCTCAACATTTCTCTCGCTCGACACATGTGGGAGCAGTGGTTCCTTTCATGCAGTCTGGCTTTTTTCCCGTGCAATGTGAGGCTAGAGTGGAGTTCAGTAAGCTGAAGTCAGACTAATTGCCTTCTACGGTGGAAGTGTGATGCAGGAAATGCACACATTGGGCATTCACACTGCATTTAAGATGCTGTGGGAAGAACATGATACCGTCGAACTGGGTGGTTCAGACAAACCGCAGACTCTCCCTTGCTCACTTGACTTTGTTGTTCATCAGGGAGAGACAAAAGCCAGGCAGATATATAGAAACCGTAGGGACTGCATTCATCCATCATCCATTCAGAAGAAAACTTTGTGAGCTTAATCAACACGAAAGAATGTTCTTAGTTGCCCTGTTGAGTTAAGGTTGTATTCAGGAAAAATCATTATAAAGCTGTTAGCCCGAATCAAGCATTAAATGTTGGTTCATGCTGGAGTTCATGGCTTATTCATGCTATGCTTGCAATGACTCATGCTGATAAGAATATTATGGATGCAGACCGTGATTGATTAGAAGAAACCATGGTGATGTTAATCATGGTTATTAATGAAGCCTTAATGTGAAGTGGCAACCCTCCCTTTTGATTTGGCTATACAATAGGTATACATAGTCATATTTGCTATGAGTTATTTTCAAATGGTTTAAATGTTTTACTAATTTGGCCAGAATTCAGACCTTTTCCAAGGTATTTCATGTAATCACATCTTCCATACTATTACTCCCTCTCACAAACTGACAGCCAACTTGGATCTTTGGTTAGAAATAGTTTATTTTCATTTCTGATCAAATTGTGAACTCCTATACTGCAATCAGAGGTGCTATTATGCCTTCTCTGAGTTGAGTTCCGCTCATCTGGAGCCAATTAATTCCACACTGTGAGAGTGCTGGGGCCTGACTGTGCTGTGACTGGACTCCCCATGTATGCACAAGACCAGGGGCTATATCACTCAAAAGAGAGGCACTCAAAATGACGTGATGAATCACAGAGTAAGGATATAAGGACCATCTTTGTGGGTGTCCACTGACATAATACCTTTAATCAATAAACTTCGCTTCACCCCCTCCACAACACAAAGCTCATTATGAATATAACTTCTTTAAATTGCCCTGGGTATGATGGTGAATTCCCTGTGCTGGTAATTAGGGGATTGTAAACAAAGGTGCAGCTCAATGAACCACTGATGAGTTTATAATGAAAGAGACAGCACACAACACACATTTTGTGGTCTATATGTGTCTCTTCGAGTGGAATGGATCAACTACAGATCCTGCGTCATACGTGACTGATATCTGGAACATGTGATGTCTTCCCTTGCAAAAACAAAAAAGCACAACCTAACTTCCTTGGATTTGTTTTGTCCATTTCAGGTCAAGAGGAAGGTTGTCTACTACCTGCATGACAGTACAGAGACCACAGAGGACAGCTTCACTCTCACTGCATCTGACTTTGAGAACACCAGAAGAAGCTTCCCCATCACTTTTGGTGTCACTGTCATCCCCATCAATGATGAGCCACCATTACTCGAGCGCAACACAGGAATAGAGGTAACGTCATCTCTGGAAGTGTTTTTGGTATTCATCAAACATCTGAAAAAAACAATTAAAGCGAATAGTAGAGAACACATTTTGTTGGAAAAAATAGAACACCAAGTGTATCATTCAGCTTTTTGGACTTTGTGGTTTCGGGTCTCCTTGGTAACACATATTTTTGGAGAACCATGACTGTGGCTGGAATTCTGCAGCCACGAGAGCCAACCAATCCATTGCTCAGCCTCATTCCCACAAAAGGGAATATAATGATGTATCTTCCTCTTGCATACTGGCCACATCCCTATCCACTCTCTCGCTTTCTCTCTGTCTCTCTCTCTCTCTCTCTCTCTCGCTCTGTGATTTAAGACAGGAAGTGTGAGCACCCCGACCTACAGCAGATGATCAGACTTGATGAATAACACAGCCGTGACAGAAACTGATCACCACAGCCCCTGCCTGGCTAGCCTTGTCCACAGCTGCTGTCTATTAAAGCCCTGAGCCCGGAGCAAAGACTCATTAGGCTTAAGATTTGCCCCTGTTCCTGGCGCCCTCTAGTTTTGCCAGAATGGTGAAGTGCACCCTATGGAGACCATTTTAAACATCAAGCATGATTTCAGCACATTTCCGAAGATGCCCTCGAGTGAGATATTACTGACTGTTCAGGACTAAATAGAATTTGCCACACAGCTTGTGATCAATTTTGTTTGTATAGCACATTGATTACAACATGAATTATCAATTTCCTGCACAATTTCGAGACTGATTGTGTTGTGAGCCTTTGCCTCAGCATGGGCCTGAGTGACACTGTGGTAGTGGACCGATGTCGCCATCTACTGGACGTTTTCACTCACACTCACTCACCCACTCACCACGTGACGTCACTGTGTGGTTGTCTGATTCAGTGAAGCCATGGGAGACAGGCAGTTATATGGCAGTGTTTACCGCCTTCACTAGAGAACACTTACCTGGCCTGGTCATTTTTACACGTTATTTCGATCAGAGCTAAAATCGTGCTTCCAACATACAATGACAATATGACCGTGAACCCACTTTCTGGCACCTGTGTGGCTTTGAAGGTTGCATATTCTACCATTCAAAATGCCGCAAGGAGACAGAATAATAGCTCTGGCTTATCTGGGACAGCACTCTACTCTCTGAATTTCCCCGTCAGTCTTTTTTTTCCCCTGTCTGGAGAGTCTTGATGGAGGCAGCAGAGAGAACAGTGCTGAACAAATCAATATATGCCTTTCACGGCAAGCCTCTGACTTTTCCCAACTGATTCTGCCCATCTCAGAGTGTCTTTCAAGACGTCTGGCCCATTTCTTTCAATTAATGTTCCTTTCAGCAACAAGGCCATTAGAGTCTATTAAACCACTGCCCTGGGAGGTTAATCCCCATATGCACTTAGTTTTGTCTTCAGATAACAAGTCAAGCCACTTTGCCAAACACCAAAAAACAAAACTCTGTCTTTATTGCAACAACATGTTTTTGTGTTTTGCGAAAATGTGTTATTGTCTTTTTTTATTTTTATTTTAGGTTCTTATTGGTGAAGAGGCCGGAATCACCAATACAGAGCTCAATACCCAGGATGCGGACACACCAAAAGATGAAGTGATTTATTCTGTTGAAGTCCTCACTAATGGGATGGTGGCTCTAAAAATATCTCCTGATGAAAGCCTTGACAATTTCACTCAGGCACAAATCGACAACGGCGAGATCATTTTCATTCATCAAGGTATATCATAGCCTTCACCCCTCCCCAGTCTTAGTCTGAAAACCTCTTGGGAAACACTACACAGGGCTTTATGCCAACGTGTGGGTATATGTTTTCATAGTTTCCCTCCAAACACCCCAACACCAGGCCTGCCATTTCATGATATGTTACCACACAGCATCCAGTGGTATTTGTCCCAAGCCTCCTGTAAGCTGTATCTTGACATTATAGGCTGCCATGCCTGGCTTTCGGTGATAAAGGACCAGGCAGTGTGGATCATGGTGCATTTCTCTAATTGACTATGCTCTCTCTCTCTCAGGCTCGGAGTCTGGGGGCTTCAGGTTTACCGTGACGGATGGAGAGCACACATCACCGCTTTATCAGTTTGTTGTCACCGCCAGGCAGCCAACCATTACCGTGGAAACAGGAGAGGAACTCATGGTGTTCCCAGGTGTGTTGCTCGTGGGGAGCATACCCATCACCATCAGGGTGGTTGTTTATGCCATCCTAAATAAGCCGGTGACAAATAATGACGCAGGCTGCTGAGATTGAAATCAGACGTGTCAGATTATAATCACCTTAACTGCCTATCCTGGTTCACATTTAGTCCAACATAAGTTATAAGGGGGGGAAAAACATTGTTTTTTGTTTATTTAGGGACAAAACAGGCAATCAGCAGTGGTATGCTGAAGGCTGTGACTGATGACAGTGGAAATGAGCTCAGGTACTCGCTGCAGAAACCGCCTCGCCGCGGGAGACTCATCAGGCAGATCCAGAGAAACCGTTTTGAAGAGATAACGTCCTTCTCACAAGCAGAGGTAAGGGCTGTGAGGAACCATGTTGAGTTAAAAAAACAAACTGCTGTGAGCATGTTAAACTGGAGGCAACACATTTAGCTGTATATCATAATCATACTACAATCCTAATATAAGGGTGTACATTAAAACATAATCAGGATGTTCTATCAAATGTGATTAATAATAAATGAATAATACATTATTTAAATGCAAGTATCTGGGGTTTACATGAGCAATGGTGATCTCTTAGGATGCTTTAGTGCATTCTGCCTTTTCATGCCACTGAGGACAATGAGGAGGTGTGTTAACCTGATATTGTTGCCCTGCTCTAGAGGCCTCTGAACAGCCCTATCCATGGCACAGCACTCTGGCAGCATGGGAATCTTGTTGCACACTTAATACATTACCCCTTAAATTCAGGACAGACGACCCATTTGTCCTGATTAGAGAAGCTTAGAGAAAACTCATTTAAGGCACACAAATATTCAAGTGTTTAATAATTAAGCCTAGTTAGTTTGTCCAACACAGAGGACCTTCCATTTCTGCAAACAACAACACACATTAGCACCACTGAATTACACCCCTTTACAGCCGTGTGGTTTGGAAATTAAGTGGCTGGATATCAGTGACCATATAAAATACTCCTTCCCCTGACTCGGCACAGTACAGTGAGCTCAGCTCAAGTAATTGCAAGCTGGGGAGGCCTGCTGAAAACAAACAGCCCTCAGCTCAACTTGTTTACCCTCTGAATCCTGATATAATTACCTGGTGAATGTCATCCTCTTCTGATATGCCCAGAATATTTCAGGCCAAGAACAATGTGCCATCAATTCTGTTTATCTGACTGATGGATCAAAATGTGCTCTTCTCGGCTAATAGCTGACATAGAATGATCCCTTGTTTGGAACATGTTGACACCTGCCATATGGGTGTCCTTTGCAAATTGTTTTTATATAAATAGGAGTGCATCCCAAATGATGTGGACACAGCTGTTGGCCTAATGAAAGTGTTTGTTTCCCCCCTGCTGCTCAGCTGGAGGCTGGAAACATCTACTATGAGCACCAGATGCCCGAGGAACCCTTCTGGGTTGTACGTGACTCGCTGCAGCTGCAGTCGTCATCACCTTCGGCTTCGACCGTCCTCCTACCCATCACCGTGTCTTTCTATGCCGCCGATCACAATGTTACATCTCAGCTCTGGAAGAATAAAGGTATGAGATTATATGCTATTCTGTACATCTCACATGTCAGCTGATTAATAAATGATTAATACATTTGAGCTACAAAATACAAATACAACACAACAAGTAAAGAGGACTGTTAGCCAGTTAATATATAACTCTTTGACGATACATAAAATGTTGTCATAGATGTATAAGCTATTGTGTTGTATTGATGTTTGCTGTCTATTTGTTGTCTATTGTGTTCCCAGGTTTAGACGTAGTGCAAGGCCAGAGTAAGGTCATAGACAGCTCCCGACTGGACGCCTCCAACCTGCTGGCCAGCCTCCCTGAGTCAGAGCGTGGCACCCAGGATGTGTTGTACAAGGTTAAGGAGTTTCCCGTCCATGGTCGGCTCACACTAGGTGGTGTGGATCTCACACACGACGCCCCGTACTTCCTCCAGGAAGACGTGAACAGCGGTGACCTGGAGTACCAGCATGGTGACTCTGGGGCCTCCTCTGACAGCTTCTCCTTCCGCGCTTGGCTCAACTCGCACAGCAGGGGGCCCTCCAGCCCACCGCAGTCCGCTTTGGTTCTGGAGGAGATCTTCCACCTGAGCCTACGACCACGTGACTCCAGCCCCCCGGAGCTGGTGAGCTTAGAGCTGCTGCTGGAGGTCCTGCAGGGTTCTACGGAGGTCCTCTCCAAGCAGTACCTCAACACCATCGATGAGGACAACACCCCTGATGAGGTGCGCTTCACCATCATCAAAAGCCCCTCCAACGGCCAGCTCATCAACACTGATACCAACGAACAAATCAGCGAATTCACCCAGGAGGACATTAATGCTGATCGGGTGGCATTCATAAGTCACGGAAGCCTCTCTGAGGGTTTTATGGAGTTCACAGTCTCAGATGGAAAGCACCACACCACTCCATACACACTCCATATTGGCATTCTGGCCCACACACTGGTGCTAACCAAACCACCGGAGATCTATGTCCTGCAAGGAGATGATGAAACCCCTATCACTGAATCCATGCTAAAAGCCAGTACTGGTGGACCCATTGAGGAGGAGGTCCTCTACAAAATCATCGGCACGCCTAAGCACGTCGCTGTAATGGTGGACAGGCAAACAACCCACGCCTTCACCCAAAAGCAAATCAACGAGGGTCGGGTCAGTGTGCGCTTTGTGACGTCAATGTCACCTCGGGACAGCATACCCTTCCTGGCGCGAAGCAGAGCTGCCAACGTTTCTTCTGTCCTGAACATCACAGTGAAGCCACTGGCCAAGATAGCAAAGGATCCTCTGCTTCCCAGAGGTGCTACTGTCCTGGTTGATAGAAAGCTACTAGATGCAACTCCGCTTGCCGACAAGACGAAGACATTCCCAACATTTACAGTCATCCAGAAATTAAAGTCAGCACGGTTTGTTGAAATGAAAGGAGAAGGGGAGGGGGAGCCTGTGAACACCTTCACACAAAAGGACTTGGATGACGGACTTGTTGGACTAGAGATCCTGAACAACACGGGTAAACAGGCAGGGACTGACGGTAAAGACGAGGCCCGCTTGCTTCTCAAAGCTCATGGAGTCCCGCCTGCTGTGTGTGTCCTACCGTTCACCACTACCCCCTACAGTTCCACAGGTGTATATGGAGCAACAGTCGTAAAAACCCCCAAATTACCTGAGAGCAAGGAAACACTTCCAGTGGGGAGGGGAGACAGGCCTTATGAAGTTGGCCCAACAACAGCCTCCCCAAATCCAGGTTCACACAAGACCCCAATGGTAGCCAGGCGGGGCACCCTGTGGTCCATCCTTATTCCCATATTGATCATCCTACTGCTTTTGATTCTAGCTGCTGTTCTGGCGTACTATCTGGTGCGCCGGAATAAGACGGGAAAGCACGACGTTCAGACGGTTGCCACCAAGCCCAAAAATGGGGACGTCAGTCAGGAGACATTTCGGAAAACAGATCCTGCCAACAACATTCCTATGTCCAGCATGGACTCAAAGGAGGCAGATCCTGAGTTACTGCAGCACTGCCGGACAACAAACCCTGCCCTGAAAAAAAATCAGTACTGGGTATGAGAGCTCACCAAGAATAACCAAACTGTACTATTCAGAACACTCACTGTTGAGCCTGGCACAGGACTTCTCCACCTTTAGCTCCATGATGTTTGCCATATCAGTATAACAGATGACAGATTGTGTTTGCTCTTTGTCTCAAAAAAACGAAATGAAAGAAAAAAAATCTGCAGTTGTCTATTCTCAGGTTTTTGCACAATGCAGATTTCCACTGACTTAAAAGAAAGAAGGTAATGTAAAGCTATACACACATTTAGCTAGATTTGTCTCTATTTATTGTAGGACATGTTGGACATAAACATATTTTGTGTTTGAAACTCTTTTTAGATTTGTTCCTACAATGATCTTGTGCTCTCTTAGTAATATCCTGTCTCACAGCTCTACAAGCATATTTTAGTATTAGTTCTAAATTTGTTAGTGTATGTGTACATAAAATCTAAGTTCACATTTAATGTTTTGAAGTAACTCCTATGGGCAAGTTCGCCATTTTAGTGTAATTTTGTTTTATTTTTCTACAAATGTACAATATTTTCTTTGTCTACCGATATAACTTTTGTATCCTTAGGCTATGGGTGGTAGTATTGCTAACACAACTGAAATTCTCGCTTACATCCACTGGACTGACTTATGGCACTGAAGAAATATCTGCAGCGTATGCAATTGCAAACCACAGACAGGAAGTCACTCACCAGTGGCTGTTAGTAATACATCCCAAAGGGCTGACAGGAAGTTGTGAGGTCATTTTCAACTGATTTTCCAGAGTTGTAAAGAAGTTGCGATGAAGTATTGCTCTTCACTGTTTGCTTTTGGGAGAACATTTTCCATGATAGAACAGCTACTGTATGACATCCATATCTTTCTCATTTCTTTTACAAAATGTTGTTATTTCTGATACTTTTCTTTAGAAGTTTAGATTAATGAATAACTGAATTTGAATTGTTAATGCTTAGCTTTGTCTATAACCCAAACTTCAGTGTTAACATGTAAAAGTGCCCTTTAATCTGTCATCTTTGCTATTACCTCTGGAGACATAGCTTTGTTTAACCGAAACACTTTTCAGTAGTGTATGCACTCCTCAAATATGTCCTAAAATTCTAATACGGATGGCCACATGGGTGCAGCAGATTGTGTCCTAAAAAATATAATCTTATGAATATATATTTACTGTAAATATACATATAACATAAAGCTTGCTGATCTGTTGTAACAGGTCTATCAGGCGGAATGCCATTTAACACTACATTTTGATGTGAGAGTCATGACATTCAAATCATTTCAAATGAAATGGCACCAGTATAGGCTTTGGTAGGTATGAAGTGTTAAGATGAGTCACTGGCCTATAATAAAATGTCCAGGTGACATAGTTTAGAGATACTTTGCACGTGTTGCATAAGCAGCACCTGTTTTTGTCATTTTCAGGAACAGGTTTTGTTTCTATGGTTTTTAGACGGAAAACAGCAGAATCACTTTCTTACTTGGGTCTCTCTTTATAATGAAATCGTTAAATAGAAATGTAAGAAAAGAAGAGACATTTTGATGTATTTGATGTGTTCTCATTCACTTCACATTCCTTTGTTATGATTTATTCTGAAATGTTATATCTTCTATGAGTATGCTGTTTAAAAAACTACAATGACACGTAAAACTACAGAGAATAAAATTTCCTGTGTTTCTTTTTATAATATTTTTCCTCTCAGATGAAGTCAGCATAGTTGGTCTGTGCTGGTCTTCACTGCCATAATAATTAATGCTTGTATTATTATGTCCTATCATTGAAAGTCAGATGGATTTGAAGCTGTTACTAACCCCTTCTGACTGTAATACAAATTCTAAACATTCCCTTATTGTCAGATGCATTTGCCATTGAGAGTCTTTCCATATAACCGAGTATTTATATGTATTTTCTTTTTAAAGATTTTGGCTGAGATTGAGATATCTCTGGAAATGTGTGTGTGTGTTTTATCTGCAGTGCATGATAATTCAGATACATTATTCAAAGGCTAAGAGATAGCTCAGGAAATCAACAGTTTGTGTCTTTAATGTGTACCAATGGGTTGTTTATCTGTTTTTTTTTTTTAAATGTTCAAGGGTCTATCAGATCTTGATTTCTTGCGTTTGTCAATATTTCTGTCTCCAGTATCTTTATGTATACTACAAATACCCCTTTGAATGGACTGAACCCTAAAGCATACTCTTAATATTTAATTTTACTTTCAACTTTTTGATCGATTTTGACCACGTGTGGGACATTGCCAATCACTTTACATCAAAAGTTATTTATTTTTGTACTTGGCTATGGCGGTGAGTGCCATCCATGTTGAAATTGTAACCCACCAGCTGCCACGAGAAAGTTTTTTACCCAAACATGAAAAATAGAAAAAATAAAGTCCAAATACTGAATTAAGAAATAAAATGGTTTTAACTTTGTTATTGCTTTTTCTATATGTTTGTGTATTCTTACAACCAGCACCCTAAGCAACACTAGTGAAGCCCTTCAAATTTTCTTCATTTCTTTCTGTAACAATGTGTCTTTGTTTGGAAACTGACTAGTTACTTTCGCCTGAATCTTCTGGTATGTGGGAGCGAGCCACTAATCTATCCCTGAATCCATGCACACATCTACTTCCCATTTATTTAAAATATCTCTCATACAAGGGTGTCTGTTCCAGACGGTCATTGAATATTCTGTTTCTTAAAACAGTCTATGTTTAAACCTTATAACATTACTGATTCAAGTTTCCCTGTATTAAATATGAAGTATTAGATATACAGTTAGAATATATTCTGGTGGAAATCGTCTCTGGTGTCAGAAGAGGCTCTTGCATTGTATGTTGTCAACCAGCAGGTGGCGTATTGTGGCACAGAATTGGCTTGACAGACATGAACCAGCCATTGGACGGCATTTAACAAGCCCCTCATATGCAGTCATAGTTTCCAACCAAGAGCCTTTTCTTTCATTGCACCTTAAGCCTTTTTCAGCCTTTTCGTCATTCTTACCTCAGTTCTCAACATATGCTTATGACTTACAGCCTGGTCTTGGTGTTTCACAACTTTCAAAGGCACTTTTGTTTTCAAAATGCTCTTCCCTGACATACTTCCAACCATTGTTAACCTTACTCCCATGGATTACTTGAAACAGTTGTTGAATGTAAACTGTACTAAGTACAGTTGTTGACTTTCTCAATAATTGTGCAAAGAGTCCCATTAATATGTTCCACCATTTTCTCATCTCCTCAGCTGAGTAAAACAGGAGCAGATTTTTGTTTGTAAATTTATGTTTCACTGGATTTGAAAAAGCAAGCCAGTCACAATCTTGAATTAAATCCAACAACACATCCTCAACTCTAGTAAATCACTTTTCAACAGTGACTTTCTTTGAAGGCTTGTCATGCAGTGTTTAACAACACAATTCATTGGGAAAGCTGAATTTTTGGGATGGTGATCTGTGAATCTGTTGAATTCATCAGGATAGCTTATTCTATTTTTTTAGGTAATTATCTGAAGACTGTGTTCACATTTGATCTCAAATATAAAAACTCATTGAGAATTGCTGACGAAAGCATTTTGTCCAACATTTACCAACCCATCTCCTTGTCTCTCAAAATGAGTCTTCCTGAAGGCTTTGCAATATGTGCGGAATCACCGAGGTGGTCTTGGTGGTTGTCTTTATTGATTCAGAAAGCATGATCGGAGAATTGGAGTGCTTTAAAATCTTAATGACATACAAAACCAATGCTCATACACAACTTTGTGAATATGGACTGACAATTATGCCTTATAATTTTCACATATTTTCACTTTCAGACCAAAAAGATAAAAGGTGTGAAACATGACATTGCACGTAGAAGATGATGGGGAGTATTTGACCTGAATTCTACAGCCCCTTGTGAAGAGTCCCTGCCTTACCTTTGGCTGTAAACTCTCTAAGTAGGCTGACATCAAAGTGTTTAGTTTCACTTGAGGACAACCATTACAAGAACCTTGTCAGAAGCCTGTACTGACCTGAAGTGGCCAGCACTGATCCCACACGCACGCACGCACGCACGAACTCACACGCACACACACACACACACACACACACACACACACAGAAAGAGACACACACACACACACAGAAAGAGACACACACACACAAAAACATTTGTTGTTATCAAAGATTTTAGGATTAAGTTGGTGTAGGCCTCTGGTGTATTCAGAAAGTGTCTTAGACTTTATGTTGCAGCCTTTTGCCAAAATAAAAGTTTAATAAAATTTTCCCTCATCAAGCTACACTCAATATCCCATGACAAAGCTATTTTTTTTTCATTTTTAGCTCATTTATTTTAAAATAATCTGAATCTGCAACAAAACAAAAATGTGAAAAAAGAGGTCTGAATACTTTCTGAATGCACTGGATAAGGCTGAAAGCATTTGATTGCATTTGTTTTCAGTCATGTGGAACACCCGCAGCTGTGGGTCGCACAGGGCACCGGCTCTGCTCCCAGCCTACCTCCCTGAATTGCTTCCACAAGTAATATTGGCATTAGCCTCTCATATCAGGGTAAGCCCCCCATTGTTTTCCTCTGGCTCTGTGACTCGACCGGTTTGTTTATCAAGGATGTGTATGCGTGTTTACCTTTCTCTGAAGTTTGCAGTCTGGATCTGGACACAAAATTGTTTTTAAAGAGAGGCTATACCATGCCATGTGTTTTTTTCCCAAACCCCTGGAGGAGTCACTGATCTAAGTCTCAGTCATCTGAGGTGAGGTGGCTCAGTGAGGACTGTGGGCTTTGTGACTCCCTATAGACAATGACTGACTGGTAGGCTGCCACTGAAAGAGTCTGAACACAAACGTTGAGATCAAAGGCATTCGCTTGGTGTGGAGGCTGGCTGGGAGCAGTAGCCGCTGGTGACTTTCCTCCAGCCACACAGGGTCACAGTTTGCCCCTTGAACTTGACATTAGAAAGAGACGATGTACAGATGTGGTTGACAGTGAACACACCATGTGTGCTTTGTGCTTTGCTAGCCATTTAAAGTGTCTGCTTAACTTCAAATGCTTTCTATTCTGATTGGAAATGTAGGTCAGGGTCCGTATTCACAAAATATCTTAAGGCTAAAAGTAGCACCTCACCGCCGATTTAAGACAAACTCTTATAAATTATGGTTGTGTCTGTCCTAACTTTGGGACTTATTTTCACTAAGAGTAATCCATGAAACCCCTTAAAGCCCCCTAAAAGTAGTACCTCAGTCTGGGGGAACTGAGACATTGACCTAGTCGAGAAGACCAACTCCCATGTGAATGGAAAATGCTAGTTTCTGCCACTCCACATTACAATGTTTTGGAATGCAGAAGCAGATCTACTGTTAAAGATACCAATCACGATTGGAGCCTGTAAGGTATGCAACCAACCACGATGGAGCTTGTAAGGTATGCAATCAACCTTGCTCCTGTCTACATAAAGATCTCATCATACAGATGCAAGCAAGCTTGTGCATGAGACTTGATGTCAGCCATAGCAACGAGGAGGTCCTTAAGAGTTCTTGCTTTTCCTTTGTAAAAGTTGATCTCAGCAGCTTTGTGAATAGGATTTAGAAAACTTAGTTTAGTTAGAAACTTGAAGTGCGACTTCAGACTACTCTAAGTGGTAAAATGCTTTTTGAATCATCCCTCAGTCTCTGCTTCCCTTCTTATTTGTCCCTCAGAGGGGTAAAGACTTCTGTAAAATAGGCCAGGTTGGATGTGTTTATCACTCATTTAACACTCATTCTCTTGCTAAATGTCTTGCATATTTTCTTTTAGAGCAAGGTCATAAGGGTTTATCCACAGTAAATAAACATGTCAAGTTGCAGCTACTTGGACAAAGGGTCATTACTAATTGGTTATATATAGCATTACTTCCTATCCAAAAAGCTGATAAGAATATTGACCCCTTAAATCAATAGTTAATATAGGCCTGCATAGCCCACCCTGAGGGCACGTCCTCAAGATAGAAGATCTATAGAAAAACAGCTTTTCTGTTTGTTTTAAACCACAGGCCTCTGAGGCAATTTGTTCTGGTTGTGACCCAGCTGTTGTGGCATGGTGTTGGGTACAACCAATGTCAGAGGGGCATCTGGTGGGGTCAGGATAGTGGCCAGTTGGACAGTAGCGTAGTGTTCCCAGCGAGAAGAATGGTCCCTTCACTGCGGTGCACAAGACAGTCTACTAGAATGCAAGGGGTTCAGATATGTCACTGTGATGCATTGGTATGACAGTGTCAGCTGCCTCTCGCGCTCTGCCATACACTAACTACTGTGTGTGTGTGTGTGTGTGTGTGTGTGTGTGTGTGTGTGTGTGTGTGTGTGTGTATGTGTGAGTGTGTGTGTGTGTATGTGGGGGGCAACAGTGGTGCTGCCATGTGTTTAGCTAAGACAGCCTGGACTTGTGGCATGATGTACACAGGCCTCTCAGCCAGTCACTGTTTGAGCACTCATACATCAAGTGAGAAAGTAATGAATTTTCCAGGTATGCATTACATAACATGCAGTTAATGCAAAGAAAACAACATTCATTAGTTCAATTCATGGAGGAACAATTACATTTTACACAGTGCTCAGACTGCATAAACATGCCCGCACCCTTTAGTCCTGACATCATGACTTGTCTGGAGCTTCTCTCATTGGTTGGAAAACAACTGTAATGGAGACTTAGTGTTTATGATGGTCTGTCATGTTAAAGAAGTTTGTCTAAAAAAACAAAAAAAAAACAGGGTAGCCCAAGCAAAACAAAATAGTGGGCACAGCTCTGTGCTCTCTGTGCTCTGCTGAGGAGATGAGAGACTGGGACGGCAGGAAATTACGGAGGAAGTCCTGGCGAGAAGCAGAGTCTGAGCGTTTGATCCGTGCCTTGTCGTCACCGGCTACAGCCGATGGGATGGCGGCCTGCCACTAAGATTGAATGCATGGAGAGAGGTGTAGTGTTCTGTGGAGTAAAGGGACTGGTATGCAGACTGGCTGTGCTGATATTTTCGGAGAGCGCACTTCTGGAAATACACTTAGGCTGTCTGCAGCCACTCTTTTGCAACAGCTCAGCCATTCTTAGAGCAAACCCAGACACTATAAGTTACACAATAGGCTCAAAGTTTGCACAAAAAGGAAGTAAAATGAGGACACTTTGCCAAATATATGATTCATTGCTTTGAATGTTCTATTTGAAAGTTAATTACTTAAAAGTTTCTAACTAAAAGGTTTCTTCTAAATCCTATTCACCAACTACTAAGAGCAACTCTTACTAAGGAAAAGCAAGAACTCCTAAGTTAAGAGACTGACTGACTGACAGGTCTATGCCTGTGAGAAGGAAATAAATGAACATGTGACATATACAACATATGAAGTTATAAAGGAATGTGCTACTCAAAAACAGAGTATCTTTGCATAGCAAATCATCAATTTGAATTCAAAATGAGTGTGTTCTTTCGGTTAGCTGATGTTATTGCATCCCTAACAAGCTCCATGGGCTGCATATTCGATCGTGATTGGTATGGAATCTTTTTCAGGACTTCTGCTTCTGCATTCCTAAACATTGTAACATGAAATGATTAAAACAGCCTCTTTTTTAGTGACTTAGTAGCCCTCTTGACTACTTTTTACTTCTCTCAGTCTTAGATCCTACATATAGTGCTGATGGGCTTTTTGGAGTCCCAAAGTTAGGACTGACACACCCATCATTTTTATGAGTTTCTCTTAAATCGGCAGGTTAGGGCTTTTAGCCTTAAGATGCTTTGTGAATACGGGCCATGACTTTTATATGAGGAATTCTGTAAGTATGTGTATGTCTGTATGTCTCTATGTGTGTGTGTGTGTGTGTGTGTGTGTGTGTGTGCGCACATGTGCACGAACTGTGTATGAAATTATGTGATTTAATTACCTTTTAACATCCTGAAACATTTAGAACCACAGATGGAGACAAAGACTCTGCAAAAAAAAAAAAATTGGAATCGAGAGGCATTGGCACAAGCCCTCAAAGTCACAACAGAAGGCTCATTTTCAGATGTTTTTCCACTCACCCTGCATGAGGCGGCTGATATTCACTCAAAACTCGACAAAATACCTTCATCAAATAGATCACTGAAGCTTGTGAAATTGAGCCTCAGACATTAGTGTCACACTGTGTGACTCGTAGCACTCGGGCTCAAATCTGCCCTGCCACATTCCAATAATGACTCTGCTACTTTTGGGTGGAGCTGAATTGAAGTAAAGGTATCCATAGGAACACAGCAGGTGTCAAAGGCTGCAGTAGAAGACTGACATCCCATAATGATTTAAATGCATTACATGCAAGGGTTAGTGGTTTCAATGTATTTGGCTAGTAACTTAGTGTTGATTAGCCTAACTGGATTGTGCACATTCATATGGAAAAAGTATGGAAAATGTATTACTAGTATATGCAATGTGTTTATACACATTATCATGGCCCCTGTCATATACAGTAACATCGTAAGTGTTTGTGTGCCATTTTAGTATGAAATGTATTCTTTACCACAGATTTATCAATCAGGTATTGTACATGACAAGTGTGATTCCCATAAGTTTTTTGCAGACCTTTTCCATAGAACTGAGATCAGCTCTGGCATAGATGAAAAAGTCCAAATTCTAAAACATTTCCAGAGAGAAACCAGAGTCCACCATTACAAAGACTGCCAAGAGTTTAACATTTCAGTGTTACACAAAGCCTCAACATTACACACCGAGGTGTGGGCTATTCTGATAACATTCATTTCTCATACATGCTATGGCAACTGACAAGCTCACATTTTTAAACTTGTACTACTGCTGACAACATTGCCTAGAGGGAATAATTGGAGGAGTTACAGACATAGATGGTCTCCAATGGTATGTGACGAGTTGAACAAGGCCTGAGTCAGATTTTCAAATGGTAGGCATCAGTCCAGTTTTCCAGAGGTAGCAGTAAATCACAGCTCTGGCAGTGATCATATGGAGGCGTTCTGTGTGTGTGATATGATTGATAAAAAAAACATGAAGTGGCAAAATGTAGTGACTTTGGTGGGTGCTTATTCACTAAGTGGCTCACCCTGAGATGGAATTTTGTTTACAGGGGTCAGGAAGAATCCCAGGAATGCAAACTCAGTGTTCTGAGGAAATGGCTGTTGTCTCCAGAGGGAAGTCTCTCACTTGGCTCTCAGTTCAGAGGGAGGGACAAGATAAAAGTACCATGAGGATGAGGAGGAGTCACACTGAGCTGCTGGCTCCAGATGGATCTTTACCTCTCACCCATTAGCTTTAAGTGTGCTGTGTGCATTAATAAATACAGTGACCAGTGACATTAGCATAGTCATAATTTATGTTTTTATAAAATAAGTGTATTCATATTTTATGTTGTTACAAAATGAGCATAGTCAGAGATGGGCGAAAATACATCAAAATGTATTTTGATACAAAATACAAAATACCCCTCAAATAAATGTATCAAAATAAAATACAAAATACTGTTGCCAGAAAATGTAACAAAATACAATACCTGTATTTTGTATTTTTAAAATACAGGAAATACTTTTTCTGAATTTTCAGTTTTCTCACAATTTGCTATAGCAGAACATTCAGGTTTGGGCTATTCAGTGGCGTAACGTAGTAACCATGGGGCCAGGTGCAGGCTATTATGACGGGCCTATGTCAGTGGTTTTGTATCATTTTTTTCATGTTTGTAACCGCCGCCACAGGGCTCTCATTGCAATCTCTATGGCTTCCGGGAGGGCTATCCCCACCGTGCTTTCGTCATACGTATTTGCCAGGTAAGGACTAGGACGCGATCTGGCACTCCGCGCCTGGGCGAGACTCTCCACTGTGTGAATGAGGCGCGCCTCACCTAGGACGCGGGTCTGGCACTCCGCGCCTGGGCGAGACGCTCCACTTTGTGATGAGACTCTTTTTAAAGAGCTTAGCCTACTATAAACGTTGTTAAGACTCTTACTAAAGATCTTACTCATTCTCACAGAGACAAAACAATACACGTAGCCTACTATAAACGTTGTTGAGATTTGTATTAAGTTGAAAGTCGGTAACAAAACAGAGACAAATAGCTACACGTCAAGCAATGTCATTTATTTCTTAAAATACGTTTTACGAATCCAACTTACATTACCGCTGCACACTCACAACCTTACAGATAAC
Organism: Sprattus sprattus; assembly: GCF_963457725.1. Lineage (NCBI taxonomy): Eukaryota > Metazoa > Chordata > Actinopteri > Clupeiformes > Clupeidae > Sprattus > Sprattus sprattus. Next base: position 28,474,970 of record NC_137926.1, read on the forward strand.
GTATATAAGTTGTACTAGCATTTGTATTCAAAGTTTACACTTTAATCTACCAAAGTACTCACCGTTTAACAATACAACTTCCACAAGTTACAGATTATCTTTGACAACATTGGCGCCCACATGTGATTGACAACACTGGCGCACACATGTGACATCACACAGATAAATGACCGTGTAGCTATTTGTTTTGTCTCTGTGAGAATGAGTAAGATCTTTAGTAAGAGTCTCAACAACGTTTATAGTAGGCTAAGATCTTTAATAAGAGTCTCATGTGCGCCCGGGCCCCTGCCTCTATGCAATGCGGTGCGGAGTGACAGATCACGTATCGGACCTTAGCTCTAATTGCGTATAAGGACATCACACGGCTTTCATCAAGTCACATTGTCAAGATAGCTAACGTTCAGTGCAACAACTCTATTCGCTCTTTGAAAGAACCTCCTTTAAATCGGTGTACTAATGAAGATAAAATGACAAGGATCAAGACAGCTTTCTAAGTTTTCGACCACAACCCTGTTTTGTGAAAAAAATTGATTTAACATGGGAGTCAATGAGAGAGATCTGGGGTGATTTCCTTTTTGCCCCAAAAAGGGGCGGGCCATAAGAAGCAACACTTTTGGCAAATTGACTGATTCGACAATGACATTCAGAGGCAGATCAGATGGTCTCGTGGTAGAATCCGACTGAAAAAAAATCTCCTTCTGCCTAAACACTGGAGAAAGTAATTTGAGTATTTTAAATACAAAATTACTCCACTCTAAAGAATTTTGATACAAATTACATTCTATTTTTTATCGGCCCTATCAAATACAAATTACAAAATACTCAAAAGCAAATTAACTAGTATTTCAAATACTGTTGCATCATAGTTTAGGAAAAACGGTAGATGCCCTTTGTTGCCATATTCCCTGTATATTAGTACTCAAACTATCTTCATCACACACCATTGCACTGCAAGTATGTTTGTTATGCAGCTAGGACAGCTTTGCCTGATTACATAGCAAACATCCAAGGCAAAAGCCTCATTTCATGCTTCAAGAAAAGTATTTGGCCACCCTTGGGGCTTAGAGGGCACTTCAGTGTCCTGAATCTCATCGTAACATTTTACAGCAATCCCTGCCTCTTACTCAAACACACAGTCCCTGGCCCCATGCCAGCATCCACATCTAAAGGATTTTGCAATCCCTGTCTTTGTGAAGCAGCAGGCCCTTTCAATGTGTGTCTGTGCCTCTCAACCCAATTGTTTTTCAGCAGTTTTGCAGTGAACTGGGGTTTGAAAAAAGCAAACAAAACGAAGAAAAGCTGAGGTACAGCTATGCATGCTGAGAAACAATACTGAATTATACTGCTGCCGCACTATCTTCAGGGAGGTTCAAGCTGTACTGGTTGGATGTTAACATTGACTTCTAGAGGCTCACATGGATAAAGCCCAGTATATTTAATGAAATACACAAAGTGTTTCTCCTCTTGTCCTTATATGTATAAAGCAAGTACATAGAATTGTGGTAGTATATGGGGAAATGTCACAACAAGAGCCACTGCACATAGAGGTAAAGCCATCAAACAGAAATGTTGATGTCACGACAGAACATATATAAACCATGACAGAGCACGCACTGATAAAACTGGCCCAACACCATCACAACCACAAACCAACACCAAGTGTTATATGCAAAGTGACAAAACTTATGTTGATAAAAAATAAACACTTGGTGCACGCAATGATGTCATCAGAATGGGACCAGAAGAGTCCAGTGGGAAATGATGAACTTGTCAGAACTCCTACCATAAACGGACAAACCCTTCAGACTTTTCCACACGAATGCTGAGGCAATGCACACAAACCACTGGAATTCCACTGTGTTTTCCCAGCAAAAGGAGGTGGTGGGAGGGGGGGGCTGAGTTTGGCAGCGTTGTCTCCCGGTGCAAGGGAATGCCACACCCACTGGGCAGTGACTGCTCACCCTGAGAATGCTGTGCTGCCTGCGAGGCTTTCTTAATTGAGTACATCTGGAGTCAGTGACTGTGACTGTCCTTCACAAATAGACAGAGGTCAGTTACTGCCTCTGTCTGGCCCGTGTCCTGTAATCCTTTCCACAGTTCCAGAGCATTATACAGAACGTTATCAAGAGCATTATCCAGAGAACCAGAGAGGGCTTATGACATGGTGACCTATGCATTACCAAACTTTGCTTCCAGGACCATTTTTAAGCATTAAACGAAATCCTGTTTATATGCGTGCATTTGTGTAAGAAGTAAGACTTCTTAAAGCAGGGTTTGTGTTTTCCTTCCATAACACTGATATGTACTCTCAAAGCTTTTACAGTTTGCCCCTTAGTGTCTGAGACATATGATTTATACTTGTGGGTTGCCAGTCAAACAACATAATACAAACGCTATGTGTAAATTTCCAGAGATTAAATAAATCCTCATTACTCACTTGAATAATGGTAGCATTACAATGTCCCATGTTAATCATTTATAAACAAAGATGTTATGTTGCCAAGACCAACTAAAGAGACATTTTGTCTTATTTCATTTGTCGCCGAGATCTTCGCTATACTTAATTGTGCATGGTGCATTTGCACAAGCACAAGACCAACACACCCATATTTCACCAAAACCTGTGTGAGCTTCTACGGTACAGACACTGTGCAACATGCGGGGAGGAGGTCCTTTATCCGTGTGAGGTGACAAGCACAGCAGCGGATTTTGGGCCAAGGATTAAGGAACATGCTGAGAGAAGAGATGGCCATCTGCTCCGTTTGTTTGCTTTTGCTGCTAAAGGAAAGGCCCAACTCACCTCGTCCCACCCCACCCCTGAAGCCACTGCTCTACAGTCCAGGACCCCAGCAGTTCTCTGGAGCCTGACCTGACAACATGGCCTGGATGCAGCATTGATCACTAGTTTGCGTTTGTCATCCTGGGGAAAAGACAGAGTGATTTCTACACATTGCTGGCACAAACGAGTTCCCCATTGTTATCAGTGGTGATGGCCTGGGCCAGCAAACAGGTAATGCAACAATGGTGTTTTAGAAGTGACTTCCCCAGACGTCATGAATAAAAAGAGTGCCATAGCTTTGAGGTAAGACTGCGATTGACCTGAAGGGCCTTTAATGAATGCAGGATGACTGAGGATACAAATAAATACATTTTCATTTGAGCAATCTTCTCATTTAAATCACATGCCATCATCACAGTCCAGCCTCCTTGTTGCAAATGAATGTACCTGTTTAGCCTCTACCTATGCATTTTATTACAAACCTCGGAAACACAAAGTATCCTATATATTTAATACAACCCCCGGGAGCCTCTGTTGAAGTTGAAAAGACCTGATTTCTGTACCCTTCCCAGCATGCCGTGCCTTTTATGGACATCTGTTGGCACTTTCAGCACAAACAGGTTTAACATACACCCGTCCAGACACACAGAAGAAAAGCTGGGATGAATCAGATTGCCCTTTCCAAGAGAAGTGTGCCTCCAGGAGAAATGTGCTTGTATACAAGATGGCCGACAGGTAAAGGCAACTATAGCTCTGGTCACATCTGCAACCTTGTTCTGTGAATAAATAGCGTGACTATAGGTTCTTTAGGAGGACGGGTACAAAAACGACCCATCTCCATTGTTGCTAATGTGATAAGATTATGTGAATGCCAGCAACGATTGAATCACAATGATGAACACTGTACATTGCACTTCAGTTCAGAGTCAGTTCACTGGAAGTTAATACCATGTTATTGATCTAGGCATGAGGCTGACTGGATTCAAACCAGTAGAGATTTTTGTTGTTGTTTTTGGGTCCACAGGAAGTAACAGTAATGTGAATTGGATGGATGTTCTTCCTTCCACCATCTTTAATAAAATATTATTTTCATCAACAAAATAATATAACAGTAATAGTATGAGGTATGAGGCGCCAGCTCATGGATTGAGTGCAATATTGCATGCAAAGCAATTGATAGGCTTGTTGCACAGATACAGCTCTTATAAGTACCAAAACAAACCAATACATTTATAACAATGTTCTCTTTATTAAGACATCATGAGTTCTCCTTTAGTGACATTAAGAAACTACTGGAAATTTAAGACATTGTGTAATTTTCTCTTCTGTTCCATAAGGAACCAGTTCACAAAGCCCCACAAGTCCTCGGAGACCCAAAGTCATCCGTGTGAGAATGATGTGCAGTCCCTTCACTGGTGTTATGTCTCAAGACCACAAGTCATGATGACCACAGCAACTCAGGCTCTTCTCTGCCAGAGGATGCTTGGAGGACTGAGGCCATATGATTCGAACAGGCAGTCCTCTGCATTCCACAGCTCCCAACCTCCCTAAGCACTGCCTCCCATGAGTCCATTTCCAGGCAACTGTCCACTTAACTACTGCAACACAGTCTACAATGTTTGTGTTGTTTGGACGAGCCAAAGATGGTAGCCTGGGGGGGGGGGGGGGGGGAATCTTTTTTGCTTTGACTTTACTAGCAGAAGTACCATTTTTGGGAACAAACTGACAATTTTACTTTGGTCTGTGAACAATATAAAGTGTCCAAGAGACAACTACATTCCAGAGATGGCATATAATATACCCCCCAAGTTCAGACAAACGGTGCCTTGTAATGTTCTGGAGAAACAGCCATGGAGGCACCATGCAGTCCTGACTCAGATACAGTCATACATTTTACAGGCTTCCAGTGAACTGGAAACACACCACTTTGTCTATACAAAGCCTGAGGTAAAAGCAGCCTCCAGAGCTGAGGTCACCCTTTGCGTGATTGTGTAGTTCCAAATTGTGGGATTGAGAAGCGACATGGGTACATGGTTGTCACACTCTGATGTATATCAGCATGTCAACTCATCAACACACACACCCCCACCCCTTCAAACTAGAACTCAAAACAGAAACAATTAGTGGACTTTAGAGGTCATTATTTTTTTAAATCTAAAATCAAATATGTGTGCAACAGAACACGCCTGCTTATACCTCAGAATCCCAGTGCTCCGAAGAGTGCACAAGCCACAGAGAAACTAGGCATTCAATCAATCACACATTTAGACTAGAACAATAATTGTTTGTACTTTGGTTGTCATGTCACACAGCATGCTACAACATCAATTCCATCTTTAACACATCAAGCTTTACAGCACAGTTCTTGCTCATATCAAGTTTTGCCAATCAGTGTAGTGGAGAAAAATTGCAATCATAAGCAAATGAAGCCTCACAGATACAAACATCAAGCCAGCCCGAGGCCTGAGGCTTTTACACTAGCACAGCAAGGATATAACTGTTCTACCCAAGAAACCAGAGAGACAAGAGAGGATCTCTTTAGTTAAGAACAGAAAGTAACACCAAGAACTGTGCTCTCTCTCTCTCTCCTGCCACAGGCACTTGTTGGGACCACTAAACGGATGCAAGGAATAAGGTATTTCATTTACGCATCCTCATTTCTTAAAGCTGTGAGGGTGCTAGGACACAGTGCTGGCCTGGAGGGGAGGCTCCCCCAGGCAGGTAGCGCGGAGGCCTGAGTGGGTTTGGTCGACACCAGCCTAGCAAAACCACTGAAAATCATACTGGAAAAAAAAAATCTTATTTTTTTAAGACATTTAAATAAGATACTTTTTAGCAAAATAAAACGAGTTACTGGTCACAAGATACATTTGAAAGACTTTCAATCGAAGGCAGAAGTACATACGTCCCTGGTAAATAAAACGTTGGCTGTAGACTCAGCCAAGAAAGTGACTTTGTAAGTGCACAGGCTGGCATGACCAGCTTAAAGAGAAGCTGTTCAAGCCTGAAACAGCTGTCAGTTGTAACAGGTGATTCCATTTCCAGGGAAAGTTAAAACAATTTAACTGAATTCCCTGATATTCACACCTATGTTCAAAGCTCTCAGCAATCAGTGGAGAAGGAAAAGAGATGGCTTTCAGAAGCAGGAATGTGGGACAGGGCCGGCCCTGGTCAACGAGGATGGAGGGATTGGGGTTGAGGGTGGGGCGGGGTGAAGGGGTTCTGGGGTAGGTGTGAGGAACATGCCATGGCTCTAGAGGCTATCATACATGTGCAGGGTACGTTCAAGCTGCTGGACCACACGCTGGTAGAAGACAATCTGCTGCTGGATGTACGCCTGCATCATATCCTTGAAGTCCACCTCCCGCCGTTGGTGGAAGTAGTTCATCTCAGCCTGCAGGGCAAAGCCCACAGTCCGGCAGCGCTTGCGCACGCCGTCGGCCTCATCCTGATCCATCTTGCCCTCGTCGCTCATTCGCTGGCTCTCTTTCACCTTGGCAAAGGCACCTGCAGAGACAGAGATAGGGATAGAGAGGTAACCTCAGTTACTATGTGGTCTTGATGTTGGACACCATAGTAGGAACCCCTTAAAAAGTTACTTCAGATGCATTTTAGAAGGCTGTGGTAAGCTTTGACACATGCCGTACATGACTGCAATCACTTGTTTTTTCCCTGGTGGATGTCACAAGTAACCATGGTGACCTGTCCGCTGCACAACAACTTTGGAATTATTCATAGCATACTAGGCATGACTGACATTAAAATGAAAAGAGAGCAAAAGTACTGCCGAAGTTCTGCAAACAAAACTGTGACAGAAACCTCATAAATGCAGGAACATAAACAGGTGCACACACATGCATAAACACACACACAATTATACTATATTACACAAATATATATATTTTTTTATATATATATATATACTGACAAATATGCATGTATGTTAGTGTGTGTACAGGTTTTTATGAGTATAGATATGTATAAGTATATAATGTTGAGTATATTTGTCTCTAATCTTATATGGCTGTTTGAGCAGGTCCTGCAAAACAAATGTACTTGAAGGAGAGCAGGCAATAAAGTATCAGCTTATCTTTTATGACCAGAAAATAATGTCTGAAGTTGTCAGATGATCCTGGGAATAAAACTTAATCCAGTAATCTGACATTTCACACAGTAAATTTCGATAAGTATCTGTCAGCACAGGATGAATATGCATGACTCACTACAGATAGGTAGATACCTCCAGCCATAATACATTACATCACCCAGTTGTGCAGTAACCCCGATACTGAGCATCCAAGATACTGAGCAACCCAGTAAACCACATGTTCAACATCATCACTTTTATATGTCTGTACAAGGACCATGCGTACATATGGAATTAAGGGTAACCAGCCCCAGTCCAAACCTACACAGAGAGATCAGACTTAATATTGGCATGGGGTAAAAACACAAACTACCTCCCCAGTATTAAAAAGACAAAAGATAATTTATTTTACCATTACATCACAAAACCATGAAAATGTGGGCCACATTAGTGTTCCATCTTTATGTAATGCCTAACCGCAGACTGAGTAAGCATATAGACCACTGACGGGCTGTTCCATGAAGAGAAGTACTCGCTACTCTGTAACGCCCTGTACATTCATGCATTGTGTTAAATAAAGAATGAGGCACTGCATTATCAGATGCCACATAGGTACTAAAAGAACTCTGTGGTACCACTGGAGTGATTGACCATAAACTCTTTATAAGGGAACTAATTTAATTCACACTCTTTGAATCCATTCCAATCATGTCAAAAAGGGCAGAAGAATCTGTACTGGGGTTATAGAACAGTGTGATCTGTCCACTAGCCCAGAGATGGACCATCTGGTACATTTTTTGATCAACTCCATGACTCCACACAGATCTCCCCTAGCGACAGTACTATATGGTCAACTGTAGAGTGAGAGATGAGAGAGTAGGAGACTTGAGTGGAGTTTTAAGCCAAATGAAGTTCTTCGCTACAATGACAGTCCTACATCTCAATGAAAAACATGAGCTAAAGTGCACTCTGTAAGCATATAACATTATTGTAGTAACAAATATTATATCTAATCTAACATTAATACATAATATAGAATAGAATAGAATAGAATAGAAAAGCCTTTATTGTCATTGTATTTACATACAACGAAATTTGGAGTGCTTCTCCTGTTGGTGCGACGAGGGACAACATATAACACAACAACAACATATGATATAACACAACAATATTGCATATCTAAAAAACGGTAGGAATAGCATAAAATATATATAAATATTAAGTGTGCAACAAAGCGCCGTGGAATATATTAAATAACCTATGTATATATTATCATACAATATATACAGCAACAGCACACAGCATAACAGAATATATAATATACTTATATACAATACAACACCAGTACACAGAATAAGAAATACAGAAATACAGAGATGGTATGTGTGACTTGCAGTCAATCAATAAAGTGAAGTTTAGTGCATGACTGTATTTAGTGTTCTGATGGCCGTAGGGAAAAAACTGTTCCTAAGACGTGTGGTCCTTGCTCTAAAGGATCTGTACCGTCTGCCTGAAGGTAGGAGAGTAAACAGGTGGTGGCCTGGGTGAGAGGAGTCTTTTAAGATGTTATTGGCCCTGCTAAGGTAGCGGGAGCGTGCAATGGATTCCAGGGAGGGCAGGGAGCTGTGTTGATGACCCTTTTGTCTGCATATATATATCTAACAAGTGACCACTGGGGGTTACTCACCCCCATCAAAGAATACAACCTTGTAAGCCCCAGTGGTGCCAAGTGGTGGTGCAAAGAACTGAACAATCGCAGTTTTGGGCTGCAGTTTTTTGCACCGACATCTGTAAGCATTGAATATGGCATTGATCTACTCAGACAGTTCACCCTCATTCCTTTGTGGTCATCAAATACATTTTAGTTTTTCCTTATTTCTCCACAGCAACAGCAAGCCAAACATAAGCCAAACTAATTTAGTTGTTAATACAATTGGCCCATTTGAACAGGTCCAAATAACTTCAGTGTGATGACCAAAATTATTTGTAGCTTTTAGAACCATGCTGGTTTGATTAAATAGGGCTGGGTGGTGGTTAGAATTCCAGAGAGAGAGAGAGAGAGAGAGCACTCAAATAATGTGCCATAATATAATCCCTGGTGTTCTCATATCTTCTTCAGAGCTTCAAAATCAAAATGAATCTGGTTGAGTATGGATATATAGACGTATACAATGAACACGATGGAACAAGTGACGCTGTAAAATGATCCAAAATATTTTTCCAGGAAGCTCTTCCTGAAAATAGCCTGATAACACAACTGTTGAGCAAGAAGAAGTTATACTATCAACGTTCAAATGCTATCCCTATTCCAATAATACAAAGTGATATCCAGTACTAAAAACACCACCATAAAAAAAATACAGTTCAGAGAGATTCACACATTTGTTGAACTGAGTATTACTGGTGTTTTCAACTCTGTTTATTTGTCTGTTGCAACACAGTTCCTTTTACATTTCCCTTTGTGGAAGGGAACCAATTTCCATTCCTCTCCTTTCTAAGTAAAAACATACTGCATAGTATTTATTTCAGTTTTGATCGAAATCCAGAGCGATATAGCTTGCATCTAAGAAGGCATTTGTAAGAGGTGCTGCTAAATCATCGGAGCTAGCATTCCCATTAATAAACCAATTATTTACAAATGAACCATGTTGGTTTTGAATGGTTATTATTTCACATGTACAGTTTTTAAAGTGAGATGGACTCAGTTGGTTGGACTCAGATAGTCCAAAAGGAGACTAAACAGACAGGCAATAATGATTGATAAGCAAAGGAGTCCTCAGCCAAGAGCCAGCATCACTATCAGTACAGAAGCCGGAAAGGGCACATGCCAGAGGTTGTTAAAGACTGGGCGGTAATAGCCTTATTTGATGTTCTGCAATCAAGCTGAGTGGAACAGCCTTTCCAGCACACTGATTCTTTTAAGAAAGATTTTACAAGAGCAGACCTCCTCTTCCCTTATCTGAGACTGCTGATTTTGTTGAAGCTGTCTAGTCAGTCTGTTGTAAATGTCTCGAAAGACAGGTTTAAAAGAAAGACTGTCTGGACAGTGAGGTAAAATATTTCTAAAAGTAGTAGCCATTTATCAAGCGGTTCTCTACACTCTGAGACCAGTGAAACAGGTCGTAAATTTCAAGACAGCAGAGTGCTACGACAACAAGGTTTGGAATGTGGAGGCATTTAGCTCCATGGCGTGGATAAACTTCTTGTGCCCTTCGTCTCCATTTATCTATGGACAAATAAGAACAGCAAACATGTACAAGCACAGAGAATAGCAAGGGGACAAACCCCCACCCACTCAACCCTAGTTCTCCAAACCATTAAGCAGTGCGATTGTACGTCACCACACAACGCTGCACCTCATGTAATTCGTCTTCTAAGTAACTTGTGTCCGCATAGGTGTTTAGCAAACAATATCTCCCTTTATTCTATTGGAACAGCAGTCCACATAGGCCATGCCTCAGGACAGGATATGTTTTCCAGTGATAAATGGTCAGTGTTTCTCTGTCTGGGAGAGACCCGTGTCAAGTCAACCCCAGGGGAGAGATTCCTCGATTGCACCGTCATGTCTGTTTATTTAGACCAGGCCGGCAGAGTAAAAACATTGTTGTTATGCTTAGAGTAAGCTTTCTGCTGCAGTCCCCATCGACCTGAGCACAGATGGAAAGGTCATTTGGCACATGCGACCTTCATTTTTCTTTCACAAAAGATAGCAAAAACTAAGTTGGAAATGGTCATTTTGTATCTCCCTACAGGTACCGTGATTCACACCAAAGTCTTAGTCCATCAAGGCCTTTACCAGGAAGTTATAAATCCTGTGATAGACCTGTGTCTGAAGTACACAGGAGCACACATCTAGTCCACATCTGAGGCTGTCATAAATTGTGAAAAACTGCTTTATAAAAACCAGCCCTGGCAACATGCAAGGACTTGCATAACCGAGGTATTTCACTTACTAAAAAGAACTTATGCAGTGATCAATGCCAAATTATCTTCCATGCAAACAGGAACCAATAGACACCTGTGCATCATTAGAGTATAGCATACATTGTTTAGCTGTACTTCCGTAGAATCAAACAACACTTCCAAATGTCCTTGTTCAGCTGCCAGGTAAGTTCCCCTGACACAGTAAATTACTTCTTTTCCATCAATCACACTGATGATCTAGATTCCGTTGAGTGGACAGGCCAGAGAGCTCTTTGGTTTCTCTCTCAGGCCATCTCAGATGGACCCCGGTGATACTGATAGCATGAGTTTAGTGACAGAAGTCCATGGTTAGTCTATTCCTTTCAAGCTAAAGCAGATAAACCCTTTGCTGAAATCTTTTGTCACTTTATTAAATGCTTCTCAGCACACTTACTGGTAAATATGGTCCTAATGCAATGAGTAGGGATGTCTTTAAATACAACTTCTCCTTAGATGCCCTTTGTCATTTTAGCCTTGCATATACTCCTGCAGCAGATGGCTTTTCACTTGACCGGGGCAACTAGGTAGGCTATGGAGTCCTTCACACAGGCAAAGATCTGGGAGAGCAGTGGACAGAGCAGACAGGCTTCCAACAATATTTTGATTTATTTCCAGAGCCTCTCCATTCCTACCCTGCCCCTCTTTATTAGTCCCATATGCAGCTCACACCACACCCAAAGGCTTTAAAGTCTTACTCTGTGAGTTCACTTGCACCTACATGCAAATGTTGCCGCGGAAAGGGAGATAAAAGAGATCAAAATGGGTTTATTCCACTGAGGAAATCATGAATCTACATTAACAGCACGTCTTTCATTTTCTAATTATGTGGTGTGTAGGGCAATAGTTCTATATTGTTTGACACTCTGTAGTGATCCAAATCAGAACTGGCCTCATTCATACAACCCTTGTGAACACAGAGTACTGGTAAAGTATGTGCAAGTGTCTAGGCATGTAAATTGAAGGCTTGTCAAGAATGGCATTCATTCCTCACTCTTTCCTTGAAGTGGGCCAACAGCTTGAGCTCTGCATGGGAGAGACATGTTCTCTCCTTTTGGGCCATCTCAGCCAAAATGACAGGCGGACAGTGACTAAGAGCAGCAGAAGACGAAGAAGACAAAGAAGAGGAGGAGGAGTCAGGTCTGTATTAATATTGGTCAGATTTGTCTGATTTAAAAAATATGATCTTGCAGATGGGTGTGATCAAGAATGTCAAAGCTCACTTCTCAGCTTCGCATTCGTCACAGCCAGGGTGTGGTAGATGTTTTATTAAGATTGCTATATTTCCACGCCCATATTTACCAGCGGAAAATAGAAAGCATTTCCCACCCAGGCTGGAACTCATTCAACTGCTATCTGATACACCTCATGTTAGAATGCAGAAGTCTTAACTCAAGTGTACTGACCTGTCAAGATAAAATCTAAAGGCTGATTGAAAAGAACAAAAGACAATTCATAGGCACAGTAGGGAAATTTAAAAATGTCCACCCTTTTACCTATCAAATTATTCTGTAATTAATGAACATGATTTATAGCTTGGTACAGGCTTGAAGCAATTTCAAAACAACAGAGATACGCAACAGAATGATGATAGTGAAGCTAGTTAAGGTTTCTCACTGCAGATCCCTACAAATGACTGCCATATATGACAAATCATTATGACATTTAGAATTCTCCATGTCCTCAATAACCTTTACCTGTTAGTAGGGAGAACTTTTTTAACAAAGTACTTGGTGACCTCTGACTGCAGTCTAGAAAAAATCCAAAGGTTGATTTGTGCTAAACCTAACATCAAGGACCACTGACAGAACATTAGGGATGACTGAACATCTTATAATTTGCAGCAATAAGTCAGGCTGCAGTAATAACATCTGTGCAATTAATGGGTGCCATTTGGCTTGGATATGTTTTAAACTGTCCTTTTTCATAAAGTTATGCTTGATTTGAAGTAGGTGCCAAGATCTGCTCCAATTACCTTCCATGGCTGCAGGCACAGACATTTCCCCCAAAAACAGTCTGTCAGCATTACTGATGAACTTCAGACAGCCTCTAACATGTTGATTCCACTAAAAGGCAGGATGTGCATGATTCATGCAGTACAACTGTGCGTGCTTGTTAAGAGGCCTCCACTCGTTTTCCATTCATCAGTTTAGTTACCCATAGATCTACTGAGCCGTTTGAAATAAATGTTCCAAAAATAGATAAGGAAAAGTGAACTTGAGTATATCAGAGGCTACGTGTCCTGTAATAAATACAACTATGAATATTTACAGCAACAACATTTACCAATGTACCGCATCATTTTATTATTAGAAAACTAAGTACGCTCAAACATATTACCTTTCTGTAGGTGAATGATGTCTGGGAAGTTGGAGAGCAGGCCTTGGTAGAGAGAGAGTTTGTCCAGCATGTGGAAAAGGTCAAACTTGGGCTGCTCAGCAAACATTTCTCCAATGTTTTCGTAAGTGCGGCCAGTGTGGGAGATTGCATTGTTCAAATTATCTGAGCTGCAAGGGGGATCCAGCATGAAAGCCTGGCTTATGGACTGGAAGGAATTGCCCAGTCTTTGAAATTCCTTTCGGAAGCCTCCAAGGTGCTTCCGCACCAGCTCAGAGGCCACATGCGTAAGCTGCATCACACTGTCATCCATCTTTTTGGCAAAGGCCTTGAAGGTATCCACCCTTTCCTCAACATCCTGCAGGTCTTGATGCTCATTGGGAATCTTTAGGGTGAGCATAAAGTGGGCACCCACCATCTCGTCCTTCTCTGCTCGCCGCTTCCCCAGTTTCCACTGCTTATCGTCCGCACACATGAGAAAGTGCTCAAAGCCCTCATACTGTGAGAGGACCGGGTGACTGGTCATGTGGTCCATCCAGAGGATTAGCCGCCTCTTGCGCTTCTCGATGAAGTCCTCCTCAAAGCGGCCTGTCGCTTGTTTCTCAGGCAGATGGGGCACAGATATGACAGTGAACTTGTGCAGTAACCTGTTGTACAGCCAGTCAAAGTGCTTGTAACGCCGGTACACAGGCCGGACAGTGTGGCTCGGGGTTACTCTGTAGGATATATAGGTCTTGATGCCCTTGAACTTGGTCTGTTTAGTGGGGTCCTCGATGGAGCAGGAAAAGGGCTGAGGGCTGTCCCCCCACTTCGGGCCTTTGGGGGCCATCTCTATGGTGTAAGACTCTGCTATTTTAGCCATCATCGGCACATCGCCCAGAACGAAGGCTTCTACCCCAGAGCGAACAAAGCTAGAGAAACGGTTGAGGTTTCTACCCACCATGCTGCCCTTTCTTGAGCTGGAAATGCTGTCCTGTCTTTCCATGCGAGGCTTGGAGCGGTAGTGAACATTGGGGTTATTGAAGGAGCTTTGGTGAGTATGCCCATTGGCTCCATTGCCTCGGCCCTGGGGGTCTTCATCCTCAACCACTGTGGAGCTGTCATCCCAGTCATCCCAGTCGTCATCGTCGTCGTCATAGTAACTCTGCGGCATGTTAAAGGAACCAGAGGTGTTGGAACCAGAGGGAAAGTAGGAAGAGTCATTGCCAGGGGAGCCTGCTGGGCTTAGGGAGCAATCTGTCAGGTTAGAGTTGGAGCGTGGCCGTATAACCTCCACATAAGAGGCTGGGAAAATGCCTTTCTCTCCTTTGCTGTTCTCTCCTCGCAACCAGCCATCCATAGACTTCTCGTCAAAAATAACCAGTTCCTCATTTTCCTGTATATTAATTTCGTCCGTATTTTCACTTTGGAAAGTATATAGCGCCTTAGCTTTGAGTGGCATCGTGGCTCTCTATGCTGACAAGTTAAACAACAATGGAATTACACATTAAAAGGTTGGTACCTTGGATATCCTACAGTTTCTTTTTGTTCCTTTCAACTCATTGCAAAATACTGTGTGAGAAGCCTGTAGGCCATTTGGAAGTGGTACAAGATACACAACAACAAGAAAGCTCTTCATGTAGTTGACGTCATCTTAGTTTTCAAATTTCATGCGAATGAAAGTCTACAGAGAAGTTCCAGCCTCGACTATTTACAAACACGTTATCCCTGAGGCGTGCTTTAATGTTTACTTGTCACGAGTCTCTTAAACGTTTCACGAGAACTAGGCATATTTATCACTATCGTCTTACCTTTTTTTCTTGTGTTACAATAGCCTAATTAGCAACTGCGATTATGTTCAGATAGCTAAAAAGAAAATATTCCGCCAAAGTTAACTCTATAACATTGCAAGAAATCTATTTTCAAGCATTACATGAATTACCACTCATACCAATATGTGCAGGACCAATGTCACTTGAACAAATACATCAAAAATCAACTCGCAATCTCCAACCACAGACGCACCGGCTCAATCAAAAAAAAGTTATTTCCATGAAACAATTGGAAAGATGGAGACGATCACTCTAATCCCTTAGAGAGACGTTATCGTTCGCCCTGATGCAAGAAAAGCAATCCACACCAAATTGGCTCTGTTATACATCCCAACGTGAAATATCATCAAAACATTTAGCAGCCTTTAGTCCCAGTACAGAAACAAAGTGCCCGAGGCAGAAGAATAGCATTTTTGACGGTGCGGAGAGCAATGAGTAATGACTACATCCTAGTGCATTCTGGGCTTGATCCACATTCCTTGAGGAACTTGCTCCATTTTCAGAACAAAACAGGTTCGCAAGCATCCAGCCCCAACATAATGCAAAATACAAACGCTGTGTATGATCTCAGCTAAGGCTCGGGGAACACCCGAACACAATTTTCTTAAATCGTTTAAGATGCTCTTCTTATCCGTTCTGCAACAAAGTAACTCTTTCCATGACGTTAAGCATGGACAATGAATTTAGGAAAGTTTTTTTCCTTTCTTTCATGCAGTAAGGTGAATGGAAGGCGGCTCCACACTGCCTCTCAGTGGGAAGGAGGGTGTATGTCTATGCTTATCCAGCCGTAGTAGTAATTTGGGTATGTCTGATAATGTATCGGAAAAGGTAACAATAGGTTAGAAAAAGTTACATAAATTAAAGCTTAGAATACATAGAAATTAAATATATAAAGAAATACATGCCTCTGAAAGATGCTCAAAATGTGCAGTAACCTAATAATAATCTTTCAAGGACAAAACGTAAACCGGTATAAAATGAATGTCCCAACACCTACATTATGATGAACAAGTGATTTAACAGATCAGACCAGAAAGGGCATAACCGCCAGATGGCGAACGTGCTCCATTTTTCTCGCACGGAAGGCAGATTGCACTTTGGTTATTGTGGTTTAAACGGCACACGTCGATTTTATAACAACAGCACAGGAGAAAAGCATGGAAGGCTGGTGCCACTTAATAGCCTACCATTTCGTGCACATAATATGGAACGTTATTCCATAGCCTACCTATGATTTCGGGGAGTCTAGTTTCAAGGTATTAGTGCACAGGCTACGAAGATGACAATGGAGAATCACCAAAACCTGCGTAACTTCATTTCCCACAATACATTGCATAGCTCATGTTGAGTAAGCGAGTTGTGCTTAGGACGCATGTATGGCAATGTCACTTACGTAGCTACATGACAACGATAAGTAGCCTAAGTGGATGCAGGAGTGTCATGTGGACGAGTTTGTTTGTCTTTTGTTGACTGACGCTGATATCTAACAGACCGTTCAATAGCATGCCCGCAGAAATATCAATATCATGCCATTAAGTTAACTTCATAAGAGCTAGCCACAAGTCACCTCAGCTAGTCATGTATTCGGCTGCATTGAGCACTCGGGTATGCCTCGGAGCACTGCGCTTTGGAAACAAAGAATGTTTTCATTTTGGCTTTGCATTACCTTCCACAGCTGTCCGTATGTTGTCAACCGCGCCGCTTCTTCTGAAAGATCTTGACATATCATTGAAACAGTGGACGTTTGAAGTCAGCCCTTTTAGCAAAGTTAACGTGAAGCTTCGATGTGACTTGTCTGTGCGTCCCTTGGATCCTCATGATTTTCCTGAAGCTGACCGGGCTTTCATCTCGGTCCATGGCACAAATGTGGACCATGAGTTTAACCTGGATCATTTGCATG
The DNA here is from genome assembly GCF_963457725.1 of Sprattus sprattus. Lineage (NCBI taxonomy): Eukaryota > Metazoa > Chordata > Actinopteri > Clupeiformes > Clupeidae > Sprattus > Sprattus sprattus. The sequence goes on from NC_137926.1 coordinate 28,491,844, forward strand.
TTCATTATAGCGATGAAAACAAAGAACTCTCCATTCACGGTGATAAAGTGACCAGCAATGTAACTGTTGAACTAACTACGCCAATTAAAAGCGGTGAGTGAAAATTCAATTAAACTTGAAATAAGAGCAGTTCATGTTATCTGTCTACATTTTGGATGATTTGACAGATGACCGTTTTTGCTGTAGACCTCTTCATCACAACTAGTGGGGGAGGAAATGTGAACATTCAGAAGATGGAAGGTGATGTTTGCAAAGTACAGACAGAGAGAGGAAACTGCATCTTGACATCTCTAAGGGTGTGTTTGTCCTCTATAAATATAATTTAAAATTGATATTCGTTATTATTATTATTATTTTTTTATGTGGTCTAAAGCAGTGGTTCTCAACAGGGGGGCGGGGCCCTCAGTGAGCTGCAAGGGTGGCCTTGAGGTGATAGGACATTATTTAGAACAATATATACACAAACATTTGTATGGAGAGTGTCTTAAATATTCTCTCAAACTCTTTTCTATTTAGAATTACATTACAATAAGTCATAAAACATTTGGCGTTCATATTTTGTGTTTAAGTGAATTGTGGCACCTATCAACATTCAATGTGATATTTCGGCAAGAGTTGATTTTGAATGTTATTATGAGGTCAAATAGAATAAGCTTGTCTAACTGCCTTGAGCTTTAAAGTGTGTGCAGATGGAGTCAGAAAGAAGACAGGCAGACAGGTTATCACATCTTCTGTAGGGGGGCCTAGAATATTCAGGGGGCCTTCCGGCCTTGGGAGCAAAAATGTTGAGAATCACTGGTCTAAAGTTTACGATCCAGTAGGGGTGTAGCATAATGCAATGATATGCCCTTATTCACTGTTTGTCCACGTAATGTCAGTTTAACATGAATGATGGATGAGTAGGCTAGTGAATTGTCAGTGTTTCCCCTACAATGATATTAGGGTGGCGGCCCGCCCCCCCAACGGCCCCGCCCGCCCCCCCTGGAAGGTCAAGTAAAAAAAATATAGCGCCAGATCACAAAATAAGTCATTTAAGGTTACCTTTACCATAAAACATGTAAAATTATACTTATTGACTGCTGTCATTCAAAGAAACACATGAACATCATAATTAATTTAAGTGTTTGTGTCCGTGTCCGCTGCCGCGGCGCATTGCGCCGCGCCCCTGCCGCCGTCCCCCTCCCCCCCACCCCTAAGCTGTAAACCTAGGGGAAACACTGATTGTGAAATGAGAAGACGAAGTATTTTGAGTCTATCCGTGCATTTTGTCCAGGTCATGATCAGCCTTTGATCTCTGTTTCAGAGTCACCAAGTGAAGGTGCTGTCAGCAGGGGGAAACATCACAGGTTTTGGCACCATCCATGGCAATGTGGATGTCTGTGCAAAAGAAGGCAGTGTACTGTCATTTTATTTTTGTTTCATCGCTATAATTTATATAATTTAAAATAAATGAAAATACAGACAATCAAAAAATATAGTCTCAGAATTGCTTGACTGAAAGATTAAAATATATGTATCTATTTTGTGATTTTCATTACTAATGATCTTTTTAACGTCATATCCTAGGAGGTGGACTTTAAAAAGATCCAAGGGTCCTTCATGAATGTCTCAACAGAACGAGGTCAGTTGAAGGTCAAAGCTATCTATGCAGAGTCCTCCAAAGTTTCATCATCATCAGGGGCAATTCAGTTGGGGCATATCCATGGTATGTGTTCTTGGGCTGTTGGACAAAATTAATTGGCTATGATTTGTGTATTTTTCTGCTTTAACTGTTCAGTTCCTCTATTTTGAACAGGTGATGCCAACGTACAGAGTGAAATGGGAAATGTGAGAGTCGGTATGTCAAATATCGGTGTTAATTGTTTCTTGCCTTAAATGCACTTGAAGCCCTGTAACAGTATTACATTATTACCTGCATAAAATCACAGTGCTCTCTAGTGTTCAAGTACTATATTGGGAATCTGGAACAGGGTTTTAAATGGTGAGCTTGTGTGAATGTGAATGTAAACGTGACTGTTTTCCAGATTCCTCAAGTGGTGCTTTGAAAATCTCGACTGCTGCTGGGAATATTGATACATATGTTGGAGATATGGGATCGGCAGACCTCACGACTCTGCAAGGTATGCGACTAAACAGATTTTCAAATGATTGTTTTCCTAATTTCTTAATGTGCCTAAGAGCATATCTTCTTCCTCACCCCTACAGGCTCTGTGTCAGTGCGGGTTCCTGCCTCTATGAAAGCAGGAGTTCAGTTGTCTGGAGCTTCTGTAGAGATCAGTCCAGAGATAAAGCTGCATGAGGCCCAACACGACTGCTCAGACAGCAGTACAACTGTCAGCGGTGAGTCAAGTATGAAAGCTAATGGCATGACATAACACAAAGCCAATGTGTGTAGAGGTTACACACAAGTATATCTAGAGGCTTTGATGTAAATTGACAGGCTAACCATTTGGTCCACCATTTGTTTAACATGGGCCACTCGTTGTTATACTTAATAAGTGCAAATGTGGTTGTCTGGGAATTCCCTGCCCCTTCACTGCATTCCATTTGTTCAGTTGGTCTGGCCAACTCTCAACGGCGCTCCACTTCAGCCACCTGATTGGACAGTCCTTTAACCAATCAGAGCAACGATACTATACAACGATACAACGATCGGTAATAAAGCAAACACATATTTTTTCTGTATGAATTGTTCCAGGGCAAGTTTCTGTTCTGTTTTCAAAGAAAACTTGCCTTATCGAAGTTTTGCGGTGCTTTGGCGGCCACCATGTCCAATGTTTAAAAACTCTCCGTGCAGTAGATTTTGTAACGTAGCCGTGGTAAGTTTAAATCCGCCAATGGCGCGCCAGGTAGCCAAAAGCCAGTTTGTGATTGGCTCCAAGGATTCTGGAAATCTTGAAATGAACGGGTATGCAAACTTGGCCAGACCCAGTTCTGAGGCAAAATCAATTTGGCCGGAAGAAGTGGGGCGGGACTTCCCAGACTACAAATGTGGTGATGTGTGATAAGTATCCAGCATGTTTTTGGAAATAATACAGAAAGCTTAAAATGCTCTAGGAATCGCATTTAGTGTAAATGTTTGTGTTGAAAGTGTACTTTTTCTGACAGGTTATCTGAATGGCCCATCGGCCGGGGATCAATGGATTAAAGTCAAGGCCGACGAAGGGACCATCAGCCTGAGAGCTCAGAGTTGGTTTGAGTCTCTGAGGCTTGGGAAGTAAACATGTCCACCCCTACTCTCGGTCTCTGCCAGATGCACTGTACTTATTGTATTGTGTTTTTTTGTTTACATTTTATAAAGTCACCGAAAATTGAATGCAAAAAGCGTAGAAAGTGTATGCTTTATTTAATGTAAAAATATACATATTCCACTGTTTTTATGTTGCTGCTGTAAGCACTATGTAAATCATTAATGTGTAAAAACATGAATAGGTAGCTCTCCTAAGAGCAGAAGTCAGACACAATAAAGGAATGCTATTGCTACTTTTGATATTTTGCTATCCTTTTTAAAGGGTTTCATAACAACTCTGAATCATGAGGCTTACAGGATCCATTACATGCAACAATGTCAGTTCCTGGACCATTCTGGCACATAATGATGATTCCAATGAAGGTTTGTCCACAGTGTGCCCTACAGTTATTCGCTACATACACTTCTCACATAGCCACATCGTCTGTGTTGGCAGTCATGTAGGCAGACTGCTGCTGTTACGACAACTGTCATCACATTCCAATGGAGTGTCCTGCTTCTCTGGCCTCTTCTTTAGCTGCAGGTTATCATAGCCATACCAGTAGGGGGCGTCATCTCTGCTGTGTTCCCAGTGCTTTAGGCCAGGCTGAAGGCGCAATGCTGCCTGCCTGTAGGGTCACCACAGTGTTTACATGTACTGCTTTGAAAAGAGTGAGTGTACACACAAATACACAAAACAGAATGACATTGTCACACAGAAACAATTTAAAAGGGAATTAGAATTGCTGTAAAGATTTCCAGTGAGATCAGACTACATACTTACTTGGAGATTCCCCTACAGTACAGCATGGTGAGGGAGTGGAAGTGTTGGCAGCCCTTGAGCAGGATGCGAGAGGCACGGTCAGTTAGGAGAACACAACCGCTGACATCCAGCTCTTTAAGGCAGGGTCCAGAGCCTGTCAGATACTTCATGGCTGCATCCGTCATCTGGTTTTACAGACATGTTTTAATTCATCATGATGCATTATAGATACTGAATGAATAAGCACTAAAACGTTCACTGTGAGGTGAATATACTGTATTCAAACCAGGCATACTTTTGGACAGCCCGCCATGATGAGTCGGGACACAGTCTTGCAGTAGAAGGATAGCGCTTTGATGGACAGGTCTGAGAGCGCCACACAGTGAGATATATCAAAGTCCTCGAGACGTTTGGCCCCCCTACAGAACATCTGACACACCAAGAGGTGCACATACAGACATCTCACAACACTTACTGAAATGAATCCAACAAGATAAACTGTTTCATGAAAAACAAATAATGGGTATTAGATTTTAAATTAATTAAAATTACCTCAATGCCCATATCGGTTATGGAAAGACATTCAGATATATTGAGCTTCTTTAAATATTGAATTCCTCCGGCTGCTGTTAGTCCCTATGAGGCAATGGATTTAGATTAATGTAAAGATGCAGATATATTGATAGCAAAATATGCAATGTATGTCATGAATAGATTGGTAAGGTATGGCACATATATCACTGCTTCTACAATGTCACAAAAGGCAGCTTACTTTATCCTGGATATGACAGCCAGTTATGTCCAAACAGAGAAGACATTGGAGGTTACTCAAGTACTCAATGGCCATGTCTGTTAGGGACTCACAATATGCCAGATTCAGGGTACGGAGCATGCTGCATCTGTGAAGAGACGGACACAACACAAACATTATTTATATTGAATGTGTACACCGGGTATGTGTGTGAATGCTGAGAGACATTGTGTACCTCTGTACAATTTTCACAACCACAACGTCACTGACACGGCAGTTGCTAAGATTGAACTCTTGGATCTTGAAAGCAAATGGACCATCAGTTAAGTAACGCAGGCCAACATCACTGACCCTAGATGGCACAGAGAGAGAGACATAGACCCGATGTTCAGAAATAGTCTGCCTGTACACCAAAGTTTTTTTTTTTAGTGACAACAACTATCAGTATTATCCTACCTTACACTGTCTGAGATGTCAAGGTAAGTAAGATTCTTCAGAAGTGCTATGTATTTCAGACTGGCATCAGTCATCTTTGAACAGTCAGCAGCATGCAAATGACTTAGGTTGGGAGAACTCTTGCAAACAGCCTTCCAGCCGATGTCTGTAATACGGTTGTTGCCTGCATAGAAAATGGAATGCATACATTTTGAATGATACATCATTTGCTCATTCAAACAAAGCATATATTTTAAGTATGTATGTATAATGCTTGATAAATGTCAGTTTCTATTCAAACTAGCTAATCTGGTCTCAACATCTGTAATATCAAGATTCAAAAGCTTCTATATCCCGTAATAACTTTTTTTCACATCGTACAATACACACACAGCAATGACAGAATCTGGCCCAAAACTGTATACTGCAAAGATATTATACAATGACCTTGTATTCGTAATTTTTCGAGAGACGCCACTTCAGCGATGGTTTTAAATGCAGTGTCAGTGAGATGAGGGGACTCCAGGAGGGAAATTGTAACCAGAGAGTGACATTTAGCGGTCAGCACCTGTCAAGGTATTGTTACACACAGATGATTCAATGAGTGGAAAACACTGTATTAACTACTTTAAACTGACTTAAAGCAGATTGAATTTTAGCACAACAATTTAACACGATTTTTCAGAGCCTGTAAAGAACACTTAAATGTGTTTTTTGTTTACTTCTTTAACCTCATTTAAGCTCTTATTTTACAAAAACAATGACATTTTAGAGCATAGTTTGAAAACAGTACTCATGATACTCATGATGTACTTAAAATACCTACCTGTAAGCACTTGTCTGTAAATGTGGGCATGTTGTCGAATACAATGTGCTGTAACAGACTGCATCCAGCAGCAATGTGTCCAAACCCATCTACTGTTATCTAGAGCAGCAAAATTAATGGTGGAACTTTGACATACAAGAAATATCTGTTAAAAATATTAAATGCTGTGACTATACTAACCTGAGTGCAGCCAGAGAGATCTATGTGAACAAGCCCATGGCAGCCTCTCTCTATAGCCAAGAACTGCAGACCTTTATCTGTAAACTTTCTACAGTGGGCCAGACTCAAGTACTGCAGATTCAAACAGCACCTTTAGGGCATAGTAATAAAGAAATAAGGGTAGAGATTAGTGAAAAGAAGGTTGGATTACATATACGTACATAAGTTTGAACTGCAAGACGTATTAGAATAACACCATTATGTCAGTAAACTGAACCAAAATATTTAAAGATGTAGCCACTACCTTGAAAGCATTTTCAGAGTTCCATTTGTCACGTAGGTGTATGACAAATTCAGATAGAGTAAGGAATGACAACTCTCTGCTATTATTCGCACAGTCTCATCCTGATAAAAAGGAAACAAGGTATTTGGTAAATTCTCATGTTTGTTTAAATATTTTGCTGAATTGGATTTTTAGTAGTACTGACATTGATGTTGGTGCATTCACTCAGATTGAGCTCCTGAAGATTTCTGCATTCACCTAATGGATTATGAAACATAGCATAAAAATGCAGCCTTTTCTCTGCTTTAGGTCTTGTCTTGTTTTAGTTTTTTATGTAAATCAGAGAAAAAACTCACTTATACATCTAAAGGTGGGCCACTGCAGAGACACACAACCACGCAGATTCAAGTGGACCACAAAAGGACGATATGCCTGCAGAATCCTCTCTACATCATGGCTTTGAATCCAGTGCTTTTCTGCTGAAAAATTGATCTTACAAGAGCAAAGATTATATACATAAAATAGAAAAACTACACGAATACAAAAAAAGATGTTTGTAACCAGCGTTGCAAAATGTGTCACATTTTAAATTCACTCTAACCTTATTCCAGAAACTGCTGGTTTGAGTTATAGCCATCCATGCGTCGCACACCTCAGCACATCTCAGCAGGTCCCCTGACTCTAAATACTGAAAGATCTAAGATCAAACGCAACCAGCCTTATTCAAAACAAGAATAAATTACAATTTTAAAAAACCCAGTCATTTCAAGAAAAATGGTATATTCGCAAGGTAGTCACTTTAGAATATACTGACGGCAAACAAGGTTTTTCAAATGATCTCAATGGTAGTACGATGAAATTAAGATCTAGCAACAATACTGACTGAGATCCTTGCTATACCTTTAAAGACAACTTGCTCGGCAACATTGAAATAATGTCTTTTTCCTCAGTGGTGTCGATCTGTTGGATAGACTTCTCATGTAAGCCTTTTTCCCAGCTCTGCCCTTACAAAAGAAAAGTGGTTAGGATCGATAGCTCTTGACAAGAACTTATAAATACACCATTCTTTCAATTGTGAAAAGATCTTCAAAAGGTACCTCAAAGTACTCCTTCGTCCTCTTTGAGTCCTGCACCGCATATCGCCATGCAGCAAATATGTTCCTGCAGTGCAATATTTCATACACTTTTTGGATTTTCTTAACAGCATCTGAATAAAACAGATAGTAAAACTGTACAATTGATCAATTGCGGCAATTCAGTGCATCATTGCTGTTATTTCACAGAATACAAAAAACCTAGACATGATAAATATAATTATATAATACTGATACATGGTTGATAAAAAAACGAAAATGTGATCATTAGTGGGTAAGCACTAGAACTTGTTTATTGGGATTTTATTTTATATTATTTTTGATGTATTGTCCGATTTTGATTTATATTTGATGTATACCTTTTTTTTTTAGGTTGCATAGCCTTTTTAACTCTGGCAGGGGGACTGCCAGATGAAACAGGCCTTTTGGCTATAATTGGGTGCATTTACATCTTAATGTTCATGAATGTACACTGTCTCTCTTGATCAAATAAACAAATTGATTGATTGATACATAATTATACTTAGAGCCTTTGTTCAAAACTATTTTCTATGTGCACTGCGATAAAACAAATGAAAGCCACATACCCTTCTTTCTCTTCCTCTTACACTGGACCCACTTTATCCATATTCCGAAAGTATAACGCAGGACTTTCTTTGAATAGTGGCCCTGAGAAGCATCCATGTTCTGACGAAGGATGATCCTTTCTATTTTCCTCTTCAGGATGTACCTTTTCCAGGCCCTGCCCACAAGTGGTCCTTTATTAATTCATGAGTAACTGAATGCAAGCCACTAGTAAAACAAAAGACTCTGCTCTCAAGCTGTAACACTGAGCTACACTCAGTTATTCATTTGATGAAATGGATCCCACTGGATCAAATGCTGAAGTAACTTTACAATACATTGACCAGAGCCAAAGGCAAATCAGTGACACATTCTGTGTTAAACATGTGTAAGTTAATACTAATGACAACTTAAGTTTACATGTGGTATTAACAGAAGCACTTTACCCCCAAGTATTCCCAACAATCACCTTAGTTGTGCAAAGGGCTTAGGCCTACCTAAATTGTTATGTTTCAAATGTTAAAAGATCTTACATGAAGCACATCTTGAAAAGACTCTTCTGATAACAGTAACATGCCTCTTCAAAAAAAGGTGACATCTACAGAACCAAACAAACATTAATGGACAAATGTAGAAAGGTATAGGCTACACTTCTTTCGGCAATAATATGCTTTTGGAAAATTCATAGGGTGAGCAAAGCATTATACCGTGTCACTGTCATCTGGGTTTGTGGTTCTATTTTCTATGAAAATATTCATTATATTAAGCATCAAATTTTCATCAGATAGGTAAAAGTCAACCTCCACATCATCATCAGCATAGGTATTCCTGTATCAAGAGAAGACAATTATGATCTTCTAGTGTTACAAGAAGAATTGTTAAAATGGATGGCAAAGCACATCACTTGTATGATAGACAACTGTTTATGATATGCAATATGTTTGGCACACAAAAATGTAATTTAGGTAGGCTAACGTTACCCACCAGTTAACGTAAATGTCCCTGCTCTTCTGGATTGCTAAAAGCTTCTCCTCAATAAAATGCAAGGGGTTCTCGGGACACGAGGCCAGCAGGCCAGCTATGAGAGCCTAAAAAAAATGCAATTGCTTTAAAGGCACCCAGTGCAACTTTCGAGGCTTAAAAATAAACATTCAATTTCTAGTCTTTTTTACACGTAGTAAGTTTCAATAACTCCATACCATTACATACCGACATTCAAGCAGCAAAGATGAGACGTCGTTGTGTGGTGAGAACTGATAGAAAATCGATAACAACAACAATCGCCGCCATTTTCTTTATTTTTTGGTAACCTACAATAAATAAAGCAGGTTCCAGTCAATGGAAAAATGGCTTCTCCCCACCGGCGATTGTTGTTGTTTACGATTTTCTATCAGTTCTCACCACACAACGACGTCTCATCTTTGCTCCTTGAATGTCGATATGTAATGGTATGGAGTTATTGAAACTTACTACGTGCAAAAAAGACTAGAAATTGAATGTTTATTTTTCATTGAATGTTTACATAAAGTTGCACTGGGTGCCTTTAACTTAATCATCATCAACTAAAGCTGCCTATCACACCACAGGTAGCTTCCCTCCCTATGGCTAACAATCTTTCTTTTACTTCACCTGAAAAATTCGAGGAAGGGAATTCTTCAGAATATATTCTCTCAGCGATGGGTCTGCGTTTTCCAGTGATGCCATATTTTCACTTAAGTTAATTTACAGCATTATCTTTAGCATCCAATATAAATAAACAGACTGTGGCATTTAAACATTTTTACGGGAAATGTGTTGTTTCAGAAAACTGAGACCTGTCAGGTCAGTGTATACACAGCACAACTAGCTTGATGTTACTAAGTAACCAAAACTGCGTTGGTCGATTAAAAAGTATTCAAGGAAATGAATTAATCGTCGTTAGAACCAGTGAATTGATAACCTCCTGACAAAAATACAGAAGAGTGCACGTTGTTTGTATTACACTGGTTATGGCAGTATTAGTTATTATAAAACATAAATGTACGTCACTCAACGCTATGCCTCTGAAGGCTTTGTGAGACGATGTCAGCAATCCCATGGAAAGATTTTGGTTGGCCTGACGGGACTCGCAGACAGCATGGGGGAATGAGTCTGAGAACGTTGTCATAGGATATCTTCATGTTAATAAGACGATTTTCAGGATGGGAGATGGTTTTGTCGCACCCAAATTGGGTAATATGAAAGCAGTATTGGGAATACTTGCTGGAGCAGGTGCCTCTTATGGCTTATACAAACTGGTCCGCGGTATTGGAGGAAATGCAGAGAAGAAAAATAGAACGAAAAAGGTAGAAAGAAGTGGTCCAGATAACAGAGCGGCGGGAGATGTAATTCTGGAACCAGGGAGTTTAATGGCTAAGGTGTCCGGATTCAATGTGGTTGGAGTACCCAAGAATCCTTCTCAGGTCACCGCAGAGGCATCAAGTAAGATGGAACATTGTTGACTAGCTAGCAAACTTTAGCTGGCTAGCGACCTATTTTTGCATGTTTTGCTCAATATAACGTTATTTGACTAGGTTAGCTAGAATGATTGTGTCTGTTGACATAATGTGGCTAAATCTTGAACTATTTGTTATTGCTACTTCACATTTTCTACTAGCGGGTTCAGTCTATGACTGATAGCCTATTCCCAGACAGCCACCTATCATAGCGTATTCTGAGCTAATGTCGTGGTTATGTTTGCTATAAGTCTCTTTGTTGTCCGTTCCTAAATATAAGCCAAAGAAAGTTTACTATTGTAGGTTAAAACCAACTGCCAAGAAACGATCTTTATCTGTATGCTTACTATTCGTTGTGCTTCTTTTTGCAAAATGTTTTTCCTTTACTAGAAGACATCTTAACAAAGTCGCCAGGGTGTTTGGAGGCGCGGCACATAGGGATGCTCCTCTCCCTTCTACAGAGTAGTCCTAACGCTTCAGAGAGGTCCCACGTGCTTATTACATTGGGGAATAGCGCTGCTTTCACAGTGAATCAGGTAGAGTCACTTGCAATGTTGTGTTAGTGAAAAACTAATGGCTGTGTGTATCCATCAAAACTAGAGGACTTCTACAGTAAAGATTACTTTATGTTCGTTTCACACACGTTTTGCACTTTGCCACAGGATCTCATCCGTGAATTTGGAGGCCTTTATGTTATTGCTGGATTCCTTACAGACACTTCAGCAGATGTTAGACTACAGACGTTAAATGCTTTGAATAACCTGAGCATGAACATAAGAAATCAAGAGCAGCTGAAGGTACAGCAGAACAGATGTCTGTATGATGTTTACCTTCAAACTGATTTCAAGGCCTTTTCTCTGTGTTAAGTTTTAACCCTGACATTTTTCTTTTCATGTAGGTGTACATTCCTCAGGTTTTGGAGTTGATAGAAATTTCACCAGTCAACTCTGAGTTGCAGCTGGCAGCCCTGAGGTTGCTAACCAATATGTCTGTCACAGACAAACATCAGCACCTAATGAGGAACTCAGTCACCCTGTTCCTGTCACTGCTTGTAGTGAGCAATGAAGCTCTTCAGGTATTTGTGCATAGTTTAGGAAGCAACCACAATTAAATATACTTTATTGTTGTCTTTTAAATTTGGATCTTGATCCTTTCAAGGAGAACTCTGGTATTTTCTAAACCAGCTCTATTTTCCCATCTTTTTGGGTCCAGATTTTTATGAGGGACAAAAATTAATATTCGTCCCAGTCCTAGAACTCTATAACCAGCAACTGCAAAATGGCTATACAATGTAATCCAATGGGGCCGGCATCCGCATCAAAGTAAACCGCTTGTTTTTGCCGCTTGCATAACGTTATTGACAAGTGTCTTGACAACATGGAAAGGATCCCTACAGAGATAGTTCTTTGTCTGTTAAACTCAGTAACTGAAAATAAACTGTAGAAAGTAATTGTTTCTACAGTCATTAGTTTACCTTTAAGCTTACAGTTATTGAGGTAAACAGCCAGTGGTGAAAACATAGGATTACGTTGTAGAACCATCCTTGTTATACTCGACCGATTTTGATCATTTTTGTCTCTAAAATACAAGTAACAATTTGGACCCAAAAAAACATGGAGGAATCATGCCTCATTTTAAATCTTGATTTTTCTATATACATCTTGGTTTCTTCTGCTCTCATAACCCACAGATTCAGGTTTTAAAGGTCCTGGTGAATATGTCCTCCAATCCAGATATGATTGAAGAAATTGTCCAAGCACAGGTAAAACTATATCTAAAGAACGGCTTAATGTATGGTTGACCTGATTGTGGTTTTGTGTTTGATGAGAACATTTAAAAAGTGTTGCCCAAAAAACCTCTGAAACTATCTCCTTGACACTTATCTTGAGGTAGGGAATTTAGAAAGTGTGCATGATACTATTTTTCTTTCTTTGTGTTTTTCTCCAAAGAGACCACAACAACAGATTCAGGTGCCTTATAATGGGGAAACTGTTTTAGGTCATAGCATCCCTTTTAATTTTTAGGTCATAGTATCCCTTTTAATTATTAATTAAAAAAAGAAAACAATTATAAAAGTAATATAAAAAACTGAAGTACAATCACTTTTTAATAAATAGACTTATTATCACTTGTGTCTGCTACAAAAGCTGTTAAAGGCTGGTGACAACTGTCCTGTGTCCTAGTCTATAAATAGATAAAGCTATTAGTAGATTTCAAAATACATAGCAGTGTGTGTTGTTTAGATGTTGCCAAAGAGATACAGTGCCTGCTCAGATAGCGATCATACTTGGAGTAGTTGAAATAATCAATCTGCCCAATGAAAATGATTTGCAGTGTGAGCAAAAAGGATATTGGGTACATTGTTTCTGTTCTATGAAAGCTCACTCATTTTTGAATCCACCTGAAAAATGTTCCTTGGGGGAATGTGTTAAGACATATCTTTATTTTTCTACATTATCTCCTCTTGTTTGTTGGCAGGCTCCAGCTTCCTTGGTTCTTCTGTTCGATGGCTGTACCAATGTCTCTGTGCTCCTCCGTCTTCTGACATTTGTCGGAAACCTCATGGCCTGGACACCTTCCGCTCAGGTAGCACAGGCCCTGCGGTGGAGGCCAGACTCGCTGTTCTGTGTGCTGCTAGACGATTCCTCCCAGTTGCATTACAGACTCCCGCAGCTACTCTCTCATCCTGACGGCGAAGTCAAGGCTCAGGTGGCTAGGATCTTCGCATAGCCTCCCATCTGGGTTGTTGCCTCACATATCCTCCAAGCAGCAATGTTCTTTTTGCTGTCACTGTTCCTATAACAAAATCACCCTTCTAAACGTCCTCTCTCATCCACAGTCCTCTTGGCGTTCTGGGCCATGTTTGCTAAGCAGCGTAAGCTCTGCAATGTCCACACAGTGTCTTCTTCTTGTCTTCTGAGCTCCCTTAGGGCTTATGAAAGTCCTCACTGCCAAACCTATTTATAGAAAAGTGAATGTGTCAGTTGAGACATCAGGTGTTCCCTGCCATACACCAAAAAAATGACCTCTGGCGGTTTTGGTACAGGGAATGGAGTTAGTTATGTGGAGGTTTTGTGAGACTTACATTTCATTTTGCCTTTGGCATTTTAACTGCCACAGACAGTTTACAAAGGGAATGTTTTCAGGATTAGATGCATGCTTCAGCATGGAGAGTGAGTTTCTTACTGACTGGATTCTTCTCATTTGTTGTGTCTATGTTCAAGTGTTAATGGTCTGTAAATGCTGCACAGCAATTGAAGCTCCTTTTTTAGCAACAGTCAGCAGGTAGGACAGCTCCAGAGTAGTTACCCTCTGAAGTTGACAGTTGATACACAGTTCAGGCTTAGACTTTTGTGAAGTAAATGTTTTTACCAAAATAAGGAAACCACCATCAAACACCTCAAAACTGCAACAAATATATTGGTTGTCTATTCAACCCTATTGCCTAACCAACCCCAACGGTGGTTATCAAGCTATCTTGGAAACTGGAAGAAGACATTCCAAGTAATCTGTTGTTCAGACCTAGTTTTACATCAAAATAACTTGTCCAAAGAACAACTGCACAATTTTTCCCCTTAAAAATAAATCGCCAAACTATTTAAAATAAAACTAAATTTCCTACCCATATTTATTGCAATAAAAATATAGTGAGATAGAAGTATAGAAATATATATCCTTCTATATATGTTGTTCTTTCATTTGTTGTAACTTAATAAGGATGCCAAATCTGATAAACTGAAGAGCTGCCATGACTTTCGGTAGGCCAGAGAAATGAAATTTTGATTTGAAATCTGTCTGTGAAGTAAATATATTTAAATAGTATTATTTATTCTTAGTTACAGTGTTACTCATCTGCAGATTTGAATGCTTAATATTTGTTTTAATCAAATAAACGTACAGATTTTACAAAATGTGGAGTGTGTCTTTGACATTCAGGCCTCGGCTCTCTTTGCTCATGGTTATGCCATGACACTACATTTTCTTACTAATTAGTTAGTTACCTTGTAATACATAACTATCTGCACATATATCAATGGAAAAGAATATGCTCTGAAAAGGCATATGTAAAGTTGAGCCAATCAAACAATCTTCCTTATAATGAATGATATTCAACCATTATCGATTTCTGATCAAGGAAGAGGAGAATGTTTAAGAACTTTACTAAATGATGCAGGTGCAGAGATTATGAATGCTCATGTTGTCTACCTGATTTACATGATATCCCCTGACATTTCCTGCACTGAGTTAATTATTCCCTTTGAAGATACAAAGAAAGAAAGCCTCTGTTGTGCACCCCGCTGTGTTATAATACCACTATAGGTAAGGTTGTTGGGTATGAATGCTTGCATGTGGCAGTGAGAGGTTTGTGGGAAGTCCCCAACCGTCCCAAATTTGTCTTGCGGTCATAAAATGACTTGTGGCCTAAGTCCAAACTGGCTACAGTATTCCTGGTCCGTAGTGATTCTCTCACAATCTTTGCTCTCAACATAGTGGTTTTGTTTTGATTAGTAGCATTTTGAAGGCAGTAGTGATTCTAGTGAATGTCCCGTTTCTTTGGAACCTCTGTTCTTCTCCGGTATCTTTCAAGCCTGTTTTCTCTGTTCTGTCATGAGCAAACAACCTGCTGCTCATCCAGTAAAACCTCGTAGGCAAACACTGAGCCAACTGAGGTGATTGTAGGAAAAGGGGCAGAGCTAACATGTCTGGCGCTCACAGCTTAGACCCGACAAGCCATTCAGGACCCATGCTAGCAGAGCTGCAAGGGGCTGGAGACGAGTCAGAGAAACAGCTGCATGCACGCCTGGAGCAGTGCACAGACACTTTCGCAGCCAGAGTCGAAGACAGAATGCATACCAGCCTGGTTCAGCTCAACATTGACACCTGAGATGCCTGCTTAACACGTGGTAATTTCATGTAGGCCTAATAACATGATAAATATCTTGTAAAAACGTGAAAATATCGTTATCATGTTAAAACGTGAAAATATCATTATCATGAAATAACGTGATCATTTCATGTAATAACATGATATTCATCATGTTAAAACGTGAAAAAGATATTGTTAAAACAAGAAACTTTCACGTAATAACTCAGGTAAGGCCAAAGCCGCGATCAGGCACAATTCACCCTTCGCTAAGCCCCGCCCACCTTAACTACTGTTGCTACGCCTGACAAGCTTTCGTACCTGGCATATCAATCTCAATGATAAGTGCCGTTATCTGACGTCCGCAGAGAGATAATTACTAATTTCTGGAGTTCAGGGGAGATCTCTGAAAGAACGAGGCAAAAGGGGCTTCAGTATGCTTTTGAGGGATACATACATGATATCTCCGCGAAGTCAGACAATGGGGAAATACATATTAAAACCTCCGGCAACCCCCCTGATGCTCCCACGTAGGAACTGACACAGGGAGAGCAGCAATCGGATTGGGGAAGTCGTGTGTCGGCCGTCATTTAACAAAATGCTAAAATATATTGAACAGTTTGTCAAAGCGAGCCTGCATCTTGTCTCTTACCATTTTATTTTACGTTAAAATGTACGCATTCTAAACAAAGAACCGTAATCATTTGCAAGCAATACTGAGATGAGTAAACTATCCGCTAGCTTGATAACATTAGCTTGTCCTCATGTTGGAGACTTAACAAAGTGCCAAAATACATTCAACAGTATGTCAAACGCGAACAGTAGATATGTATCTTATAGTCTCATTTTACGTTAAAATATGTGCATTGTGAACAAAGAACTGTAATTGTATGCAAGCAATACTGAGATGAGTTAGCTCGCTTGCTAACATTAGCTTGTTGTAAGCAAATATAAGTGTTCTTTGTAAACATTCAGCTACGATTGGGGCCTCCCACACTTCTTTATCCACTCACGGCATTTCTCATATTGAGTTTTGGGTTTTGGGAAAGCAAAAATTCAACCCCACCCTCCAAACTCTTTGGGTATCGGCTGTCGGTTTTGCACAACCCATAGGCACAGTGCTTCGGAATCTTCACTTTGCCAAATGCTTGTCAGGTCCTCCGCGCTTAGTTACCCGTTGCTAAACTACGATTGGCCTGGGGCAGTTTTTGGGCGTGGCTTAGCGAAGGGTCAATTCGGGTGGGCGAGAGTTGCCACTTCGCTTCACGCGAATCAGGGACAAATCAGGCACAATTCGAATGGGCGAGAGTCGCTGAAATCAGTCACACGCGGTCAAGCAATGTCATTTATTACGTTCTACGAATCCAACTTACATTACCACTGCACACTCACAACCTTACAGATAATGTATTGTACTAGCATTTGTATTCAAAGTTTACACTTTAATCTACCAAAGTATTTACCGTTTTACAA
The DNA here is from genome assembly GCF_963457725.1 of Sprattus sprattus. NCBI lineage: Eukaryota > Metazoa > Chordata > Actinopteri > Clupeiformes > Clupeidae > Sprattus > Sprattus sprattus. The sequence goes on from NC_137926.1 coordinate 28,508,759, forward strand.
TACAACATCCAACACTAGGGCCTTATACATGTGCCACTGAGATCAGATCAGTTTATCGTATCGTATTCGCGTGTAGGTGTGAACATTTTCAAGGGAAACGGCTCTTGTCGTTACGTGTTTACATGTGCAAAATGTGAACCGTTTACATTGCCTCGGGCATGCGCAAAGACCACGGACAACATCAACGTGGATCCGCATCGTGCACAGGCAGTGTAGTGGCTTAAAGTTCCCTTCTTTCTATCAGCATATAGTTCTTAATATTTTCTTTGAATAACCACTCTCGGATGGAAAGAAAACGAGTCTACGCGTGGATGTGTTTCAACAACGTTGAAAACTGTGTTTGCTCCGTCTTTTACTGGACTCATAATTATATGACAGTGGTATTAGTTACAGTTGAGACACCCGAAATAACTTGCATGCGCAGCAATCCTGAGACGTGATTTTTAGTTTGCACATGAATACTAACGTCTTCTTTGATCCCAGGAAATTTGAGCACATAACCCATCTCCCTTACGGAGATATTGGCGAAAGTTGTTTAACCTACTTCATTGCAAACGTCTAGTTTTTCAAACGTGTCTAGTTTTTGTGCAGTAGTGAATAGAGTCTCAGTCTACTACACCATACATAGCATATCATGTTTGTAGAAAATGATTAGGCTAAGGTGCAACAAATGCCAATAAGCATATTTAAATTGATTCACATTGCAAGTAAAATGGTGCGGCTGGAGCACAGGGAGGGACAACGGTGACGCAGTTTGGATGTAGCGACAAACATTTATGTGCTGTAACAAACAGTGTTAACCAGTATGTGAGTAAGGTGGCTTTTATTAAAACATAGCGTGTGTAATGTTTAGCTATTTCATTCCGTTTATTAACCTTTCCGGCTGTCTGTATTACTAGCCAGCAGCAGACGTAAAGGAAAGGGACTTAACCCGAAGTTAAAATCATGTAATCTACTTCGGCAGCGGAGCATTTTATTCCCCGCAATCTCTCTACAAACTTCCATATAGACGCGGGATCAGCAGAGGAAAATCTACTTTCCTTTTCGTTCCCACGACTACAGCACCTTGCAAAACGAATTATATGCGTTCCAGCAACAGGTGCTGCGAGTGAGCGCTCCTTCAGTGCAGCAGGGCGCGTTATAGAAGCCAGGCGCTCTCGCCTGAATCCTGACACTGTAGATGCTATTTTATTCCTGCATAGTGCTAAGACAAATTCTAAATAGAACGAAGGTTAGGCATATCAGCAGAGGTATATTTTGGTTACATTAGGATGGCTACGTTTATAGCTTGCGTTTTGGGCGCACCACAATGCCAAGAAGTTTGTCGCGACTGTAATGGCATATTTCATTGTGGGGGTGATTGATAGCTTAAGGCTTACGAGACACGGTGTTTTCAAATGTTTTCAAATGTCGCGTCTCCCGCAAACCTGCAAGCTATGACTCAGCTGTCAGTATTGGAGGAAGCCTTAACGTCTCGAAGATGAAACTTCCTGGGTTATTTTGTTTCGTTAGGCTATTAGTTATATTTTTAAAAAGCCAGTCATTGTAGCCTACCACTCGTGGAATAAGGAATTTCAAAGAGATGATGGAGTGAACTTTCTAGCCTCTAACTTTCTAGCCTCCTGTCACCGTCTCCCCCCAGTCACGCACCGCCTCCCCCATGACACATCGGCCTGATTTGACACGCCCTTTTCTAAGCCGAACGATCGTGGTAAACCACCTCTCTCGAAAGCTTCAGACGATCGGCGGAAAAACGAACAGTTCACATCTAGACCCCTTATACATGAGGCAATTGTAACACGTTCGCGAGTTTCTATCGTGGTAGACGCGATGTAACAGCTTTACATTGACGCATGTATAAGGGGCTACTGGTGCTCACATGTGACATCACACAGGGGGTTGGCCAAGTACTGAGACAACGGAATCTAACCAGAAGAACCATAGCAGAAGAGTGCAGAGTATTCTGCATATGTATAGTGGTAATATTAAAAATAAATAGATGGGATATATACAGTATGATATGACAGTACAAGATATATGGGGTATGAGCAGTAGTAACATTGGCAGCAATAGTTGGTCATTAGTGCAGATATGATACAGGTACAGGTGAAGGTAGCAATATGAATGAGGTAAGAGACATGATAATATATATATACAATGAATATGAGGCAGGAGGCATGATATGATAGCCTGGATACCAGCCCAAACCCCGCCCACAAAAATATTGGTCAGGGAGATTTGGTCTGGCTCTGAGTTATTTGGGAGAGAGTTTCAATGGACAGATAAAGCCGGACCAATCAAATTGTCAGGGCGGGCTTTATACGATGATGGACAGATTATCAAGGGGTACATTCGAAATCCTCCAAAAGATGGCGGCGTATCCGGCTTGTAAGTGGGACATATTTTATGTAAATTATTCTATCTACACGACTTTTTTATGTCTACATTGACTCGGTTAGTTGTATATGTGCAACACGAATGTTGCCGAGGATTGTATGTCTTAACTGAAGCGCTCGAGACCATTATTGTTAGGTCATTGCTAACGCTACACCAAAAATCCATTAAAATACATGGTAGCTAGCTATAGCCTTGTTGCTAATTAGTAACGTGAGCAGGCATATCTCAACAGATATTGACTGCGTATTCATTTTAAAAGCGTAACAGAGAAACGCGATCAAGGCATTTGTCTATCGAAAAGATGTTTTTGCCGTCCTTCCTTAGGGGATCAGGTTAAAGTTTTAATGTATCAGATGGTCATACTACGTTGCTCTGATTGGTTCTAGGTATCCAATTGAGCGAAGAGGCATTTTTTCCCCCTGGTTCGTTGAAACACGCCCCATAATCATAGCCCAATAGTTCAGTATCAGACTCATATTCTGACTAGAATTATGAGTATGACATCGTCAGGCTAAAGATATGATATAAATACAATGAATAGGCACAACAATTTTAAATAAGTAGATATAGATATGAATACACTACAAAATGTTAAGTGGCTGAACAAAAAAAATAACAAAATACCAATTCAACCCCCACAAGGTAGTTTACACCATAGACATCATATATGATGTTTATGGTTTACACAGCACCAGTTAGAACCATCAAGGCGGCTCCTGGCCTTTTGTCTAGGTTGATGGGCCCTCAGACCTGGTTTTTGTGTCTTGGAACCAGAGCCATTAGACTCTGATTGTTGTTTTTTTAAGTAAATTACATTAAATGACATTGCTTGACCGTGTAGCTATTTGTCTCTGTTTTGTTACCGGCTTTCAACCACGAGAATGAGTAAGATCTTTAATAAGGGTCTCAATAACGTTTATAGGCTACGTGTAGCTATTTGTTTTGTCTTTGTGAGAATGAGTAGGATCTTTAATAAGGGTCTCAACGTTTATAGGCTACGTGTAGCTATTTGTTTTGTCTTTGTGAGAATGAGTAAGATCTTTAATAAGAGTCTCAACAACGTAGCCTATATGTCTCATATGCGACCGTCTCTGTGCAATTCAGATTGCGTCCTAAGTGAAGCGCGCTTCATTCACAAAGTGGTATAAAGTAGGCCAAGATCTTTAAGAGTCTCAACAACGTATATGTCTCATATGAGACCGTCTCTGTGCAAATTCAGATCGCATCCTAGGTGAAGCGCTTCATTCACAGCGTGGCAGCAATACGCTTCCGTAGATATTCGTGCAAAAAACTTCAAACGGAGTGAACTGTATGGAGGACCAAACCTGCCATATTTACAAATGAATGAATAAATAAATAAATGTCCACATCCATGCATTTAGACAGAAATAAATGGATAAATGTATTAATTAATGCACAATTGTCAATCAATAGTTACTTATAATTTACATTTACGTATGTATTTATTTATTCATTCATATATTCATTCATTCATTCATTCATTCATTCATTCATTTATTCATTCGTTTTTCCCAATATGATAATGAGAGGAGGCCAGTAGGCGTGGAAACTGACGTTCAGACCTTTTGCAATCAATCCAGAGCCTTGATGATACTGATTTAATGGTTTTGTATCAGATCGCCATGTTATTGCTCTCAGGTTGTGCTTATGCATACCATGGGATACTCAGGAGTAGGCTTCCCATTCACAAAATTCTACAAAGATTTAAATATAAAAAGTTATTAATGGTCTTTTGGGACGTTTTGTTCAACATTGATGTAGTGTGTTAGCCTGGATACCAGCCTGAACTCCGCCCACAACATTTTTTGTCTGGGAGATTCAGTCTGGAGTCGAGCTAGTTGGGAGGGTTTAAACGGCCCCGAAAAGGGATCTGACCATTCAAATTGTAAGGGCGGGCTTTATACGTTGATGGACAGACATAGATAGAATACCGGTATACATCGAACAAAGATGGCGCCGTCTCGGGAGCTTAGTGGGACATATTTGATATGATTTAAGGTATCTACACGACTTTTTTTATGTCTACATTGACTCGGTTAGTTGTGTATACGCAACACCAATGTTGCCTAGGATTGTAGGTCTTAACTTATGCACTCTAGACCATTATTGAAAGGTTATGCTAACAGCGTAGACAAAAAAAACATTAGAACTAATGGTAGCTTCTAGCCTTGAGTGCTAATTAAGTAACGTGAGCAGGCTCAACAGATATTGACAGCGCATTCATTTTGAAAGAGGAACAGAGAAACGCGATCAAGGCATTTGTCGATTGAAAAGATGTTTTTGCCGTCCTTCCTACGGGATCAGGTAAAAGTTTAATCTATCAGATGGTAATAATACTACGTTGCTCTGATTGGTTCTAGGTATCCAATTCAGCGAAGAGGAATTTTCTTTCCTGGTTCGTTGAAACACGCCCCATAATCACAGCCTAGTGGTCCGGTCTCAGACTCATATTCTGACTAGAATTATGAGTATGACATCGTCAGGCTAGTAGTGTGTTGAGCTCCTGGCAAATAGGTGGCGTTTGCTATCGCTAGTAGCTAGGAGGATAGCTCAGACTGCAATTTTTCAAACAGTAACATCAGCATTTTGACAGTAACATTAACATTTTGATTTTAACATTAACACATTTGTTGGAGAGACTAGTTATGTACTTCTGATGGTAATAATACTAGTTGCCATGAACCACAACTGTTAGGGGATGTTCTCTCAACAAGATAGTTAGTCATCATAACTAGCGATAGATAGCTAGCTAACTGCAAGCAGCTTCATTTATTTTGGAGCAGACATATGTGTATTTTGCGATATATTGAGTTGGGAGTGGTGTCTCCCACACTGTTTAATCCACAACTGGCAACTTTCCTCCTATGTTTTGGGCTTTGGAAATGCGAACAAAAACGACGTGTCCCTCTAATCTCTCAGGGTACCTTGTGTAAGATCTACAAGTCCCGTAGGCACTCTGGGGACGGCCCAGTGTTCCGAAAGGCCAATATTCCGAAATGTCAATATTGCGGGGGAAAAAAGTCCCCCTGGCATACTTTAGAACTAGTTTAAGTGGCACAAAACACACACAGGTTTTAATTTGCGCAGCAGAGACGCCCATCAGGCTATCACGCAGATCACTTTTCCTAGGCAATATTTGTAGCCTGACGATGTCATACTCATAATTCTAGTCAGACCAAACATTTTGTGGGCGGAGTTCAGGCTGGTATCCAGGCTACAATATTTGTTAACTTAGCCTACTATGGTTTTGAATATGGGGTACCTTTCCTGTGAAGGAAATCACCGTTATTGTAAACAATGCACCTAGTGGGGCCGGCAAAGTGCTCAGTATCGTGCCAAATGCTCAAAATGATCGTATTTGGAGGATAATTATTGTGCACCTGGCAACACTGAGAGGGCTGTCGATGACCTATGACAGTTCTCTCTAGTCAGAGCTCGCGCAAGAGGGTGGAACATAAGGGAGATACCCTTTCCAAAACTTGTAAGGGCTTAAAAACGAGTTTGCGAAAGACCCAGAAACACAAATATCCGATGACGCAAAATCCCGGACAATTTTGGAATCCCAAAAATGTTTAGGTCTCGGAATGTCCGGGTAAAAGAGGACGTTTGGTCACCCTAAAGCACAACCTGAGAGCAATAACATGGCGATCTGATACAAACCCATAGCATTAAATCAGTATCATCAAGGCTCTGGATTGATTGCAAAAGGTCTGAACGTCAGTTTCCACGTCAGTTTCCACGCCTACTGGCCTCCTCTCATTATCATATTGGGAACAACGAATGAATGAATAAATAAATGAATGAATGAATGAATAAATGAATGAATAAATGAATTAATAAATAAATGAATGAATGAATGAATGAATGAATGAATGAATGAATAAATATATGAATGAATAAATAAATACATACGTAAATGTAAATTATAAGTAACTATTGATTGACAATTGTGCATTAATTAATACATTTATCCATTTATTTCTGTCTAAATGCATGGATGTGGACATTTATTTATTCATTCATTTGTAAATATGGCAGGTTTGGTCCTCAATAGAACTGAAGTCAATGGACACCGTAAACCTAAGAATAGCCGAGTAGAAAACCCTACAATTTTAATACATTTCCCAAAGTTCCCTGCGCGCTCAATGGAGCTCACGTTAACTGTGCTCTCAAGGATAACGCGAATTAACCATCACATGGGATCCATTACTGTGCTTAACAGAGATGTCCACTGAAAGTGAACATTTGTCAGCTGACAACGAGACACGAAGGCGAAGGTTTGCGGCTGACTGTTCAGATGAAACAGGTAGAACCGCTAAACTCGTTAGCCAAAGCCATTTATCTAGCTGTTTACGCTACTCCGTAGTCACCGGAGCTACTTGTGTCGTCTCTTGAACTTGTGGCTCTATAGTAAATGTCGGTCTATTCGAAATGGCTCTTTCGGTCTATATTGTGTTTAAGATTTAAGTGTTTGACGATGTACATTTGCGTTTATGATGTTAAACATACCAAACTATCTAAAGATTATCGATATGAAGCTGATTTTATGTATAGGCTGTGATGGATGTAAGCTTTGTAGCGTTATTTATAAGGCATATGATACGCTGGGTCGTTTTACTCTTTCCTTTATCCTGTAAAACTTAAGTTTGAAGCGTATTGGCAGACATGATCGTTTCGCAGTCTTCAGGGCTATTATTATTGTTATTACAAATTACTGGATCTCTGAATGAGCTGTAGAACTTTGCGGGGGCGTCTCCGTGTAAGCAGGTGTCTCGGACACAGCATGAAGTAAGACTGAAGGTCTACACTTAAGTTGCGTTTTCGTCCTTTCACACTAGATAAGGAGATATGTAAAAAGCAGCTCAGACAAGGTCGAGGAAGTGGGACTTTTGGAACTGGAATCAAGCCAACAGTTTGTGTTTCCTTACATGAACAGTAACACAGTGGGCTCAAAGACCAATATGACAACATTATAAGTTCCAGAAGTGAAGTGTGCACATGTGATTCATTCACACACTGATGATGGCTTAGGCCGAAACACGTCTGGTAATAAACTGGTCTAATAAGCAATGAGAAAAGCTTGAGAGTGCAGTTTTATTCTACTCACATGTGATTCATTGCCACTTGGCCACAGCACCTGTCTGAGTGTGTCAGGAACATGAGCGAACATGAGCTTACTCTGCACACATTAGCCGATGTGATGGAGGAACTGAGAGTGAGAGTGCTGGCTGCAGACTTTTTGTGGCACGCATGCTTGTGTTTAGTGAATGTTGCCGCAGATTATTTAATTATTAATGTATTTATTATTTTATTTAATTAATGAATTGTATTATTTTCTTTGGCAATAATTTAATATAAAGGAAATTAATGACCCTACTGTACAGTCGTGGCCAAAAGTTTTGAGAATGACACAAATATACAATTTCACAAAGTTTGCTGCTTCAGTGTCTTTAGATATTTTTATCAGATGTTACTATGGAAGACTAAAGTATAATTACAAACATTTGATGAGTGTCAAAGGCTTTTATTGACCATTACATGAAGTTAATGCAAATAATCAATATTTGCAGTGTTGACCCTTCTTTTTCAAGACCTCTGCAATCTGCCCTGGCATGCTGTCAATTAACTTCTGGGCCACATCTGGACAACTTCTGATGGCAGCCCATTCTTGCATAATCAATGCCTGGAATTTGTCAGAATTCGTTTTTTTTATTATTATTATTATTATTGGGAGAAGTTACCTTGGAGGATGTGTTGGTACCATTTTTTATTTATGGCTGTGTTCTTAGGCAAAATTGTGAGTGAGCCCACTCCCTTGGCTGAGAAGCAACCCCACACATGAATGGTTTCAGGGTGCTTTACTGTTGGCTTGACACAGGACTGATGGTAGCGCTCACCTTGTCTTCTCCAGATAAGGGGATTCATCAGAGAAAATGATTTTACCCCAGTCCTCAGCAGTCCAATCACTGTACCTTTTACAGAATATCAGTCTGTCCCTGATGTTTTTCCTGGAGAGAAGTGGCTTCTTTGCTGCCCTTCTTGACACCATGCCATCCTCCAAATGTCTTCGCCTCACTGGGCGTGCAGATGCACTCACACCTGCCTGCTGCCATTCCTAAGCCAACTCTGTACTGGTGGTGCCCCGATCGTGCATCTGAATCAACTTTAGGAGACGGTCCTGGCGCTTGCTTGACCAAAGCATCCTCCGAGAGCAACTTCTCCCAACCATCCAGGAACAGTTTTGTGATGAACTATGCCTTTTCCAGCATGATGGAGCACCTTGCCATAAGGCAAAAGTGATAACTAAGTGGCTCGGGAACAAAACATTGATATTTTGGGTCCATTGGCCATTTGTGAAAATGTATATTTGTGTCTTTCTCAAAACTTTTGGCCACGAGTGTATAGTGAATATAGGATATTGAATTCGTTCATCAGATTTATATATCTAAAAGTATGTATTTTTTGCCAACATGCAACATATATGTTATAACAGAGCAGCCAGGTCAAAAGTAACTTAAAAGTAAAACTTTGAGGTAAAGGTACACATGATAGAGCATGTACAACCTCAAAGGAATGTGGAGTGTAAAGCTGCTGTACTTGTAATTAAAATGGGCCTTTCTCAAAGTAGATCCACCATGGAACCAGCAGAGCCCCAGAGGTGGTGCCAGAAGGCTGGGGTGTGATGAGGTGTGTGGGGCACACCTGCACCAGGAGGGCCTTGATGGACACTCATCCCTCCCTTGTAACTCCCACCCCTTCGCACCAAAGTACTTATGTACTCAAGGAAGTAAGGACTTATTTGTATCATTGTACAAGTTGCAGTGTCTGTTTTAATGCATTATAGTATTTGCCATTCATTTGTGTGAATGTACTGTATGTGCAAATATTAGGTGCTGGGTAAATCAGTGCTTTAAGGCAGTGTGTTTCTGAGGGTTCGCTTTCTTTACCAGTTTATAGTTTGCCTGCATTGGAGGATGAATGGGTGGAGGTCCCCTCCAAGACAACTATAAGTGCAGAGAATGAAGTGGAGGCACAGAAACTGGCTAACAATTACAAGGTGATTAAACTTCCAACCAGAGTTTGACCAAACTTGCCATGTATCGGGTCATTGTTTATCAGACCACTTATGCACCTGGCTACAGTGATGCGTCCCACTACACTCTTTAAAAAGGTTGACACTGCATGTCTCTCTTCAGTTTGGATTTAGGAAGTGGAAAAGTCATGTCACTGAGCGACCCTTTGAAGAGAGATCAGAGGTAGTTAAAGAGCTCTACTCTGAGTTGAATGTCATCAAACCTCACACAGGTAAGTCAGTGACCCGCACATATATCCTCAGTCACCACTAGGCCCTAATACATGTGCCAATGTGATCAGAACAGTTTATCGTATCGTATTCGCGTGTAGGTGTGAACATTTTCAAGGGAAACGGCTCTTGTCGTTACGTGTTTACATGTGCAAAATGTGAACCGTTAACATTGCCTCGGGCATGCGCAAAGACCACGGAGATGTGCTCACACCTGATTTGTTTACTAACAACATCAACGTGGATCCGCATCGTGCACAGGCAGTGTAGTGGCTTAAAGTTCCCTTTCTATCAGCATATAGTTCTTAATATTTTCTTTGAATAACCACTCTCAGATGGAAAGAAAACGAGTCTACGAGTGGATGTGTTTCAACAACGGTAGAAAACTGTGTTTGCTCCGTCTTTTACTGAACTCATAATTATATGACAGTGGTATTAGTTACAGTTGAGACACCCGAAATAACTTGCATGCGCAGCAATCCTGAGACGTGATTTTTAGTTTGCACATGAATACTAACGTCTTCTTTGATCCCAGGAAATTTGAGCACACAACCCATCTCCCTTACGGAGATATTGGCGAAAGTTCTTTTACCTACTTCATTGCAAACGTCTAGTTTTACAAACGTGTCTAGTTTTTGTGCAGTAGTGAATAGAGTCTCAGTCTACTACACCATACATAGCATATCATGTTTGTAGAAAATGATTAAGGTGCAACAAATGGCAATAAGCATATTTAAATTAAATGATTCACATTGCAAGTAAAATGGTGTGGCTGTAGTAGATACAGGGAGGGACAACGGTGACGCAGTTTGGATGTAGCGACAAACGTTTATGTGCTGTAACAGCACAGCAGAGCATTTTACTCCCTCGCATTCTCTCTACAAACTTCCATATAGACGCGGGATCAGCAGAGGAAAATGTACTTTCCTTTTGGGAGAAACAAGGCCAGTCGTTCCCACGGCTACAGCACCTTGCAAAACGAATTCTATGCGTTCCAGCAACAAGTGCTGCGAGTGAGCGCTCCTTCAGTGCAGCAGGGCGCGTTATAGAAGCCAGGCGCTCTCCTGACACCGTAGATGCTATTTTATTCCTGCATAGTGCTAAGACAAATTCTAAATAGAAGGAAGGTTAGGCATATCAGCAGAGGTATATTTTGGTTACATTAGGATGGCTACGTTTATAGCTTGCGTTTTGGGCGCACCACAATGCCAAGAAGTTTGTCGCGACTGTAATGGCATATTTCATTGTGGGGGTTATTGAAAGCTTAAGGCTTACGAGACACGGTGTTTTCCGATGTTTTACTGAGTCCTCTCTGTCTCTCACACACACACACACACACACACACACACACACACACACACACTAACGGAAGCAAAAAAGGTTTAAATTAAGTGTCGATCCCTCAAATGTCGCGTCTCCTTAAAGCGCCGCAAACCTGCAAGCTATGAGTCAGCTGTCAGTATTGGAAGAAGCCTTAACATCTCGAAGATGAAACTGCCTGGGTTATTTTGTTTCGTTAGGCTATTAGTTATATTTTAAAACAGCCAGTCATTGTAGCCTACCACTCGTGGAATAAGGAATTTCAAAGAGATGATGGAGTGATTTGACTCAGAAGTGACATTGGGCATTGGCAGCGCGAGATGTTCAGAACAAGTTAAACTTCTAGCTCAGTAACATCAACAGCTAAGAAAGAAGGTAAGAAAAATAGTCGGAAAACTTTGATTTGCAAGGGAAGCAGGCAAGTGTTGGGGTTGTTACAGTATATAGCCTACAATGTGGTGAAATTTCGGAATTAATAGGCTCGAGTCGGCGTTTCCTTAATAGGCTTTCTTTCATTTTGCAAAAAACAGTAGGCTATATTACCATATTAAAATGGTGTACCAAATTGCGTTTTATTACAATGATACAAAATTGTAGACCTACCTGTCACCGCCTCCCCCATGGCACAACGGCCTGATTTGACACTCCCTTTTCTGAGCTGAACGATCGTGGTAAACCACCTCTCTCGAAAGGCTCAGACGATCGGCGGAAAAACGAACAGATCACATCTAAACCAGTCCTACATGAGGCAATTGTAACACTTTCGCGAGTTTCTATCGGAACAGACGCGATGTAACACTTTACATTGACACATGTATTAGGGGCCACTGTCGTAAATACAAACGGATTTGCTAGGTACTGAGTGCAGCATATGAAATTAACTCTCTTATATTAAAGGAAAGTGTAACGTTGTTTGTGACTGTTATTATTACAGGTTCCTTGATTTCCTGTGGCAATGTCTTCTATGTGATTTTGTTTGGATGGTGGCTTGCCCTGGTCTACATTTTGGTCAGTCTTGTGATGTTCACTACTCTCATTGGGATCCCATATGGTCAGTTTAAACCTCTTTCAAGTTGATTATGTGTCTGTTGTAACATTTTGTGAATTATTCTAACTGCGGTGGTTACTTTGTGTTGTTACAGGTAAACTTTGCTGGAATTTATCAGGTTATTTTCTCTGGCCGTTTGGGAAGTCCATAACAAAGGTAAAATGTATATGTTTTCAGTTTGGGCTGGAAAACTATTTGACATAACATTGTCACCAAGTATATAAGTTAGGCTTTATACGATTGGTCTGTTATTAATGTGACCAAGCCAATGGTTTTAGCTGTTAAAGTAACACTATGGAGTTTCTGGAGCCACCAGGTAGGGGGCTACTTTCTGCTGGACTATTTAGTAACTTATTTGCTGTCTTGCTTTGTCTTGTGTTGCACTTGCTTGATGTTTGACTGTGTTAGGAAAGTTGTTTTTCATAAACAAAGTGTTATGTATTCGTGGTTTCCACTTTAGAGTACCTTGTTAATGTGAAGGACACACGGACACGTCTTTATGGTTGAATTGTAATAGTTTACTGAAGCATTAATTGCATGGGTGAGCTACATACATGTCATTGTACCATTGGCGGCACAGCGCCGACTAGTGGTGCAGGTACACAATAGTCAAGACATCAGATCTCCTCCCCACTTAATGTAGTTCCCACACTGAACATGAACATGACATTTATGTATATATAAACATATGAAACTAATATCATAACCTTGAGGTAGGGAGTAGACTGTCCCAAATCCCAGAGTCCGTCAAGGGTTTATTCTGCCCTTGTTCTTGAGACGTGACTCTATTAGACTTATGGATAGTTTTATTAAACTTAAAACTATTATAACAAAAACATGTCAGTCTATTCAGAATTTCCACATACGGTATGCCTTACGGGCTATACCTAACTGGTGGTTTAGCAACACGAGATGGGTATCTCTTACCAGTCTCTCGAAGTGGTGTGCTGGTGGCTTCTGGTGTTAACTGTGGTGATGCCACACTCACGGAATCAGGAGTAGTCGGTTCTGGAACCGTGGGATGAGTACCAGGTTCTGGAACAGTGTCCTGGGACGCAGGCAGTTCTACTAAACCTTGGATCGACTGCGTTTCTTCCAGCGGTGGAGCCTCCAACTCAGCGTGCCGGGCCAGCATTTGGTCAGCATGTCGTCTCCAGTGTTCCGTTGATCCGACATCGACTGTGTATGACACAGGACCGGTTCCTGCAGATACTACGCCAGGCGTCCACTTCTCACCTCCTCTTCCATAATCACGAACTAGCACTTTGTCACCCACCTGGAATGACCTGGCTTTTGCATGTATTTGACGCTGAGCACACTGCGCCTCTTGCGCTTTCTCTACTCGTGATGCTACGCTCGGTTTTAACAAGTCAAGTCGTGATCGCAGCTTGCGACGCATGAAAAGCATGGCTGGTGATTCCTTGGTTGTTGAGTGCGGAGTGTTGCGATACATCAACAGGAACGCATCCAGTCTGTGTTGAATTGACAGTGTCCCCACCGAGCGTTTCAGTGAGTGCTTGAAGGTTTGCACAAAGCGTTCTGCTAGCCCATTTGTGGCTGGGTGGAATGGTGCAGAGCGTATGTGTTTCACTCCGTTTCCCTTCATGAACAAGTCAAACTCACTTGATGTGAACTGGGGGCCATTGTCGCTTACTAAAACTTCTGGGAGTCCATAACGACTGAATAGCCCTCTTAACACCTGTATGGTCTTGAAAGTTGTAGTGGAGCTCATAAGGTGCACTTCCGGCCATTTGGAATGAGCAACCACGACCACCATGAACATATGGCCTTGGAAAGGGCCAGCAAAATCGACATGAATTCTCTGCCATGGAGCTCCAGGCCATGTCCAGGGATGGAGAGGTGATGGACCTGGTGCTTTCTGGGTAAGTTGACAAGATTGGCAGGTCTTTGACACTTGTTCAATTTGTGCGTCGATTCCTGGCCACCACATATAACTACGAGCGACAGCCTTCATTTTCACTACACCAGGGTGTCCGGTGTGTAGCTCAGACAACACTGCGTGTCTCAGTTTTGGAGGGATGATGACGTGGATACCCCACATGAGTCACCCTTGCTGGAGGGTCAGTTCATCCTTCCTACTGATGAAAGGCATCATGGCGCTGTCCACATCCTTGACCTTTGGGAAACGACCTGTGGATACCATCTCCAGTACCTGGGCAATGATAGGATCTCTCCTACTTTCTCTGCAGATCTCCTTGCTGCTCATAGGTAAGGCTTCCATGTGGTTGATATGAAAACTGTCCACAGCAGTAGTCCTTTCTTTTGTAGGTGTAGGCAGTGGCAGGCGTGACAACCCGTCTGCATTACAGTGGCGTGCTGCCTCTCTGTACTGTATGTCATAATCGTGAGCAGCCAACAGTAGGGCCCATCGCTGCATTCTCGCAGCAGCCATAGATGGAATAGCTTTGCTCGGGCTCAGAATTGTGGTCAGCGGTCGATGATCTGTGAGGAGTGTGAACTTCCTGCCATACAAGTAGTGATGGAATTTGCGAACTCCGAAAATGATGGAAAGAGCTTCACGCTCTATCTGTGCATAATTCTGCTCCGCCTTGATCAGCGTCCTTGATGCAAAGGCTATCGGCCTCTCTTGTCCATTCGGCATGATGTGTGAAATGACACTGCCTACCCCATAGGGTGAAGCGTCACAGGCAAGTCTCATGGGGAGCTCTGGATTGTAATGAGTCAACAGCTGCTGCTTGGCTTCTTTAAAAGCTGTTTTACATTCTGATGTCCATTGCCATTGCTTTCCTTTGCACAGGAGTGAATTCAGTGGGTTGAGAATGGTAGACAGGTTTGGAATGAATCTGCTATAATAATTAATCATTCCTAAAAATGAACGTAGCTGACTCACATCAGTAGGTTCCGGAGTGTCCACGATTGCCCGGACTTTCTCTGGTGTCTTGTGCAGGCATCGATGACATGGCCCAAGTATTCAAGTGAATCCTTGAAAAACTCACATTTTTCCTTTTTCAGTCGTAAACCGAAATCTTCCAAACGTCTCAGGACTGCTTCCAAATTCTTCAAATGGTGCATACGGTCCTGTCCTGTGATAAGAATGTCGTCCAGGTAGCAGTGAACATTCGAAGACCCTGGAGGACCTGGTCCATGGCCCTCTGGAAAATCGCTGGTGATGACGTGATTCCAAAAGCAAGTCTGTTGTAGCAGAACAGTCCCTTGGATGTTGTAATTGTCAGATATTTGAGAGATTTCTCTTCAACAGGCATTTGCAGGTACGCATGAGACAAATCCAGCTTACTGAAATGCTGCCCGCCTGCAAGTGATGCAAATAAGTCCTCAATTCGTGGAATTGGGTACTTCTTCACACACAGAACGGGGTTGATTGTCACCTTAAAATCGCCACAAATCCTTACATCGCCATTCTTTTTGACAACTGGCACGATGGGCGTTGCCCAGTCACTGAACTTTTTAGGTGATATGATGCCCTCTTCAACCAGTCTGTCAATTTCAGCCTCTACTTTAGGCCTGAGAACATAAGGAACAACTCTTGCCTGACAAAACCTTGGCTGATGTTCTACTTTCACAGCTATGGCAGCTTCAATGCCTTTCAGTGTGTCCAGCTCTTTCTTGAACACTTCCTTGTGCTTCTGTAGCACCCCCTAGTGTTTCCTCACGAATCATCTTTATTTCCCGCCAGTCAATCCGTATTTTTCGCAGCCATTCCCTACCGAAAAGTGGAGGCAAGGCCCCTTTCACCACATATAGCGGTAGCTTAGCCCTCTGCCTATTCATCTTGACTGCCACTGTGATGACGCCTTCTGGAGGAATCATCTCGCCTGTGTATGTCTTCAGTATGACATTGGTATGACGCAATGGTAAGTGGCAAAATTGCATGTCATACAGTTCTTTTGAAATAAGAGAAACTGCAGCGCCTGTGTCTAACTCCATTTCAACTATCTTCCCTTCGATTTTTGGTTTAACGCAAATATGTGACAAATTTTCATTCTGTGCCGTCACATGCACTGATAACTCTGAATCCGATGTGCTATCATCACTGTTTGACATTTCTTTTGCATCCATGTGGTGCACTTTTTGCATTAACTTCATGTAATTGCCAATAAAAGCCAGTGACACTTATTAAACATATTTAATTATACTTCAGCCTTCCATAGTAACATCTGACAAAAATATCTAAAGACACTGAAGCAGCAAACTTTGTGAAAATGCATATTTGTGTCATTCTCAAAACTTTTGGCCACGACTGTACATGTCATTGTACCATTGACGGCACAGCGCCGACTAGTGGTGCAGGTACACAATAGTCAAGACATCACACAAAGTATGCAAATTTCAACAGGTTTCGATAAATTTAGCCGCAAGCAAGACATCTTGTTAGCGATGTTAGAAAGCTTGTTATAACACGCTTGGACATTGATGCTATTAATAAGGGCTCTCGTGTCGGCTTTTTTGTAATGCTATTGTGATAGCTATGTTGGCTAGCTTGCCAACAACTTTCCTAACACAGTCAAACATCAAGCAAGTGCAACACAAGACAAAGCAAGACAGAAAATACGTTACTGAATAGTACAGCAGAAAGTAGCCCCCTACCTGGTGGCTCCAGAAACTCCATAGTGTTACTTTAAATTTTCTTCTAATACACTTTTTGTCAAATTCAGCCAATATCTCCTCATGGTCTGCTAGTTGTCCGTTTTGTGTGCACAGAAATTATTCGGTGTACACAGCCCTGCCTCTGTAAATGGGAAAGAAAATAAATTGTCTCGGACCGAGGGGCAGAGTGAGAGGGCTTTGGTTCTCATGCACAGGGTAGGGCAGAAGGGCTGAAAGGGGGAAGTGGGAGCGAGAGAGCCTGTAAATCTGCCACATGCTAACGTGCTAAACTTTATAACAGAATCCCATTGTCAAGAAGGAGACATGGCAGAGGATCAGCCAAAGTGAAATGAAAATGTAATATGCAAAATGGCAATGTAATCCAAAATTTAAAATTCCCTCGAAATTCTAATTCAGTAATAGGGCCCAGGTTAAAACATCGTGAAGTTTTCCTTTAAGATTCCTTTTATTTACATAAAGCACATTGAATTGCCTGTGCATGGAATGTGCTTTATACTAAACTTGCCTTGTGTTGAAGTGGAATTTGAAATGTTCATAATTTGTTTGTGCTGATCACTCTTGCTTATGCACGGGCTGAATTATCTTTGGGTTCAGGGCGTGGTTTTAGACAGAAGACCTAAAAGGAAAGACGCACACACCTTTACTGAGGATGTAGAAGACAATCGGGGAGCCTCTACTTTTTTGCTGCCAACACCTGTAGAAGAGATTGTCGAGGAGCCTCAGCCACCACTCAAGACCACACACTGGGTGAGATGAGACAGTTGTTCATTTGCTTTGTTTTCATAAATTCATAAATCAAATACAGAATGTCTAACAAGGAATAAACTGTTAACTGACATAAATGTCTAAATGTGAAAAGCCAAGCTTATTTGTTTATTAGTAGTTATGACTGATATTGATAAGCATTCTGTACCATATGTAGATGCTTCCTGTTCCTACCATATCAGTGCTCAGTAGATACGATGTTGTTTCAGAAACGTGTGAGCACTTACGTGTGGCTTCTGCTGGGCTATCCCGTCCTGGTTATCTTTCACTCTCTGGGCTGCCTGCTGTCTTGGCTGCTGGTCGTCACCATACCTGTGGCCAAAATGAATGCCCGTGCAGTGTGCTCAATACTACTTTTGCCACCTGAGGAAGTTCACATCAGCCCTGTAACTGAGGTATTAATTAGTTAATGTTGGTAAATGAATATTAATGACAAATCTAATTAGAACAGCTTTGACGACTGACATTATCACCAAAACATTCTCTAGCCACAGTCTGGTGAGGACACGGCTCTGCTGTGCTGCAACCATGCTATCAATGGCTACTACTACAAGTACACGGTGGATGGGATCAACGTGTTTGCTGTCAGTATCTTTTGTGAAAAGTGTGATCAAGTTCAGCCTGTTGTTCAATAATGGTCTTGTTTTTATTATTAACTTCATCATTATTAACATAGTTGTTAAGTAGATGGATAATCCTAAAATGTGTTAGATGTCCCAATTGTTAGCCTTTGCTAGTATGATCAGTCACATACAGTATGTACTATTGGTTTGCTGAAAGCTACTAGTTTGTGTCAGATAACTAAACAGATGCTGCTGCTGTCTATTGTGCTCACTCTTCCTTCTGTTGAATTCCTTGACCTGTCATTTTTAGACCTTTTACCGCTGGTCATTATTGCTCTGGTAATTGGTTACGTGGACAAAGACAATAAATTTGCCTCTTCGGAGGTCAAATTTGCCACAGCCATTGGCTCAATCATTCCTTTGTCCTACTACATTGGTATGGGTATCGCTAGGTGAGGGCATGGTAAACTTTCACACACTTGATGAGATGTCGAATATATAACCATAGATGGTGACTCTTTGTAGATAAGAAAGAGCACAAATTCACTGGCCATTGAGAATGCCACCTGTTTGTGGTATGTTGCTCAACTCAGCAAATTAACTTTGATTCCCTTTCCCGTCAGTATTTCAGCGCAGAGTAACTTTGCTGTTGGTGCAGTTGTGAACGCCACATTTGGCTCCATCACGGAGATGACCTTCTATATCACCGCCCTGATTAGGGGACACAGCCAAGGAAACCAGTGTCTGCAGGAGATAGTAAAGGCTGCCCTGACTGGAACTCTCCTGGGATGCATTCTCTTCATCCCCGTCAGTATTGTGCATACGTGCGGCCTAGACTGGATGCTTCATTACATAGCATGCAACAGCATGCAACCTTCTTTCCATTGTAGTGAAGATGAATGTGGTTACAAACTGTATCAGCAACATGTACACATCTATTAGCCATGCCATTTGTTCAAAGGGGATTCAAGTGCTATGTGGTTTAGAAGTTAAGAGTCAGTTTTGGAAATCTATCTTTATTTCTTTAAAAAATCAACAGTGGGGTCAATTCAGTACAGTGGCCAGGTGTGGTTATTCAGATGTTTTCACCGGTTTGTTTACTTAAGTAATTGGTTTATTTTCACATTTTATTGTTCTAACTTGCTCTGTGTACCCTATAGGGGATCTGCATGGTCATTGGTGGACTGAGACACAGCGAGCAAAGGTTCAACAGTCGCTCTGCCGGAGTCAGCTCATCACTGCTCTTCATATCCATTGGAGGTAGGTAGAGTAGTGATAGGTCCATGCATTATTTAAATGTTATTCCCCTACTCCACACTGGTTGGGAAAATAAATTGTTCTTAAAGCGACACACTGTGATCTTGTGCAACATGATTCACAAACCTGTTTGCTGTCATTGCAGGGGTGTTTGCTCCAACGATGTTCTCTAAGGCCTATGGCAATCTGATCTGTGAAGGCTGCAGTTCCACAGGGACCAATGCCTCAACAAATACTACTGGTCCTTACGTTTGCCACAACTGTCACTATGACCTGGTGAGCCTCGTCTGTCGGTTGGAATGCACCATTTAGACTTAATGTCACACGTGTTACGGGTGTACCGTTACTGACTCTGTCTATGTTGGTTACCATATGCATTGTAGAAATCCTGCAGGAACTTCGAACTCGGTTCCATCGAACTGCGCAACATAGTTTGTTGAAAGGTTGATGCTGAAATCTCTTCCTTTGTTTTATCAGGGTGAAAAAAACTCCACCATGTTCCATGACCATATTGAGTAAGTGTTATAATCCTATCGGGCTCTGTGTAGGTTTGTATTGAAATATTGTGAGTTTTAAATTGAAATCCTCCCTCCCCTAGGCCATTGGTGTACTCTGTCTCTGCACTCTTACCTGCTGCCTACATCATTGGTCTCATCTTTACTCTGAAGACACACTCACACATCTACGATATCCAAGTTGGTGATAGTAATGGTAAGTAAAAATTACTTGGGATAAAGCCATGCCGTAAATTTCAGTATATCATGTAAGTGAGTGTGTGTGTGTCTCCACAGCATCTGGACACCTAGGGGCTGTGGTCCTCTGGTCACGGTGGAGAGCTTTGTTCATTCTCATCGTGGCCACTGTGCTAATGTCGGCCTGTGCAGACCTGACCACAGAACATATTCAGCCAATCCTCAGCCAGCCTGGCATCTCCCAGGTTTGTCCGCCACTGACAAGATGAAATATAAAAAAGAGCAGAAGTGTATGCCAAACCATTTTTGCACAGATCACTCATTTTCTGTCTTGACAGTATTTCATTGGTGTCACCGTGATTGCTATGGTGCCGGAAATTCCGGAGATAGTGAATGGAATCCAGTTTGCACTCCAGAATAATATCAGTTTGAGGTAATTTCAATCTCAGTTTAATATTTTGATTTTCAGGCCTTAATTTGTTTCACTGAGCATGGATTAACTGATGTCCTCTTATTCTGCCACAGCCTGGAGGTGGGAAGCTGCATTGCTGTGCAAGTGTGTATGATTCAAATCCCTTTACTGGTCCTCTTCAATGCTGTCTATGTAAGTCTACAAAAGTGTGTTTGCAGTAGCTTCTTGGTTGTTTTGTGAGGTGGCCATATACAAGCACTTGAGACACATAAGCCTCGGACACATGATGGAGAAAGAGAAACATAAATAGTGGTTGCTGGAAATTGCTTTTAAGTGTAATTTAGGGATTACATGAATTGTGTAATGTGTATTACACCTTCTGGGTAAACTCTCAATTTTCTATCATCATTTTATTAATGATTCTTAAATAATCAAAGGATGTCTTTGTCCGTAGGATGTTGGCTTTGTCCTCATATTCAGTGATCTCCATCTATGGGCAAGCATTTTCAGTGTGATTCTTGTTAACTATATTTTCATGGATGGCAAGTCTGATTATTTTCAAGGTGAGAATTTCCACTACGTCTTCCTTTCGGTTCTTGTGTTAAAATTGATCATGGACTGTAGGCAGAAAACAATTTGACGTTTGTGTGTGTGTGTGTGTCTGGGGTGTAAACATGCACTGTTCATCTCCACAGGTACTGCTCTGGTAGTGGTTTACCTCATACTTATGGCTGTGTACTTCTATGCACCCTCCCCTGCTGGCTGCTAAGCAACTGATGAGGTCAAAGTACTGTCATTTCTTACTTGAAAAGGGTCCGGTCCAAAATGTCTCAGCTTCATCTTTCGAACTCGAAGGATTTCGTTTGCACCTTTTCTATGAAACTGATAATATAGATATTTTTAACCTCTTAAGATATTTTGTAAATGTATGATTTTGGTTGGAATTTCTTGTTTGTTTGTTTGTTTTTGTTCTTAATGAGATCTTGCTGCTGATTTGAATGCTGAGAGGGAAATGTGTGAAAATTAGATTGAGCTAACCCTTTATCTGACACATTCTCAATTGCAAAACTGTAATATGTCAGAGTTGAGTGTGTTTTATTTTATTATATTAATTAAGTGTATCTTAACAGTTTAGTTATCTAAGGAGAGAAAAAGAGTATGTTTGTATGTATGTTTGTACATGAAGTCACTTTTGTTGAACATAAACCAAACCTTACTAAACCATCCTAATTTGTATCAGTCTGTGCATTGCATCAAAGAATAGATTCTTGATAGGGCTTGGCATTAATTGTGGTTGCTGTCTTTGGAAGTAGAAGTACCCACCATTTCATCTTCATCCTTACAGACTACCTTATTTCTAAGGATGTCTCAGTAGATCACATGATTAGCCCTCTCAGGCCTTGCCTCACTGGTCAGTGTTCTACTTGTAGTTCTGAACAAGATTCGGGGCAAATTTCAATCTGCTGGCTCTGCTGAGTTCACATCAGCTTGCTGCTGACGCAGATTCTGAACCCTTTATGAATGCAAATTGTAGATTGTTTGAAAAGGCTCAAAAACATTAACATGGTAAGACACTAACCACATTGTACGAGACTGAAGGCCAGGGATAATACCTTCTCATATTGCCATCAGATAGAAAGACAGATGGCGTTTTCTAAAATATATGTATATTGTCAGCATTATTTCATAATAGCCTTGAGAAACCTGATGATGATTTAGCACTCTTTGCAGGTGATTGGGTTCGTTCATATTTAATTTAATACAGTGCACTACATGAAATGTGGGTACAATCACTCTGTCTGACAGTCTATTTATTCAGTTCATCCAACAAAGAAATGGTATAGTTATTTCAGAAGGCTTCTGTGGGCTAGGGTCGTGAGGACTACACAGGCATAACTTTAATTCTGCTGACACCCCCACTTTTAATTACTTTGCTGTTACATGTTTCAATGTTGCATACACAGCACAACACAATGTTGCCTTATCATTGTAAACAAACACATTTACATAAAGTTTCTGTAACATAGTCCACTCTTTACAAATACAAACTCCTTTTCTCCTATCATTATTATGGATTCTTTCTTCCATACGATACATCACTCAAGGTTTAGTAATAACAATCCACCACCACTATTTCCAAACTAATTTGTGCCATTCCTTATTATTTCCTGTGTTCAATAAATGGCGTTGCAGGTTTGCATGGCAATCTGAGTATAATCTATAAGAGCTGTGGCGCTTGCTTGGCATTGAAATCTCAAGAGACTTCCAGAACTGTGAAGTCCCTTGGCTCTAATCACCACTTTGAAAGGTGTGGGGACTCACCAGAACAAGCTCAACATAGCCTGGCCTGTATGTCCCATTTTCCATTGGAGTGCCAGGGTATGGTATTTGAATCTACTTTCCCACTCCAATTATATCTTGGTTTTACTGGTCTCTGCAAATAAGAAATAAAAACACAAGTAATCCCTTTGTTTTACGTTTGCTGCAAAATATTTGATACACAAGAGGCAAAACAGTAGTTTATGATTTTGTGTATCCTTGAAGAGAAACAAATAAACTAAAGTGGAAGTTGGATCAATGTGGTAACGTACATTATACAAAACAAATAGAAGCACATTGTTATAGGCACTATAGGCATATATATATATATAGGCACAATAGCCTTCACCACCATCACAATCATCATTCTCTTATTTGAAAACCATTTCAAACTAAAAGGATAATTTAATATTCTTCAGAAGGAGAGGTCAAAACACGAATTAAGGGTATAAGTAAGCAAATATGTACATAGTTAAGTAATCCTACAAACAAACTTTTTTCCCGTATATTTCATGTCATACAAATTGATTTAAATTTAGATCTTAGGCTGTAAAATTCAGTTCGAAATTGCGGGTTTACAACAGCATAAATTATTGGATTGGTGACAGATGTCATGCAGACCAAGGAGACACTCAGTATGTCCAAGTCCAATGCAATTTTCATCTGAAATACACAAAAGTTTGTGAAAATCAAGCATGGAAAGTCAATCCTTTCACTAAATCATACATATAAAGAATAATTGATGTCAAGGTCATTACAAGCTATTGTCTTAATTGTTTTTTTAGTGTATATTACGCTTTCTTTTTTTTTGTCCAGACCTGCTATCTCATTCTTTTTCTATTAACATCTCAACAATACATCTTAGGCTTCTTGATTTGTATAAATAAAAAATATTGAATTAGTAAAATGATTTATATTTGTAATAATATTATAATGTCTATATTATGCATGACCATGTCATGTCTAAGATCCTTGTTTATTCCTATTCTGAGTTGTAATAGGCTATAACACTATAAATGTTGAATATCATGTGCGTCCTAAACAACAGGGTTATTTAACATATTTTAAATGTCTACAGCCTATAATAACATCTTCTGTGAGTCAGTAAGCTACAAACAGTTTGTTGAAGAAGTTTTGAAGAAATACTTACAGTTGTGTAATTAATAAAGTGGATGAAGTAATTTGCAAGGCTTGCCGCGATTAATGGTGTCCAAAATAACAGGAAAGTAAGAATGATGTAACCGGAGCGTTTTGCCAATTTGCCCTCTTTATTTTTCTTAGACCTGTCTGAGTTAAGGTGGGATGGCATCATGCAGACAGCACCTACTACATCACCTTGATTCTCAGGTTCCGGCGGAATGGTTGTTTTGTTGTCTGTCGGTTTTTCTCCAGCAGACTGTAACGTTGCTGACTCCGATACGGTATTCAAAGGCTGCGGTTGGAGTCCACAATCGTCCTCGCGCTTATCAAGGTCTATCAACACGACTGCTCTGGTCTGCGAAGAAGAAACACGCTGTGTCGAGTCACTGTTTAAAGTGAAAACTCTAGAGGACTGATTTGTTTCTGTGTGATGTCTGTCCAATGTTAAATCATGGTCCGTTGCGTGAAATGGCGCGGAAACAGTATTGTTTTCATGCGGTAATATGTTGTCCGTAGAGACTTGTTCCTCTTGCGCACGAGAAGTAAAATCCGTCTTGACAGTGACTTTTGGTACGATTTTAATAATTTCCTTTATCGTGCTTTCATTATTTACCTTGGTGCTCTTCGCGTTTCCATTGGTGTTATCAAGGGTCAGCACTATACCTTTGTCAAATATTTTTCTTCTATGGGCTTTTACTACGATAAAGATACGAGCATAGAATCCAACGATGACTGCCAGACAAGCAGTCCACAGTGGCATTAAAATATACATTCCAAATGTGTCGTGTGACGGGAGTTTTTTTATGTCCAGTCCCTTGCACTTTATATACACTGGAGAGTCCTTCACAAACAGTAAGCAAAGAATAGATAAAATAATTGCCACTGTCCAAGTTGAAGGAATCCATACCATAACCCGTTTACGCCGTTCAGTTGTTTCGAATGGGTGTGCTATGGCTTTGTATCTCTCAGCGCTGATACTAGCCAAAGTAAGCAGCTGGACACAACAGGTGATGGAGAACGAAGCAAACTGTGCGTTGCACAATGAAAATCCAACTTGATCAGTAGTGTCTCCATTTAGAACAATGACTAAAATTAACGGGCAGTCGATAACGCAACGTAAAAAGTCTACCACTGCGAGATTAACCAACAATGCATTGTTGGACGTTTGTAAGGACTTTTGTTTATGCACAGCCCATGTCACGAACACATTTGCTGCAATGCCAACGAATAGAGTACAAACTAACAATGCGCAACTGGTTACCTTCAGAACCAAACCGACGAAGTTTATACGCGCAGAAATGTTCATAAACTCCAGTACATTTGAAATGTTTCCTTGCATTTCAGGTCAAAAGAATTACAGATCACACTCGAATTACACCCATCACATAATGGATATCACTCTAAAAGGAACGACCAGGTCATCCGACTACATGTTAGCCGCACGTTGAAGAAGGAACAGAGCATTTTCTGATATCTGGAGGTGACAGCTTTGTGCACTCTTCAATTAACACCCCGTTGCGCTCTGGAGACCACCTGGGAACTCTTTGTGAATTTCGCCAGTTTGTGCTTGGCCTTGTACGTACTTGCATAAATAATAGCAATTATATCTCAGAATGGGGTGAATTTAATTGGATCTTCTGCCTTCCTTCGGGAATTCAAGTCGTGGGTTACATGGTATACGTGTAGGTTTACGTCGTACCACAAGGACAGTCAAAGACAAATGTCGGTTTATTGGAATCATGGCAAACAGAGACCCTTGATCGCACATCATGGATAGATACAACTTTCGATTATTTTTAAACTGCATGCTGCGAGTTTTCTTTACCCGGTAGGACATATTATGTAAGCTTTTCCGAGTTCTCCCTATGAATTACCACCTATTTGCTTTGCGTTTGCGTTACATTGATTAAAATCGATATAAGTAAAATGGATCCTACTATAACGAAGTACTATTGGTGTCATATGTCGATTTATCAACACTTCTTTTCATCTTCTTCTTGCCTTATTTTTTTCTCCAAATGTATTTTTTACGCTGCACTGTTGGATCATTAGATCAACCAGAACTTAAGATTTTTTCCATAAAGACACCATACATACAATTGTGCCTATTGGTTTAAATTAAACAAATATTTGATTCATACTTTCCTATTTTAGCATTCTGATAGCTGTGTTGTTTGCAACAGGCACAAACACATATATAGTCTGAATACAAATTCAAGAAGAAACAAGAATTCCGAGCTTATACGGTGCTGTGAAATCATGATGGTAGATTTTTTTTTTTTTTTTTTTACCAAAGGTGCTTATATACCTGTACACCACTAACTGAAAAGAAAACATTTCATCCCAAAAGTATAATTAATGGGCAATGTAATATTATAACATGGTGATGGTTCAGGGGTTGTAATGTTAAACCACTAGCCAAAGGATTTTTGATTTGATCCCCATGTCATCTGTAGTGATGGGATGAGCCAGAGTAGCAGGGCTTTACACTGGTCTACTGAAGCTCTTAACATCTCACTTGCTCCAGGGGCATGGCACTGCTGATAACCTTTCACTCTTATCCCCATCCAAGTTTTAACTGTGTGTGTGTGTGTGTGTGTGTGTGTGTGTGTGTGTGTGTGTGTGTGTGTGTGTGTGTGTGTGTGTGTGTGCAAGACATCCGACTGGGATATGCAAAATATTTACAAATCATGGTCACATTTAACACAAAAATTGATTATAATTTAAAAAAAAACACATCAGTGGAAAATAAGTTTGATAAAACGTTTTCCCTGTTAAAATTCATGATTACACTTGTGCATAAGAGACATGAAACAGCTACAAGTGATATGATGGACTGACATGGAAGTGTGGTCAGACAGGCTGAATCCTGCTCGGAATGCTGGTGATTCGGCTGCTGCGCTGGAGAGCTGCCATCACGAGGCTGCCAGTCTGTGTGCCACGGGGGATGTAGCGGCCACAGGAGAGAAACTCCAAAGCACAGTCACGGAACTGTAGGTGACAAGGACACAGCATGGGGTTGGATTCAATTGGTTAAGCATGTTAATAGCGATTCTAATTCTAAGTGTGCATGCATGTGTATGTGTGTGTGAGAGAGAGGGATAGTTAGTGAGAGAGTGTGTGAGAGAGAGAGGAATAGAGACAAAGAAAGAGAGGAAAAAATTTTGTCCCACCTGTTTGTTTGACAGAATATAGATGATGGGGTTGTAGACAGGGCTGGTTTTGGCAAAGTACATGGGCATGGTAGCAACCAGTGGTGGGATTTCAATATCTGGAGCTGTGACCACCACAACAGACAGAGCTGTGTATGGCAGCCAGCAGATGAAGAAGGCAATGATCATGGAGAAGACCATCTGGCTGGCGCGGTCATTCTCCTCCAGGCTCGGCCTGCCTCCCTGCAGCTCCACGCTCCTGTTCAGCTTCAGGGTGAAACATTGTGTACAAGAAATAAGAGTCATTATATTAAACCTCCAATCACTATAAAGACTTTGTTATTCGTTTCACCAGGATCATATGAATGATGTGATGCATCGTGCATCAAAGCAGTGAGCAAACTACTTTGTGAAAGCTAACAAGCCTACAAACTTTTGTAAAATCTGTCTTATTGTACTGTAGACCAATCTAGTGTCGGCTGAGTGACAGCCATTTTACATGCAGTCTTGGCAAAAAAGAGAGGCACCTTTTTCATGTTTAGAAGGACTTTGACGTAGCAGTAGATGATGATGGCTGTAGGCAACAAGAAGCACAGTATTGTGTAGAGGATCAGGTAGCTGTAGTTGCTCCAGGACCTCTCCTCCCAGCCCAGCGAGCATGACGTCTGTACTCCCTCAGGGCCATACGAGCTCCAGCCCAACAGCGGCGCCACAGCCCAGAAGAGGCAGAAGAGCCAGACAAACAGGAGACCCTGGCAGCTGCGCCGCCTGTTCAGTTTGAAGCCGGCCATGGGCTTGCACACCACTCTGTACCGCTCATATGCCAACAGCGTCAACGTGCACAGGGAAACCAGACCTGTGACGAGAGGGGTGCATAGTGCTGTGATCACTGATATGAACTTCAGAAGTGTGATATGTTGCTCAATGTGACAGAAATTAATTGGAATTAAGCCACAAATGTACCTGTAATAACAAATACAATTTCTAGGTACATAACAATATCCTGCAAAATCCCTTGGGCAACTTACCAAAGTAATTCACGGCAAATCCTTGAAATATGCAAAATTCATCCCCCAAGAAGAAATAGCCTTTGTAGTTGGTGAGTGTCACGATAGCAGAGCCACAGCAAGCAATCATCAGGTCAGACACAGCCAAGCTCAGGATGATAACATTCATAGCATTGAGGAGGTGCGGGTTCTTCAGCATGACCGATATCACCAGTGAATTGTTGAAGACCGATAAAAGCGTATTGATAAACATGAGGAAAGAGATGATGCTATAACCCACCCGGGGGAAAATTGTGGGTGCTTCTGGGACTTCCGTCCATAGGTCCATGTCAGCTGGGGTGATACTTTCCATCGTGGCTTCATTCACCACTGAATCAGCCAGGCTCTGAACGGGTGACTTTGGCTCCTCATCGATGCTTCTGCTCTGCTCTAGGCAAGTGATCTGATTCTTATCCATATCTAATACCCCAGGAGAGGGAAGGCTCAGATTGTTTTTTGACAGGATTGTCACGGTTCCACTTTAGAGCAATCTGATTAATTATTTTTAAGTAGCTTTAGGATTACCACATTTTAATCTCAGAAACATATTATATATCTCTGGAGCAAGAGTTTATGGTTCATTTGTGTTTAACGTCACTCATATAAATGTTCAGCGCTAATATAAAACCTGGCCCGTCTTGAAGAAAGTTCAGTTGTTCGTGTGAATAGTGAAGAAATTTCAGTTGTTCGTGTGAATAGTGATATATTTAAAATTTAAGTGAGCATCAAAAACAACACAGTTGTTTTACATTTCTTAATAAGAACCAAACCACTTTTAATATACAATGAAGGACAAGTTACATTCTGAAGAACTGTAAAATACAGACCAGAAGTCATTATTCATTCAGTTTTGAAAGGATATTCCTCTATAAACAGCTGGCAAAAACAATGAATTTGCTGGACAACAAATATCCTTATATCCTGAGAGCTCCCTTCCTAGTCACAACAAAAGATGACTCTTACACCATGAACCATGATGTCTAGTCTAATCTTATATATTGTTTACTTAGGTTTTGGTTAATACATGTGCAAGACATTTAAACAAAACACATTCAATGTAACTCCTGTCACCAAATAAATATAATATTTTTTTACAGTACCTCACATTAGGTTTCAAAACAGCAAAATATACATGAGATCTCTTACGAAGCTGCTCTAAGTCATCCTCCACCAAATTGGAACAGCATATCAAACCATAACTACTCTCCGTATACGTCTCTACATCAACTTCTCTCTGCATCACATAGCACATTGATGGTTATGCATTCATATAAAAAAACATATCCCTTTTATAGAAACACTTTCCACAACCACAGCCAATCTTTCACACCACTCCAGTTCTATGGAAATAAAGCTTATTATATAAAAAAAAGGTAGTTGGCCTTACTTGTGTATAAGGTGAGGGTGCAGCTGCCTCATATAGTAATGTCATTATATTTATATGTGATTCAGTGATGGAAGATACTGAAGCAAATGCTCCATGCTAAAGAGCCTACCATTTTATTCCAGCAGTATAGGGTGCTATATTGCTAAACATACATTGAGTGCAGGATTTATGTGAGACCATAAGGCATTTACAGAAAAAAAAGTGAATGGCTTGTACACAGTCACAATCAGGGGTGATTCAGTATTCAGCATCTTCCACTACAGGCTGCTTCATCTTGAGCGGTGCGATTGAGAGAAAGAGCATAGAGATTTGAGTGGCTTTGCAGGATCTCAAGTATTCCCTCATTTCCAAATACAGGCATCACAGAGACAAAGATATGTGTAGCGTACAACTTGGTCCTGTGTTCCCATTCTGAATTAGAAAGATTTTTGCCTGAATTTAACAAACACGAAAAGCCATGAATATATGAAGTTGAATGTAAGATCCAGTCATATAGCATAACAGACCAGTTAAATGTATTTCTAAAAGGCCAGTGCAGAACTCATAATGATCCAATGAAGCCTGCTAAATGATGAATACTAATTGACCTTAAAAAAACACAGGCTTAAAAATATAATGATAAATATTATACTATATGACTATACTAAACTATGTAAAGCGAATATTCTGGGCTTTTAGCTAAATATAATTTAAAAACAAAGGCGTTCCCTTTAGCTTAGTTCCCTTGGACTGCTTCTTATGTAACTAACATACCTGACAGGAAATCGATAATCTGGGCTTAGTGCGTAGGAGCTCTGCTCAGAGTCCTCGTTTGATCTTTATGATGGAGGGAATGTGCTCCCAACGCCTGAACTACCCTGCTCTGGCCAGAGGGGGGACTCATGCTGCAGTGGAGTGCGTCTGGGGAAGAAGGTGTGCTGCAGGTCATATTCGAGGAGGCAGCTGATGGAGGCCATGTAGATGTCCGCAAAGCGTGAGAGGCGTCGGGAGAAATAGGTGGGGTTGTGGTAGGTGCGGAAGAGGCTCCCAAACTGGCCGTTGAAAATGTCCTTGGTTCGTGACCTGCCGGGGACAAATGAAAAATGAGCTCCCAGTCACTGTGATTTAATATTGTGCAAAGCTGATAAATTGTGATATTAGGAGTGGGTAAGAGACTGAGGGGTGCAGTCTGGTTTGTCATACTTTATGTCCTCTCTCTCCTTGATCCATTGCTCAACTACTGCTTGAGAAGCTGGATCTCTGCACACCTGTTGAAAAGAGAAAAATAATGAGAGCAAAACATAAGAGCAGCCAATCAAGGAGGAAGACACTGCAGAAAAAGGTGACTTGACAATGCCTCAAGACCTGCTCAATGTTTCAAAATGAGGTGACTTGACAATGTAGTTTCTGATTCCCTACATGAAAATGCTTCTACATCCACCATAATGACATCATTCTGAAGGAAAAGAGAATACATCATATTTTACAATATCTTTCTAGCTTCAGGTTTAATGAAATGTAATTTTAAGGTGAGCAAAACTGCGAAGAAATATAAAGGCCTGAAACAGATATACAAGATCCATACAACAAACAACCCTTTCTTTTAATTGGAATTGGAAAGGCAAACGCACCTGTCCATGGTAACTGACTTTTTGGTAGAGCATCAAATCTGCATATGTTACAGCCATTTACCTGAATTCATTCTTCTTCTCTGGTACTAACAAGACACTATTCAGAGGCTTTCAGGGGGAGACCCTACAGACCTCAACAGTGACAGCATGGCCAAGGGGACCTTCCCAGCTGCAACCATCTCACCTGCATACGCTCCACCAATCCTGTCAGACACTGGAACCAGGTCATGGTGTGGACGTACTCCTCTGTGTTCATAATCTTGATCTCCTTCCGCAGCTCTGGGATGATGGCGCCCGTCCTCCAGCCATGTTTCAATGTCAGGTCCTGAGGAGTGTAGAAGAATCACGTCTTAAGTAACCCACAGTCCCCTTTGCACCCTGGGTGAAGGTGAGCAGGTAGCAGCACATAGCTAAAAGATCTTACCGCCAGGTCACTATAGATGTGGTCGCCAAAATACAGCACCTTAGAGCCCCTCCAACCTGTGAGCCTAAGGAACTCATACAGATTTCCCTGAAAAGGCAAAATCCCAACATTAATCACATATACCTAAACCTGCATGGCGTGCCTAGTACCTATTGAGTATTACCTACAAATGATGTGTACATTCAGTACATGATTAAGTACATGATGATGATTATATTAATTATATACATAACATTGTGACAAACTTCTTACAATAGGGCAAAATGAAACAGGCTTAATGTTGCACCTGTTTATAAATCTGTCCCTTCTCCAGGCGATGAATCCTATCCCACAGCAGCACTCCTTTATCAGTAACACGTCTAAATGGTCTTCAAACACACAAACACACAAAATAAACTGACATTGACTTTGGTTTGTTTTGTTTGTGAAATTGATTTTGGGGGTCGACAAGGTAACAGTTAAGTTTATTTATTTATTTGACAAATGCCAATAGACTCTGTTAGTTTCCATTAAAAAGGGTTTTTCTATGGATGCTTTCATGACTCAATCCAATCTTTCCTGGTTTGGAATGATGCTAACACTCAGAAGAGGATTTACTTCTGGGGTGCACATGCTTACTTTCTCCTGTCATTGAAGAAGCCAGGCTTGTCAGCCTGCACTATGACAACTTCAAAGAGATCCCTCCAGTCCTTCCCCACTATGTAGTTCATCCCTCGATCACTGTCAATTAATGAAACACAGCAAAGGGACAAGATAGACATTAACATCTAATGCAAGGACATTTTCTAATTAGCACAACCCAAAAACATAAATGTTTACTTACACAAAGTCAAATGGACTATTGGTGATCAGGAACATTTTCTTCCCAGTTTCATACAGTTTCCTCAAAACTGCATGGGTCTGCTCACCATAACAAATATACTTCTCTAAAAAAAAAGAAAGAAAGAAAACACAGTCCAGCAAATCCACGTATCAGACGCGTAGGAAAATTGAATGAAAATAAAAAAGTTGTCATCTCTGTTGGACAACAACATTGCAACACATTGAATCTATTTGCTTTTAGGGAACAAATGTCAAGGACAGCGGTGTGGCATGAACAGAGCAAACTGCAAAAATGTAAGATGCTATAGCTTGGTAAAAATGATTTATACAATCTTACCAATATCTGCCTCAACTGCTCGATACATAATACCCTTCACATGGACATCTCCTATCGCCTCCTAGAGAACAAGAGATAAACGAGAATAAATAACAGTTTGGTTTTGTTACAGGAAAGGGGACAAAACGATGACAGGAAATAGTCCAAATTCATAATCCCATATTAAGGCCTAGGAATTTGTACAACCTCATCAGCAAAAACATTTTTTTTTTTGTATTTTATGTCATGCTAAATATATAGCCTCATCCAACTACAAAGAAGCACCAGAGGACTGACAGATGGTACCGTCAGACCACCTCCCTACATTAGAGTACTCTACATTAGATTACTCTACAAATCTCAAACATCCAGCAAACAAAAGTGATCATCATGAATCGTGACCTGCTTTCACCTTCACATCTTTGTATAGATGGACTGGTTCGTAGTCAATGTTATGTTTCATGAAGTAATCATTAACACAACAAAGAAGATTCATTTCTGGAAGGGAGAAAATGTCCATGTACTGTTTCATGGTTTGGCCATGAGAGCTCTAAACAGGAGAGAAGAGTTTGAAACCAGTGAGTTAAGCAGCAACCTGATGTTTAGAATGGCAACACATGAGACACACAGTTCACACAACACGACTGAATATCCACCAACACTTTGTGCCTTTTTATCTTCTTTATTGGCTCCTGTTTGTATTCAGTTTATACTTACAATAAAAAAGATATGCGATAATATATGTAAACAGATTAAATACAGTTTACAGTTAGTCACCATATCCCCTTCACAATGGGGTGTTGACTGATCTTACCTTGCCATAGAAATCACTCATGATTTCCAGAGGCACATGGCAACCTTCATACATTGCTATAACTTCCTTGTCTGGAACTGGATTTAGGCCCCTGAAAAAGAAACACACACATTGCTCTACAACTGCTGAACAGTGTGAAAAGATAGTAGCTTAATGTTCATAAACGATAGGGATTCTTAAATAAATGTATTACACAGCCTGTACTATTTAAGTTTAAATGTTATATTATGTCACATACCTGTATACGGTCCCCAACTGGATGTAATGAAATGCATCTATCTTCATAAGTAAAGCCTAGATCATACAAATAATTGTTTTACAACATTGGTAATTTGTGTGCAACAATCAAATTAATCACACACACACACAATGAATGCACAGCTGATGCCCCACTAAACATTGTTTGGTAACTGCAACATTTAAAATGCATTGTCTGAATAATATGTATAAATTAAGGTCGGTGCATGTCATATATAAAGTTATATTCAGGCATGAAAATGGGTAAGGGGTGAAAAAGGTGAGGAGGATATTACCCCTCTAGGGGGGTCCGGGGGCATGCTCCCCCGTCAGCAAAATTTAAATATTCCATATTTTAAAGCATCAATCGGATGCATTTTGAGATGCTGTTTTCCAAC
This sequence comes from Sprattus sprattus, assembly GCF_963457725.1. NCBI lineage: Eukaryota > Metazoa > Chordata > Actinopteri > Clupeiformes > Clupeidae > Sprattus > Sprattus sprattus. The sequence continues at coordinate 28,542,810 of NC_137926.1, forward strand.
CTGGGGAGAGCTGGAGAAACTTTTTCAGCCTTGAGTCAAAAAAGATTATGGCCTCCTTACTAAGTATTATGCAAGCCATTTCATGCCAGCCTGTCACTGGGTCTAACATTTACAGTATATGAGGCACAATGTGGTATAGGCACCACAAATGGCTTAATGCATAACCCCCACAAGCGATGTTGGACATGCTGTAACTTAACTGGTCTACTCTTTCATCATGATTGACAGCCAATACAATGTTATGATTTCAATACATGTTTTTGGCAAGGCCCTTTGCGTTCTGTTTGGCAGGTGCTTTGCACGTGGTCATTCCCCACTCACAGCCATATCATCCAGTTATTCAACATAATAAATCAGCAGCGAAGAAAACAATACAATCATATTTTCTTGACAAGAATTCCATAAATGAAAAGAGATCTTTACATGTGGCATCATTAAGCACTTCTCAAGAATATATACATACAGTGTATATACAGTACCAGTCAAAAGTTTTGACACACCTTTAATTATTTTGAGAAATGTTGTCTTTACTTTTATTATTTTCTACATTGTTGATTAATACTGAATACATTTAAACTACGAAAGAACACATATAGAATGATGCACTAAACAAAAAAAGTGTTATCTACCCTGTAGAAAATAATAAAAGTAAAGAAAAAACTTAAAAATAAGAAGTTGTGTCCAAACTTTTGACTGGTACTGTATATGTAAATATATACATATATATATATATATATATATGCCTTTTTGAGCAGAGCACCACTGAAGCCTTCCATGTGACTTTGCAGCCATGCTCACCTTTCTTGTCACCAAAGTGCTTATCATGTCAGTGCTCAGGGTTGCTCTGTATTGGGTCTTGTTTATGGTAACAAGACTGAAAATCGTCATTTGACGTCATGATTTGTTTTATACCTGCAAGGCTTGTAGGTTGACTGGCTGCAATAGTAGAAATAATTTGCTACGTTAGCAAAGACTATTGCAATGGTCAATTTGCCCCAACAGAGCAATTCAAAGTTAGAACAGGGAGTCTCCGTGGCGTTTGAAAAGTAAAAGTGAAAAGTTTTTTTTTTAATTATAATAATCATATATATTTATGTATTATAAAATAAATATTCATATTTCTCTAGTTATCTGTGTTACGAGTGTCATTTCTGCATGATTCCGATCATTTCGAGCATTTTTATTATCAAAATCGCTGAATTTGAGCATTTCCGGTTCCCAGTGACAGTGATCGGCCATAGACGTGCCGTGGACTGAGGCAAATGCATTGCTGTCTATGGACAGCTGAGCCAGTGCCTCAGTAGGGATTGCGCAATCACTCCAAACTGGGTTTTACGCATGCGTGCGCAAGCGCAGTTGAGCTCAAAATGCCTTGAAAAATATTGCTACTGAGGCAGGCAGTAGCACGGATTCAGTGAAGGGGGCGAGCATGAGCGCAATTCTCGGGTATATAGTCTGACGTTGGACTTCTTCTACACACTTCTACTTGACCTTGACAGCGAAAATGGAAGATTGCATTGCTAACCTGAAGCAGTTCTCAAAATTGGACTTGCAGTCCAAACGTGAAATGATTAATAATGGGAGACCAATGGCGGAGCTAAAATGTTTGCTTCAAACGACGGGACCGAAGGTATTGACATTGCATTGGAGTGTTTCATGTTTTCCAACGGGACATATTCATGCAGAACACAAACCTCGCTAAAGGCTGCTAGGTGCAGTGGAGCCGTGAATGGATTAGGAGCTTGCGAGTGCAGTGCACCAATTTTAAATTATACCGGTCAGTAGAACATTTTGGTATTGTGTGCTATGTCTGTGGTGTTTAACTGTTTGCTTGTTAATACGTTGTGTAAATAAATATGTAAATGTCAACTTCGAATTCAAGTGTCTGAGTTGCAAAAAAAAAAGTAGCAAGCTAAGTTACATAAACCTGTGGAAATTGCATTAATACAACAGAGACAACTTCTCACGTTGAGTACACAAGTCTGTGACTCGTTTAATTTAACAAGCATAAATCCGATAAACAAGATGGCGTTGAACCGTGACTAAACAGGCAACGTCATAATCAACAATGGATATTTAAAGGGACAACGATCCCGTAACAGTCAGTCATACAGTATGCATTATACATTCATATGTAGGTCTGACAACGGTGTGTAGAACCACACTATAACACAGGTGAATTATGTAAGTCACATTCACTACACACGTCCCCCCAGAATTCACCATGTAAGAAAAAAATATATCATCGGCGAGGTGGTCGTATCAATCGGCCAGAACGGCTTTTAACAGGGGGTCGAGGAGACACTACTGTGGCAGGTGTCCCGCCCTGACACGGGTGTGGGGCATGGAGTGTGGGAGTTTTTGGAGGGCGGGGAGCAGGGGGTGGGTGCAGAGCTGGAGGACGCCCGCGTCGTGGGGGCTGGGCCAATTCAATAGGCCTAGCCACGTCCAAATGAGCTGGTTTGAGGCGGTCAATGGAGAGTTTCTCCGGTTTACCGCCCATGTCCACCACAAAATGTTTGTCTCCCGTCTCCAAAACACGGAATGGGCCCTCGTAGGGTGGGCGTAGTGGTCCTCTGTGAGCGTCTTGGCGAATAAAAACGTATTCAGCCGTCTTAAGCCCAGCAGGGATGTGCGACTGAGGGAGGCCGTGATGGGAAGTAGGGACTGGTGCGAAAAGTCTCGCATTGTCCAGTAGCGTGGCCCGCTGGAGGGCCGCTGACCAAGGAACGGTGGAGGCAGGAAAAAAATCCCCTGGAACCCGCAGTGGCTGGCCATAGACCAGCTCCGCGGATGAGGATTGTAGGTCTTCCTTCGGTGCAGTCCTGATGCCCAGCATCACCCACGGTAGCTTGTCGACCCAGTTGCAGTCTTTGAGGCAGGCACGGAGAGAAGCCTTCATGGACCTGTGAAACCGCTCACAGAGTCCATTAGCCTGCGGGTGATATGCAGTTGTGCGGTGGAGTTTCACTCCAAGGCTCTGGGCAACCGCGTTCCACAGCTCAGACGTGAACTGTGCGCCCCGGTCAGAGGATATGTCTGAAGGGGTGCCGAAACGGGCAACCCAGGTACCAATGAATGCCCGTGTCATCTCGACAGATGCCAATGATGTCAGTGGCACAGCCTCGGGCCAACGGGTGGTCCTGTCAACCATGGTCAACAGGTAGGTGAAACCATGAGAGGAGGGTAGAGGGCCAACCAGATCCACGTTGACATGGTCAAACCGCCTCTCTGGCACCGGGTACAACTCTAACGGGGCTTTAGTGTGGCGGTGTACCTTGGCCCGTTGGCAATCAAGGCAGGTGGAGGCCCAATCTCTGACGTCCTTTTTGAGGCCATGCCAAACAAACTTTGCCGCCACCAGCCTCTGTGATGCTTTCGAACCAGGGTGGGAGAGACCATGGATGGCATCAAAGACGCGTCGTCTCCACCCCGTGGGAACAATTGGCCGAGGACTGCCTGTGGAGACGTCACACAGGAGCGTGGTGTCGGCTTCACCAAAAACCACATCCTCTATTTTCAAACCTGTAGTCGAGGTCCTCAAGGTGTGCACGTCTGGGTCTGTGGTCTGGTCCGCTGCCATGCGGCTGTAATCCAGGCCAAGATGGACTGCCCCCGCCACAGCCCGTGACAGGCAGTCCGCCACCTGGTTGTCCTTACCGGCCACGTGCTGTAAATCTGTGGTGAACTCGGAGATGTAGGACAGATGACGTTGCTGGCGGGCGGACCACGGCTCGGCCACCTTTGCCATGGCGAAAACCAGCGGCTTGTGGTCGACAAAGGCGGTGAAGTGTCGTCCTTCCAGCAGGAAACGAAAGTGCCTGATGGCGAGGTAGAGACCCAACAGCTCTCGGTCGAAGGTGCTGTACTTTCGCTCGTTGGCACGCAGTTGGCGGCTGAAAAAGGCAAGCGGCTGCCAGGCCCCGCCAACCCACTGCTCGTAGACGGCACCGACAGCGTAGTCCGAGGCGTCCGAGGTGATGGCGACTGAGGCTGTGGCTGAAGGATGAGCCAGCATGGTGGCGTGCGCTAGGGCTGCCTTAGTGTCGTCAAAAGCCTTGGACATGACCTCAGTCCAGTCCACAGCGTGCGTGGGCTTACCTTTCAAGGCCTCGTGCAAGGGCTGCATGAGCCGAGCGGCTCGAGGGATGAATCGATGGTAAAAGTTCACCATGCCGAGAAACTCCTGTAGGGCTTTCACGGTGAGTGGGCGCGGAAACTGCATGACTGCCTCCACCTTTGATGGAAGAGGGACTGCACCGTCTTTGGTGACTCTGTGTCCCAGGAAATCAATGGTGGAGAGACCAAACTGGCACTTGGCAGGGTTAACAATCAAGCCATGCTGGCTGAGCCGCTCAAAAAGTGTTCGGAGGTGCGACAGGTGCTGAGCTTTGGACGTGCTCGCTACTAGAATGTCGTCCAGATATACAAAAAGAAAAGGCAGGTCTCGTAAAACAGAGTCCATAAGGCGCTGGAAAGACTGGGCTGAGTTTTTAAGGCCAAACGGCATCCTCAAAAATTCAAAAAGGCCAAACGGCGTAATCACAGCCGTTTTTTGGATGTCCAGTGAGTGCATAGGCACCTGATGATAGCCCCGGACGAGGTCTATCTTTGAAAAAATCACCATTCCTGCCAGATGCGCTGAAAAATCCTGAATGTTCGGGACTGGGTATCGGTCAGGTGTCGTTGCCTCATTGAGCCGCCGGTAGTCGCCGCATGGGCGCCAGCCGCCACCGGGTTTGGGGACGATGTGAAGGGGTGACGCCCACGGGCTGTCGGATCGACGGACTATGCCAAGGCGTTCCATGCTGGAAAACTCAGCCTTGGCGACGGCAAGCTTGGTCGGGTCGAGGCGCCGAGCGCGGGCGTAGACGGGTGGACCAGTAGTGGCTACATGGTGCTCCACACCATGCTTCACGGCAGACGCGGAGAAAGTGGGCTGAGTGAGTGTTGGAAAAGCAGCCAGTAAACGGTTGAAGTCATCAGAAATGGATAGCATGCTAGACAGTTGAATGGAGTCAGCCCCGCTAAGCGTGCACGTATATGAACAGAACGTGATGGCGTCGATCAAACGGCGGTTCTTGACATCCACCAACAGTCCATGCGCACACAAAAAATCGGCGCCAAGGAGGGGAACGGCGACCTTTGCTGTAACAAAATCCCAGCCAAACCGATGCCCTCCGAAACTCAATTCAACGTACCTCATGCCATACGTGCGGATGGGGGTCCCATTAGCAGCTTCCATAGGGGGGCCATGGCTGTCAGTCACCATGTCCAAACGGGATGCAGGCAGTACGCTCCTCTGTGCACCCGTGTCGCACAGGAAACGTCGTCCGGAGATGCTGTCCCGGATAAAAAGCAGCCTGCCTAGGCGGCCGACACTCATGGCCACTGAGCGCCGGCCCTGGCGTTTCCCAACCCGCCGAAACTGCATGGCGAACGGCATTTAAGGGCCTTTGGTCCAAACTTTTCATGATAAAAGCACATGCCTGAAGAAGACTGCTGGGGGCCTGAAGACTGATGCCGCCCTGAAGGCTGCTGCCGACGAGAAGAGGTCGCCGCGACGAGTGTGGAATCCTCCATTGTCACCGGAGTGACGTGCGTGGGAATAAGGGCGGCCATGACACCGTGCCCTTGACTTGCAAGAAAAAATGTATCAGCCTCTTCTGCCATTTTTCTACAGTCAGTGATAGTGGTGTTGGCCAATGCAGCTCTGACTTGGGAAGGAAGCTGACGCAGGAAAAGTTGGGTGAAAAGAAAATGCTGTGGGTGTTCACCCAGGAGATCCAGCATACGGTCCATGAGCTCAGATGGTTTGCTATCACCCAGTCCTTGGAGGGAGAAAAGCCTGCTAGCTCTCTCAGCATCAGACAGTTCAAACGTTTTTAACAGGTGGGCTTTGAGCGCTGCATATTTCCCATCAGCTGGAGGATGTTTAAGCAGACTCACCACTCGGGTCGCTGTTGAGTTTCCCAGAGCTGACACAACGTAATAGTACTGTGTTGTATCTGCGGTTATCTCCCGCAAAGCGAACTGCGCTTCAGTCTGGGCAAACCATGCCGACGCTGACGATTCCCAGAATTCGGGGAGTTTGAGAGTAACAGCGTTTGCGGCCATGTTCGAGTCGTGTTTGTGAAAACGTCAAGCAAACAAATATCGGGGTCACCAGTGTGGAAATTGCATTAATACAACAGAGACAACTTCTCACGTTGAGTACACAAGTCTGTGACTCGTTTAATTTAACAAGCATAAATCCGATAAACAAGATGGCGTTGAACCGTGACTAAACAGGCAACGTCATAATCAACAATGGATATTTAAAGGGACAACGATCCCGTAACAGTCAGTCATACAGTATGCATTATACATTCATATGTAGGTCTGACAACGGTGTGTAGAACCACACTATAACACAGGTGAATTATGTAAGTCACATTCACTACAAACCTGTCAAAAGTAGTTACATTAGAAGCTACTTTCAGTTAAACAAACTGCATGCCAAGTCAATGCAATTTTAGGGATCAACACAACTGTCAGTCAGATAAAAACGGTTGAATGGATGAAATTCGTGTGTTCGTATGTTTGTGTTGGATGTCATTGACGTTGACAGGAACTTTTTCTTTGGATTACAAAGAAGGCATCTGAAAACACATTTAGTTTCACTCGTCGCACGGACTTTCCACTTTTTAACTTTCATCATCTTCAGCTGTATCTAAATATCAACAGCATTCTAGTTATCCGGTTGTCTAGAATCTGCATGCAAACTACCCATTTAAAATTAGGGGAGAATTCATTTTAAATGTATGAGCAGCGTCTGGTGTACTTGAAATGACGATATCTATCTATGTATTTTCACTCGTCTCGCCTAAAGTGATGTACTGCTTATTTTTTGTGTTTAATGGCTGCAGGGAAGCCTGTTATGAATAAACATCAGAAAGGTAAAGGATAAATTAGCTTTCGAGGACGCTACTGCGGTACTTGATCAATAAAAGAGCTTAGCTACTGAAAAGTTACTTGGTTTTGTAAATAGCGACGTTACTGCCAAGCTACTGACAAATGTAGTGACGCTACTGCCCATCACTGCCGAGTTGTGCAAAAGGCTACATACGCTTCCTTGTAATGATTAATATCTTATTTGACACGGTGTAAAAGTTCAATTACCACACCGATTGTACGTTTAATTTATTTAATTAGCTGTCGTAAAAGTCAGTTAACTATTGAGCCGCATAACTTATTGTAATAATAATCGTTTAAAAGTAATAGTATTAGACAATAAAACAAAGTTTTTTCAGTTCTGGTGAGATGACAATTTTTAAACCATAAGCATATATACATGTATGATGTATACATTTCTATTTTTTTTAAACAACTAGAGATCGGAATGACGTAATCACTTCCGGTTTCTGTGCCTCACCAGCTGTGAACCTCACCGCACGTCACTGTCTGCTTACAACAGAAAGGAACTTTACATATTCCAATTCAGCTAATTATACCCTGAGGCGTTGGCATACATACTTACAGGGGACAAGCTACAGTTGATAAAAAAGATACAATGTCATCTGGAAATTAAAATCAAAAATCCCCTTACCTTCTGTACATCATAGTGAAGTCCTCTCACCGCAAAATTAGGAATGTACTCATATTCCCGTAGTCCTTCGGGATACTGGCATAATAGTCAAAAGCACAAGGTAAGTTAAATTGAGAAAATATTCTGTCAAAGTAAAGTGTTTTTGCCACGGACAGGCTCGTACATTTTATTATAATGAGGTGTTTAGTCAAAGACAGGATAAAGAGAATAGCATAAAACATTGACTGTCGAAACTATGGAAGTTTATTAGACTCTTTATTCAAATGGCAATGCATTTGTCAAATGGCAATTCAATGTGCAAAGTGACAATGCAATCCGCAGTTCAAATGGCAAACCAGTTGTCAAATGGCAATTCAATGTGCAAATGACAATGCAATCCGCAATTCAGTTTGTATTATTTTGAATAAAAATTTGAATGAACGCTTACTGCATTGCATTTCATATTGACACGGTTTTTTCGACTCTTTATTCAAATGAAAATGCATTTGTCAAATGGCAATTAAATGCGCAAAGTGACAATGCAATCCGCAATTCAAATGGAAAAGCAGTTGTCAAATGGCAATTCAATGTGCAAATGACAATGCAATCCGCAATCCAGTTTGTATTATTTTGAATAACAATTTGAATGAGCGCTTATTGCATTACATTTCATATTGACACGGTCTTTTCGACTCTTTATTCAAATGGAAATTCAATGTAGTAGCTAAACAGCGCCCCCAGTATATTGCATTAGCATTTACTTGTCATCACGCTCTTTTAGTTGCAAAATTCAAATGAAAATGCAATCTGTCAGTCGCCCCATCAAGGCGGGTACCTACCCCTATTAGGCGTATTCAGTCACGTGACCAATATCCATGACAACAACCTTTGCCGGCCATGTTGGGGTCCATGTACGGCACTGTTTTGCAGTGTTTTATACCGCTTTTCTCAAGAAGTTCTTATTTTCTCTTCTCTTCTCTTCAAGTCTAACTCCACGTTTCCATTGGCACGAATTATCGGCAGGCGGTATTTCGCCTAGGGGTCGTGGTCAGAAAAAAAACATGTTTGGCTGTCATGTAGCGAGTGTCAAGTAGCAAGCTCGGCTGCAGTGCAGCGCTTATAGCATTTTAGCAGCTATCTTCTACATTGATCTCCAATTAAAGTGTTAGCACCCAGCTTGTACGGTCTTCGGCAGTTCCTCTACGATACATTTTTCTAAAGAACAACTTATTGTTTTGAACTGTTGTATTATATTGTTTTGCAATGTTGTATTGTTTTGTGTTATGCTGTATATTTTGAGGAATATGTGTAAGCACAGTGACACTTAACTTCCCCGCAACCTTGACCACAGCAGTCACAACTACAAACGAAATCCGGAGTAGCATGTAAGAATTCATTAACTGCATGTTTTTCATGTGTGCATCCATGTTCAGTGGCAGGTGAGGTGAAGTTGAAAAGCTTTGGGTTACACATATTTCTGATAAGGGACTGTGAAGGCTGGGCAGGTTTTGAAGAACTGTCCTGTTTAGCGATCGAAGCCCCAATTCTCCCGGCTCTGTGTTTGAAAAATGAACCACCCATTGCCTGGTCTCTTGTGTCCTCCTCAATTACTTCCATGTCAGTGACAGAAAATTGTATGTTCATTTTTTATTAAAAGATGATTACTTGGCCCAAAAAAGCTGATTCTGATTCTTCTGACATTTAATACATGGACCCCATGTTGAGGTTCACACTAACATATCACGTGACTGACATCACGTGGCTATTGATATGTTGCGGATTGCATTGCCACTTTGCACATTGAATTTCCATTTGAATAAAGAGTCGAAAAGACTGTGTCAATATGAAATGCAATGCAATAAGCGCTCATTCAAATTGTTATTCAAGATAATACAAACTGAATTGCGGATTGCATTGTCATTTGCACATTGAATTGCCATTTGACAACTGCTTTTCCATTTGAATTGCGGATTGCATTGTCACTTTGCGCATTTAATTGCCATTTGACAAATGCATTTTCATTTGAATAAAGAGTTGAAAAAACCGTGTCAATATGAAATGCAATGCAGTAAGCGTTCATTCAAATTTTTATTCAAAATAATACAAACTGAATTGCGGATTGCATTGTCATTTGCACATTGAATTGCCATTTGACAACTGGTTTGCCATTTGAATTGCGGATTGCATTGTCACTTTGCGCATTGAATTGCCATTTGACAAATGCATTGCCATTTGAATAAAGAGTCTAATAAACTTCCATACGAAACACTTATACTAACTGTAGATTGTATACACTTATAATTACATTACATTTCTGAGCCGGTCCGTGGTGAAAACAAACGGTTTACTTTGATACTCAGAAAGATTAAATCTTTTTTTTTTATGTCCATGGTAAAAATTTGAAGAAGAAATTTCTTAAAATAGGGTCCAAGTTTTCCTTCAACACGAAAAGGTTGAATACTGAATGAACTGCACATCACATAGCAAAGAGGTCTTTTTGAAGAATCAATAAGGAAATATACAGCACCAAAAAAAGGAATGCATTTCATTGAAACAAATGAATGTAGGATGAAGAGGGTACTTACTCTGTGTTGTTCTATGAGGATATCCCGTGCAATGTTGAAAATGAGCGTATGAAGGTGACTGGAGTAAAATGCCAAGGTGTAGTCATAGTCAAAGCCATAGATCTCAGTATCTTGTAGGCTCATTTCATTGTTGGCAAATATTGTGTCAGGATTCACTGAATTTTTTAATATAACAGGAACCAATGCTGAAAGACATGAACAAACCCATAATGAAATATGCTTGTATTAAATAGCCCATTTGAACATCCCATTTCAAAGCACCTCATCATATCCCATCAGTCTTTTAACTTCACATAAACAATTTTTGACAATTTCATGTTGACTAAAAAGCACAAAAACAGTAACTGCTCTAGTCTGTTCATATCTAATGTGCCTGTGCGTACAAGTTTCTGCACAAAATTGCATGTTAGGCTAATCTTTCCTCCAACATAGCATTGAGAGAGATGTCACTCTGACTGTCCCACATTACGCCAACAGTGGTGACTTTCTAAAAACAAGTTTATTTTTGGAGAGAAAAAAAACATACATGATTAAGTCTTGAAGACATCATCAAAAACGAACCACTAGTCAAACCCATACCTTCTGACTGCGTTTTAGTTTCGTTGTACATTGACCACAACCAGTTCGTTCTATCCTCGCTGCTTGTGGAGCTGTAGCACATGTTTGGTGTTGACCGACGTCCCCATACTTGCCCGGCAGTCCGCGCCAGGGACAACGGATCAAATGTCGCCTCTAGAAATTGAGCCTTATTTAAGGATCGATGGCCAATAAGTGACCGTGTTCCAGTGTCTGTGTGTAAGGCACTGCATAATGTTGCCAGCCTTTGTAAGCTATCCTTATTTTTGTATCTAAAGAGATTCGTTAGGGACAGCGACAAGGGCGGCATGATTTCCCAGTTTGGACAACCCCCTCTTGATGCTATAACTGTCCCGAATAACACATTGGTCTTCAAAGTTCTTGTCGGGATCCGAGATCGTGATATGCCGGAACAGAAAGATGTACATGAACACTGTTGTGGACTCTCGGTGAACGTCACTTCCTGGATTTACCACAGCCAGTAACACGGCAGAAGGTCTGACCAGACGATTTCTAAATGGGTCTGACCTATCAGTGTTGCATATTGTTTGTCACATGACCATTCGGCTGACTGAATGTAAAGACCTGCACTAGCACTGTAGTTGAATGATGTTTGTTATTGTATAGGTCCCAGTTTAAGTGTAACATACTACCGGATCTGCCAACAAATGTAAAGATCACTTTCTCTTTTCCTTTCAGTATTAACAGAGCAATATGACTCACAATACTTAAATATTTGCCTGACCAGAACCTGCTGTACAAATAGGGTTCTATCTACAGTATACATGTGAGACCTAGATGCAGACTGGAACTTTTTTGCCGGCTTCTCCATTTTGCCTGGCTAGTGTTACTCAAAGCTACTACAGCATTAAGAACTCTGTATGTTCAAGAGTAGGTTCTCAAGAATATGCCATCACCAGAGTCAGATGTAGTAAAAATATTATGGCAAGTACAGCTGGTATTTACAATCATGTTATATACGGTTACCATTACCTTAGTTGTAGACAAGTCTAACTATGTGTCGTCCTCATCCCCAAAGCCATATTACCTCCTACGCTGCTGTTAAATTGCACTAGATTGAAAATGAGGTAGAAAGCATCTAAAACCCTTGGTTTGGGAACCATCTCAAGCCCACTAACGACCTGATGCTGTTGTCATTCATTTTCAAATGGTTTCCCATCTGTAAGCACCTTGCATTGCCTACATCTATTCTGAGATCATTGTGCTTCTCCTTCAAGTAAATATGTCAACATATACCTTGAGTTGTTAGTTTTATGTCTGACCGCATTGTGACATGCAAATGATGGACAAAGGTAGGAGATTGGACTCATAACTTAGATTAGTTGTGATATTTTAATTTGTAAACACTTTGGCAAAAACAACAAGATGGTTGTACTGTAAAGAGATCACAGAACAAAATGAAACCATTTACATCTATTTAATAGAGGTAGTCAATATGTGCTGTACATATATACAAGTAAAACCAGCAATGTCACTGCTTTTCAGTGCCATTGTCTACTGGTTTTAACCCCAATAGTTCAGTCCTTAGCTCTCCTGGTTTGGGTGGCGTCTCAGGAATCGTCTTGAGAGAAACATAGAAACAGGTTGTGTTAAATATTGCACACATAGCACGTGTGACAATGTTAGTTTAATAAAATAACACAAAGTTGGAGAATGTGTACCAGGTCTGGTCTGTAGTATTGATGAACAACTTGGGCCCCTGCAAACATGGAGAGGATACTAGCACCAAACATTCCCAGGTACCTCGGCCATGACACCCCAGCTGGCATGTTTTACAGCAGCCTTACTCAGCTAGATGGTACCTGGAAAAAGCCATTATTTATTTGTAAGAACTATTGTAATAACAAAACACAAAAGACTATGAAAAAATATCATGGACAGGGACAGGATGGACAACATTACAATCATGGCCAGGCCAGCTAGGATGGATAACTTTAACTAGACTATACTCTTTTGCAGACGCAAACGCGGATATGACAGACACGTAGTTGTTATTACTATACTTTCTAGACTTGAGTCTGCTTGGTCTCTGCTTTTTCAGAGTTCATTATGTTTTGGAACATTATGCCACGTTAAGCCTTTTCACGTTCAGATGCCCTTGTAGCGTAGAGGTCCACGGATATCTGCACATAACCGCGCATACACCCTCTGTACGAAACGTCAAGCGGACCCCTCTCGAGGACGCATAACGTTTAACACTGGTCTAAACTTTGGATAGTTGTAGACTTGTAAGGTGAACGTTCTACTGCGTTGTATTTGTTACTTGGTGTAGCAGTAACGAAGATCACTTAACCGAACTTATAAACATTGCTCAAACTGGCTATGAGCAATGTCAACGACTTTCAAGTATGGATTTGCCGATATTGTTGTAGCCAGAAATTGGCTCAAATAAAAATATAGATTAATTCAATGTTGACAGTGACCCTAATAACGATAAACGATCAAACTTACCGTTCGGATTGTAAATAGACAGTAAATGGCTTGTGTTTATAGACAGTTAGTGTCTTTAAAGCCCACACTGCTACTGAGACCATGTGATATCTCCTGACGTCAACCTGTCTTCTTCTAACCTAGTGGTCGCACCAACAAATTACTGCCACCACGTGTGCTGGCGAGCGTTGCAGTAAAACAACTGTTCCACACGATCTTTTTGGACTGTTAAAGCTCTCAAGTTAATTAAACACCCACTTCAAACTTGACACATCGTATACCACCCATAGTCAATAAATATAAAGCCTAGTACATATAGTTTCAGAGGACGCGTGTTATTACTATTCGTATTTTCTATTAACAGAAACAGCAGCTATTTCTCTCTCACTGTAGTTGGCAGAGACTGATTTATTAAATCAGACAGATCGTCTGAAACTTTTTGAGAAAGTGTGGGCAAGTATTTAGTAGTATAAGCATACTACTATAGCATTGATACTATTGATCATGACATTCAAATGAATCTTTTTGAAAAGTTACTTTTGAGTCTGTATGGTTCAGAACATACTTCAAAGGGAGAACGTTTTACGTCAGGCTTGGAGAGCATGTGTCTAAGAAACATGACATCAGCTTTGGGGTTGAACAAGGGAGCTGCCTTGGTCCATTATTATTCTCACTATACATGCTGCCACTTTGGGACATCATTAGAGAACACAATATATGTTTCCATAGTTGTGCAGATGACACGCAACTACATCTCTGCTGAACCAAATGATGCTGCAGCAATACACTCAGCATACTACCTGCCTTTTGGCGATACATATGTGGATGAGCAATAATTTCTTCAAGTTAAACGAAGACAAAACTGAGATCCTACTTGTTGGACCTACAACAAAAGAGAAATGCTGTTTAATAATCTGGGGAAATTAACTACCTTGATTTAATCTGAGGTTACAAGTTTTGGTGTTATTTTAGATTCAGATTTAAGCTTCGCTTAAGCCTTTAACCAGCTACCACTTCGCACTATATATGTATAAATACCTTTAATTGAATTCATTTTGTGTGTGTCTTACTTGTGATATTAGGGGGTTAGATAAAATACACCTCTGCAGTTTTATTTTCTATCTAATGCTATGCATTTTATGAATTACATTTTTATAATTTAAATAATTATACATTTCAGCACTATATCTGAGTTTTTATGTTTATTTGATGTCTATTTTTATGTGCATGTACTTTTTACGTTATCTATAGCTGCATTATTTAGCATGAAAGGTGCTGTATAAATAAAGTTGATTATTATGATTATTATTATTATGAGCAGTAGTTTACATTTTTCAGTATCTAGTCAGTCCATTCCAGAGAGTGGCGCTAGTGTTCCATGAGATGACTATCAAATAACAAAGGAGAAGAAGAAGTCTTCCTCTACTGTTGTCTGTGTTGCCAAACCTTCCTCCGATGAACAGAGAGGTTTTGTGGTTATAACCTGTTCAAGTAAGTGTTATTATCTCTGTTAACATTTCTGGCTGTTAGGTTTTACATAACGCGTAAAGAGTCCCTGGAAATGTGTTGTCGATGTGTTAACGTTAGCTAGCTAGCTAGCATCTGAATAAAGCTGGGGGTACCGATCAGCCTTTTAACTGTGAACCACGAATGATTGATGTAGCAAGCTATATAGCTACACAATAATATTTGGTAAGTTGTCCGGCTTTTCCATTTTTTTGCAAGTAAAAAGTAACGGAATGTTCACTCTTAGTATGCAATTTGGTGACTGAATCACCTATAACTTGTATAGTCATAATATGCGAGAACAAAGAAAGATGAAGCCTGCTAGCTTGCAGGCGCCCCAGATAACATCTTAAATAACCCCAACATGAATATTAATTTATTTAAGTAAAACCACCATTAAGATGGAAGAAAAGAATGCATCAATGACTCTTCCAACGGATTATCTCCAATATTGGTGAGTTGTCTTGTGAGTTGTTGCAGATAGTTGTGAAGGCTGTTGACACCAGTCGGTGTTCTCTTCCATCACTTCCTGTCCTTGGTTAATTTTTCTGTGTTTCTCTTACGTTATTTGTTGTATAGGTATCAAACCAGCCAGCCATATTTCCATGCACCGGAAGCTACCGAATATCATCACACGAATAATGTCTATTATAACATGGACAATGGTAGAGAAGAACGAGATATGACAGAACTCACTGTCCATCGGGAACCTGCTGAACACCATGTTTTTTCGGCGCAACGACCTGTCTCACCGCCACAGAACAACGCAATCGGTACTAATGTCTTCTGTGGCTACAGATTTACACTGAAGGTGATCATATTATCAATATCATATTATCTTAATCTAAACAATTGTCTGTATATCTGCTAGTACCCCCTGCTAAGAAGAGAGGTAGACCTCCAAAACTCAGAACTGAGGATGGTAAACCAGTTGCTGAAACTGACAACACTGCCAAGAAGGCAAAAAGGACTCTTGATCGATTCAATGGTATGTCAGTTGAAGAAGTGATGACAAAAACCCTGCCCGATATCATCGCCCACAATCTTGACATATTGATAGTAAGTTATTTGTCAAGATCTTTCACCTTATTTACTATACAGTTCATAATACAATGTCATGTTGTGCCTTTGCCGCTTTTGTAGTTGACGTTTTGACAGTTGTTGATTGTTTTATTGTTGACATACAAATTGCATTTTAGGTTGGAATTAATCCAGGACTTCTATCAGCCTACAAAGGACATCATTATCCAAATCCAGGAAATCATTTCTGTGTGTATCTTATTTTATACACTATTTATAGTTAAATGTACTAAGCATTGTAATGTGTTCACATGTGTCATTTGAATTTGTGCCATTTGTCATCAGGGAAGTGTCTTTTCCTGGCTGGCCTAAGTGATGAACAGCTCAATTACATGCATGATCATACCCTGCCAGAGAAGTATGGAATTGGCTTTACCAACATGGTGGAGAGAACCACACCTGGAAGCAAAGATCTCTCAAGGTATGTATGAATGTTTTTTAAAACAGTAATATCAAAACAGCCAGAGTGGCATCTGTCTGGATTACCATACTACTTCAGTGCTATACCTGTTCTGAAGTTTTGTCATGTTACTGGTTTGTCATTTTTGTAAAAAATTGTGTTTGGATTATGGTGCCTGATCTGTGAATTACTTGTTGATTTCTGGCAGTAAAGAGATTCGTGAAGGTAGCAGACAGCTGGTAGAAAAGCTCAAGACATACAAACCGAGCATTGCCGCCTTTAATGGGAAAGGTAAGATAATGTCATTGGGCCTCATTCTCGACCTTTTTCTGTAATTCTTCAGAAATGTTTCTTACACGACTTCGCAAAAACAACGTAAGAGAAACGCTTCCGCTGCATTCCCGCACGCTTGAAAATGTGTTCATAAGCAGCCGAAGTCTTCTCAGCTGGGTTCCTTCCGATTAGTTTCTTAGATTGATGCGCGTTCTCGTGAAAGTGGATTTGCATACATACACGCCCTGCCAGCTCCTTATTAGGAGACACAATTTTAGAAACGTGAGCTGTCGCAATCTCCCGAATCCACCTCGTAACAGGTGTTCATTAATAAGGTGGAGATATTGTATTACGTTGAACGTCCGAAGTCCGTAAAACAGACTGGCCACGAGTAGTAGTATAAAATGCAATAAATTCATGCTTTAGGTCTTAGAGATTGGGTTTAGTGTTTATTTATTTATTCACTTACATTTGCAGTGTTCATGTCATTCACATTCAGTCACTTAGCAGATGCGGCCTTTGTCCAAAGTGACGTACAAGGGAGAGAATAGTCAAGCTACGAGCCATATAGACCTAGTGTAACAATAAATACTACCTCGTAGAATTATGACTATAAATGTGAAACGTAATTGTTAATGATACAAATATACTCGTATTTATTATTTTATTCCGAGGATGTCTGTAGAGTTGACGTGAACGCAATCACCAACGGGTTCTCACAAATTCAACCGTTAACCCTTTTACTGTAATACAGAGTTTTTTCAAATGTCATTCCTCAACGCGATTCCTCAAATAACCACAAGATGGCCCGTGGAATCGCATTTGAGAAGATCCCGGCAGAGTTACGACTGCTATTTCGAGTTCTGAAAGTTGTCTGAAGTTCAGAAGAAAAAACTATGGAGAATGCAAATGTTTTCATAAATGTTTCCGAAGTGGAGTTCCTTCAGAAATCCTTCGGAAAGTCTTCCCAACTGCTGTCGAGAATGAGGCCCATTGTCCTTAAATGTCTAGCACTTTCAAAAATGTGACCTTTTCTGTTAAATTGTCTTTTTTTTAAAACAAGATTGCCTTGCTTTATTCACAGGTATTTATGAAATTTTCTGCAAAGAAATCTTTGGAATAACGCCAAAGAATCTTGAATTTGGCCTGCAGCCATACAAGGTCCCGGACACAGATACAGTAAGAATTGTATTTGTATTTATTCATGCTAGTATCAGGTTTGGCATAATGTATGTAAATGAAGCATTCAGTTCTGCCATAAAGTGGCTTTGATCTTGACACATCCTTCAATGCGCATCTCACTGTTGAAATGAAGCCGCGCGTTAGATGAAGGCATGCAAGAGTGCAGGTTGATGCTGACCAACATTGACATTTTTTTTAATTAGGTGTGCTATTTGATGCCGTCATCAAGCCCCCGCTGTGCCCAGTTTCCCCGTGCTCAGGACAAAGTACATTTCTACATTAAGCTCAAGGAGCTGCGGGATGAGATGAAGGGTGTTGTTCCAAATAAAGAAATTGAGGAGACTCAGTACTCTTTTGATCTATCATTGGCTAAAGGTATGGAAAATTGGTTATGTGCACAAATCAGTTCATAAATAAATACAACTTGTCATTCGTATACAAAATATCTGTCTGTCTTCCATGTGTGACTATACATGCTCAATAAATATTTTCTTTACAATATGTTAAAAACAGAGGATGCTAAAAGGATAGCCATCAAAGAAGAGACCCCAGATCCGGGGTATGAGACTGCCTGTGGGCCCTGGCCAGGGACAGACCAAGGGACCAGCAACTACTCTTCACAAGGTATGGGTAAGAAACAACTACTAACTCATTCTAGTCAAAACCATTATATATAAACAGTAAGAATTTCAGTCCAAATTCAGTTTTATTTTTGTCATTTGCTTTACAGTACTTAGGAAAGAACACCATTAACCATTTTTTTTAATGTAACAGGTGCACTTTATCATGGCAACCAAGACAGTGACCCCTTGCAGTTTGGCACATCTACGGCTTACACAGCCTTCAACGGAGCACATACAAGCCAGTAGATGATTGCACAGCAGTAAGACATGAATCAGCCTGAAACAAGTCTGTAGCAAACCATCTAGACTGTTTTTCAGTTTTCACCACCCTCATAATGCATGTGGTTACCTTGGAGGGGGCAAAAAGAATGCCAGTACACGCCTGACTTTATAGGATTCCTCCCTTTGGAGCTGTTAACTTTAAAATATGATTTTGTAACTCTGACGGATGCCATTTGTAATATGTAAGACTTTTCTATCTATTTAAGGAATGAAAGTGTTTTATTTGTACTTTGACATTGATGTAAAGTGGAACAGTACCTGTATTTTTTACTTGAATGTGGTGTAAGTGAGAAAGTTTTGATGTCTGACAAAATCCATCAATGAAAGTGGACCGTCACTGTTCAAACCTCATTTATACTGTGATTAAATATCCAAATGTGTTTGGATAACAACCACCATAAGTACAAGGCTGAATTATATCTTGTCTGACATGACATCAAACCACGTTGGTAGTCATTTTGATTGACTGTCGTTACATGTTTACAAAGGACCGACGAGTTACATCCATGTAACTCTCCTTCCTTCCAATTGTACTGTTACTTTCTTAAATTATTATTTACCTCAGGGGAACAGCTCTATGGTAGCCTAGTGTTTCTATCATGCGGTTTCTCACGTTCTTTCACCTAAGTTTCTTGACAATACCTCAGAACCAGACTAGTACAATAGCCAACCGCTGTTGCCATTTACTTTTATTGTCTGATTAAAATAAACTGTATACAAGTCAGTAATGGGTCTTAGATTTATCTGCCAAGCGTTATGTGCATACACTTACAAAAAAAGTTAGCTCCCCCTAGTTTGTGCATTGCATTCATAGGCCTATGTACAGTGCAAACGGAAAATATTCACAGCGCCTCACTTTTTCCACATTTTGTTATGTTGCAGCTTTATTTCAAAATGGATAAAAACACATTTTTCCCTCAAAATTCTACACCAATAGTTTTGGGGAAATGTTTGCAAATCTATTAAAAATAAAACATGTACATAAGTATTCACAGCCTTTGCCATGACACTCAAAATTGAGTTCAGGTGCATCCTGTTTCCACTGATCATCCTTGAGATGTTTTTACAACTTGATTGGAGTCCACCTGTGGTAAATTCAGTTGATTGGACATGATTTGGAAAGGCACACACCTGTCTATATAAGGTCCCACAGTTGACAGTGCATGTCAGAGCACAAACCAAGCCATGCAGTCCAAGGAATTGTCTTTAGACCTGCAAGACCAGATGATATCGAGGCACAGATCCGGGGAACTCTGTGAATGTCCTTCAGTGGCCCATGCAGCCAGAGCCCGGACTTGAACCAGAATTTAAACCATTTTAGCATAAGGCTATAACAGTTAAGTTAAGCACTGTGAATACTTTCCGGATGCACGGTAAAGGGTAAATGTCATCTTCATACACAGTAGGCAATTTGTGTTAAGCTTTGAAGCCTCAGGTGGTGAGATTGGTGCCATGGTCTTTGTTTTCCATACGTTGGTTTCAATCATGCAGGAACCATGGCCAGTGAGTAGAGTGTTCTGGTTACTGTGGCCATCAATAATGTGCTTTATCAGCTAATGCTATTTTGTTTATTTTGGTGCCAAAACCGAACAGCACCATGATGTTTGCTGTGATTTGCATACTTCCTGGGCTGCAATTGCTAGCATAGCATTAGCCGTTGAAATTAATGAATATATTTGTCATTCTCTCCAGGTCTCTATAACTACATAAGGGTTGGGCTGGAGTTCTTGAGTATTGCTGACTTGGATATAGTGATTTTGTTGCAATTGCTAATCAAGGGTAATCATTGGTTCAATAAAACAAATTGGTAACACAAGTTGTGAGATGTACATGTCAACATGACCAAATCTTTTTTTGAGTTAAGGTCGATTTCACAAGTAAATAGTCAAAGCTACTCTAGTCATTGTGAATTGGTCATGAATCATATAATTCCTTTACAAACTGCAGAATGGCAGAAATAAACACGGCCTACTCATCACAAATGCGAAAATGTTCTGCATCTGTCCATAGAGAGGGCTAAAAAAAGTATATTTTACATTCAATGGGTATTCTATTCTAATGTAGCTAATAGTAAACAAGCCAATGATTCATATTGACCAAAGTAACTATTTTACAGATCAAATTTTGCTAGGTATATGTACCAAGATAATTTGTCGGATCCTATGGATCTAATGAAAAGACTTTAAGAACTGAAGTTAAAGAACTGAATCGTAAAAAAAACGTGATCAGATGTTTTGAAACAGTCTAAGGCAATATGCACTTTAATAAGCTAACTTCAGCTCATATCAAAATGAAATACTGAAGTTGATGATTTAATTTAAATATAATACAGACATAACGTTCACAGAACTCCGTTTAGATCATATATAAAGTAAGACATTTCCTCTTCTCAAACTATTAGGCTACACAGTATCTGCAGTGAATTGTAGTCATCTAAATGTAGCCAATGGGTAACAAGCCACGAGTTCCAACGTCTGCGTAGATCAAACCAAGATGAACATGGGTGAAAGCATTTACTGTTAGTCGTTCAAATTGAGAGGAAAAAATAGATGTTCTATTTTTTTTTTTTTTGAAGATACACATTTTAAATAACATATTTGTTATATTTTCATTCCATATGTTCCAACGACGTTATGTTAAAACATATATGTTTTGTCTAATATTATACCCTGTTTTTACACTTGGTACGTCTTCGTGTCAAAGTTGATCTGCTCCTTGCAGTCTCTTTGTTGAATATATGGGTAGTCCCCTATAGGATTCCTCCCAGTAAATTACATTTTAAGGAATCGTACCTTAAACAATTGCATGTATATTAACAAACTATCTTGAACGTTCAAACGGTACGTATCATTTTAACAATAACAGTTAAACTGTCTTAACATTTCTGGTGTCTCTCATGGAGCTATCATGCCAGCAAGCAACTTCGCTAGCTGGCTATCAGATGCTAGCTAACGAGCAAGCTAGCCAGCTAGCAAAGTTAATGTCATCATTTAGAAACCCATTCATTCCTGCAATGACCTAACAATTTGCTCTGCCGCTGGTGGTAGAGAGAACGCTATCCGTGATAGCCTTTAACATTTGGATAATAAGTAACTAGGCATTAAGACATTTCATGCGCTAAAATGTGGAAACATCTCGGTAAAAAAAATCTTACAGTTTCGTCGGCTATGCTAGGTAAGCTAACAGCATCAATGGAGGATGTGACGTTACGCTAAGTTAAAGTCGCTTAAATGTCGCCTGTGTTGGCTCTCAATTATTGGGCTTTTCTTTTCTTTTCTGTTTTTTTTTTTTTTTTTTAAACTCTCGGACTTATCTTTGGAAATGATAAGCCATCTTAATATGTTGCTTCGTTTTCAGATATGATTAAGAGACAACTTTATTGGGGACAAATAAAACAGTTAAGCAATAATGATCAGCTAGTTAGCAGTTTGTTATAAACAAAGCATCTGGGTAATGATCCCAGCATTCGTATATTCCCTCTAATATTGAAATATTACAATGAATATGAACTAATTTGACATCCCCCTTAAAAGATGGAAGAGAGGCGTTATGGATCTGTGCCTGTCCCCTCGGAATATCTACAGAACTGGTGAGTGTTCTCCCCCTTTGTCAACCAGTGGCACAGGAACGGTCAATTCCCTCCATTTGGCAAATTCTTTGGAAAGGACATGTTTGCATTCATATAGATCTAACCCAGAGGAGACAGGCATACTTTCTGAAACTGCTACGCGCGAAGTTGATAAATAGGGGTTTTTCTCGTTATTTTTAATTCGGATATTGATGATTGTGTGCGGGTGAATTGTATCATGTTAAAGGTTCATACTGTGTTGGCCATGTGGCTGCTGTCTGGCTCCAGTAGGATAGTCAATTGAATTATATTTGCATATACACTTATAGGAAAAGGGGGAATGTTTTTAAAAGGAATGGTTTGGTATCACCTGGTATTTATTACATTTCAAGTCATCTACATAATGAGACATTTCTTTGAGGTGCAAATTGTAGTTTTTTTGTTGTCATAAAAAATTCCTCTAGACCTAGGTTAAATTTGTAATTCTAGTAAAGAACACTGAAAGATGTCTCCCAATATTTTTGCGAGTTCTATGCAACCTGGTCTTTGTTTCATTATCTCTCATCTTCCCTTTAAAATAAAATCACTGTTGTAAGGCAGTAAGTGTTTTTGATGTCAACAAATACTGAATTTTGTTCTTTTAAAAGAACATTTGTTAAATTACATAGACATGACAGTCATTTTTGTATTCTGCAGGAGGGAAAAGGGTACCAGGGAAGTTTGTAGAAATAACACTTCTAATCCAGTTGAACTCCAATATTGAAGGATGGGGATGTTTTGTGTTCTTGTGTGAACAGGGTTCACGCTGCACAGCAGCACCTGCAGACATTACAGGCCCAGTACCCTCACTTGGGAAACGGTGCAGACTACATGGACGGCACCATGGACAATGGGGCTATGATGGGGATGCCTGGCCAACCACAGGCCCTGGTCCAACAAGCCTCTCAGCAAGGTGGCTGTTTTTTTATTTTAACATGGTTGTAATGAAAATGACTGCCGATTTAAAAAAAAAAAAAAAAAAATAGATATGACTTGTGTTTGATGCCTAAAATGCTCAATCATTACAATTATTGAAAATAACTCAATTGCTTCATTCCCTAAAGCACCTACAAAGGGAAAGAGAGGGCGTGCAGCCAGTAAAGAGCCAAAGGCCAAACCACCGCCAAAGGTCAAACCACCGCCAAAGCCCAAGCCTGAACCAAAAGCCAAACCAGGCCCAAAGCCCAAAAAGGCCAAGCTGGATAACGGTGCCACAGAGGGTGTAGATGGCCAGGAGAAGATTGATGAGACGTTCAAGAAAGTGAAGAAGAAGAGGGATCGCTTCAAAGGCATGTCGGAGGAGGAGGTCCTGACCAGGACACTCCCAGACATCCTCAAAGAAAATCTGGACTATGTGATTGTAAGTGGCAAATATTGAAATGGTTACGTTAAGTTGGTTAAGTAAAAAAATTACATCTGTGGCTACTATGGGGGGTTTACAGATCTTCATATGTGTGTTTCTTGTCACCTACTCAAGATTGGAATAAATCCTGGACTAGTGGCAGCTTGGATGGGAAGATGGTTTCCTGGTCCAGGAAATCATTTTTGTAAGTGCTATGTCTTTTAGAAAGGCGAAAACGTCTTGTTCTTAATGCACAATATGTTAGTGAATTGGGAACGTGCTGATTTATTTTTTCCTTACTAGGGAAGTGCCTGTTCCTGTCTGGCTTCACAGATGAACTACTCAATCACACAGCTGATGACAGCTTGCCTGATAAATATGGAATTGGCTTCACCAACATGGTGGAACGTGCCACACCAGGAAGCAAAGATCTTTCAACGTAAGACCTAAAGAGAAAGAACTTGATAGTTCATTTGTTGAAGCTCCCTTTGTGTTTGTATTTTATTTAATTATTTATATGTGTTTATTTTTCCTTTTTTTCTCAGTAAAGAACTCCGTGAGGGAGGCAAAATTTTGGTTGAGAAACTGAAAAAATTCAAGCCTCTCATAGCAGTTTTCAATGGAAAATGTAAGTGTTCACTTTGGGTTGTACATATTGCATGCAAATTGAGGTTGGCCCTCAAATCAAACTTAATTTCTAACATTACAGTTGAAGTCAGACGTTTACATGCACCTTAGCCAAATACATTTAAACTCAGTAATCATAGTATTCCTTTAACCATAGTAAAACTTTCCCTAGTTAGGATAATGAAAGAATGCGAAATCTCAGAACAATCGTCGAGAGGCCTTAAAATATATCTACAGGCACACCTCCAACCGAATCAAATTATGTCAATTAGCCATGACACAATATTCTGGATTTTTCCAATTTGTTTAAAGGCACATTCAATTTAGTGTATAAAAACGGATTGGGATTGTGATAAAGTGCACTGTAGGTGAAATAATCTGCCTGTAAGCATTTTCTGTCTGAAAAATGAAAGATGTCCTAACCGACTATAGTTTGTAAACATGAAATCTGAGTTTTAGTGACTTCAACTTCAGTGTATCTAAATGTCCTACTTCAACTGTACACAAAACAACAAATAACAATAACAAACTCTTCAAGCTCTGAAGGACATAAACATAATATTGTAATGCCCCATTGTTTTGTCTTAAAGTGTAAGTATAAGTAGTTTTGTGGGTGTGCTCACATTTATCTTCATAATTCCCCTGACTCCATCTCCTAAAGGTATCTATGAGATGTTCTGCAGGGAGATCTTTGGAAAGAAGCCAAAGAAGTGTGATTTTGGCTTGCAGGAACATAGGATTCCTGACTGTGAAACGGTAAAATATCTTATTTTCTTATTAATTTATTTTCACGAATAGCATCTGCTTTTATAACCATTGCCCTCTGCCAACAAATTGCAGGCCTTGTACCTGATGCCTTCCTCTAGTGCTCGATGTGCCCAGTTCCCACGTGCCCAGGACAAAGTGCACTTCTATATTAAGCTGAGGGAGTTACGAGACCAACTGAAGGGTCAGGCTAAGCCAAAAGAGGTGGAAGAAATCCATTACTCCTTTGACCTGGGCTTGGCCAAAGGTGAGGATGATGGATGTTGGTATAGAAGTCAGTATGGTTTGCACTATTATCAGCCATATTCTAATGCTTTTTGTTTGTGTGTGTGTGTTCGTGTCTGGTAACAGAGGATGCCAAGAGGATGGCTGTCAAAGAGGAGGCGTACGACCCTGGTTACGAGGCAGCCTATGGCGGTGCGTATGTTGAACCAGGAGCCGAGCCAGGGCCAGGGGCAGGGGCAGAAGCCGAGGCTGGACAGAGCAATGGTCACTGCACATTCTCGTCCAATGCAGAGATAGGTAAGTGCAACGTTTCAGAAATAATTCACTCAGACGTTGCTGGATGTTGTCAGAGTTTGCAACAGATGTAGCCTCACATTGTTTTTGCCTGCACTCTTGGTCTGACCATTTCCAGAGACTGCAGAGAAAACCTCTGCTCCCCCTGTGGATGAAGGAGTGGTACCCGATGGACGGTGGATGACTCAAACCTTTGACGATCAGATTCCTGACATAACCGCCTCCTCATAATCCGCAATTGGAACATCTTAAAACCAGACTGAATAGGGGTTTGCTTGCGAGTCGTTGCAGAGGAATAGCCAGTGGTGCTCTCCTGTTGGATGGAGTCTCTCTCGACCTAGCCAGTGGTGGGTCTTGTTTGTGAGTGAATCTAGCTGAGTAGACATGGAACCTGGACCGGTCTTCTTTTGAATCGTTAGGTCTTTTGGAAATCTAAGAGTCCACTGGATGGAGACTAGGGTTACATATGACTGACCAAGAACCAAGACTGAGAGAGGCTGTATCAACTTCATCTCCAACCCCTTACCTTCCTTGCAAGTATCTGTACCTCAGAACACCAGCTGAAGACTCTTGGAAACGAATGCCCCCTTTATCAGAAATAGAAAAAACTGTATGAATTCCACAATTTCTACCTTGATTTTAAAATAGTCAGCTTTAGGAAGTAGGGTTTTTTTCTGTTGAGTGGTGCAAACATTTTTTTTTTTTTTTAAACAATGCCTTTTGGGTAATGATGAGACAATTTGTAAACGGAAAAAAAATCCTAATTTTTAATGAATGGAAATTTTTTATGTATGGAAATAATGTTACTTTACATTGGCATGACATGTTTCAGTTTTCTCCTCATCCAGGTGTAGAAATAACACCCCTTGTTTCCTTTGTGGCTGGTTAAGCACTGCTATATTTTTAATGTTATCATATAATATCAGGGAATAGTACTTGATTGTGGCACGCTCTTTGGAAAATGTCCACTATTTAAATGACCACGTTTCATGTTGGTTGCTGCAAATGTCGAAGCAAACAAGGTTTTATGCTTTTGAACATTTCTGTGACGTGTTACATGGACAAGGTACAACACAATATTGTGTTTTCATTTCTTAGTATATGCAAATAGAGAAGTGTACCTGTAGTGAAATAAAGTGTAGAATAATTTTTTGAATTCTTTAAAATGGTCTTCTTATATTTTAAATCAAGGTATAATCAGTTAAGGCTTCTCGAATATTAGGAAGTCTTAATGTAACGGTTGCAATTTCTACCTAAAGGAAGCATCTAATACATCTTCAATCTGAAAAACCAATGCTGCATTTGTTGTCTCTGGAACACTGTGCTGTGTAGTGTGTGAAAGCCAGCTCTGAAGAATCATGTTGGTAGTCTTATCCTCCTTAAAAAAAGGGTAACATTTTAAATGTACAAGACCATATTAGCCAGATAGTGGTCTGTGCTAACTGAATGATTATTTACACACTCTTCTGGAATGGACACTTTTTAACACCACTTCACTGCCTCTAAACTCCTGCCCAGGGTTTCACTGATAAACATTGGCAGGTCAATTTATCAAACTGTCGAAAACTGGTTTAGATCACAAGCCTTTTGTGGTTCGCACATTAATGGGTGCTATTTCTATTGTCATTTTCATTGTTTTTCTTTTGAATTTTCAATGCCGTTAATTAAAAGACTGTTTTTCAGTACTTGCAGACTAACCACTTATTGAACTTGATAAGTGTGGAACAGACATGGAGAGACAGTACAACAGTAATCAGTATGCTTTTATTAAGATTCTGTTTCAGTAGGGAATACTTTTCCCAAAAATATTATTTTTCAGATGTTAAATAACAAATTACTCTTTTAATGCAATTTATCAGAAACATCCCAGTTGTAATCTAACAGCCTGATTGAGAAATGTGTATGCAAAAAACAGGAATGCAATTTACCACCCAGACCATTTTTTATTATATAATTAACGGACATTGGGCATCACAATCCTGTCTTAAGTCTGACAAACAATATCTTTGTTTTAGTTACTCAAACTGGGTTACTGTCTTGATATTGTTTGCTTGTCTGGTTCAATGTTACTTCAATTTCATAGACAGGAAATGCAGACTTGTTTGTTTACAAAATATTTTATTGCACAAATGAAAGATGCCTGTAAGCTACTAGCATTATGTTACATTTTATAATTCTGTCTACAGATACTTTTACATTTTCATAGTCAACATTTACATTTAGTCATTTAGCAGAGGGAACAATCATCGTCAACATTCATAGCAACACACACGACATGTTTACTGGGAGTTGCTTTTCGTTTTTTTCTTGCCGATCAATTGTATTTGGTGGTCAAGAGTGTAAAAGTACTATTTGACCATTTCTAAAGTATTTTAACATAGCAAAGCGTATGCATAGCATAATGTTTTCTATATTCACTGCTTGTGAATATTTCAGTGCAGCTCTGACAACGGTGGTGTCCGGATATGTTTACCCACGTCAGCAGTGCAGTCATCATCCTCTGTTTTATATGCTGCGTATATGGAGATCATCAAAAACAAGCAATGGATTAGAACATTTTATTCCAGCTGCCAAATCCTCATTAACTGGTAAGATTACCACGGAGATGGTCATTGGTCAGTTGGCTGGTCTGACTGGTTATGCTGCATGGCACTTGAAGGCAGATGATGTAGACTAGTGGCGGGATACAATGGTTCACCTGAGGCATCCCATTC
Organism: Sprattus sprattus; assembly: GCF_963457725.1. Classification (NCBI taxonomy): domain Eukaryota; kingdom Metazoa; phylum Chordata; class Actinopteri; order Clupeiformes; family Clupeidae; genus Sprattus; species Sprattus sprattus. Next base: position 28,570,909 of record NC_137926.1, read on the forward strand.
AGGCACACTTTGATGGGAAGACTCCTGCTCATCAAGACTGCTCATCTGTTGGCATTTGTTTCTGCAGAGAATATAAGGAAACGTTTCTTATTCCATCTCTTCATACTTAAGTGCAAACCAAATGTGTTGATGTAAAATATTGTGTCTTTACCCAGTAAGTGTTCCTTTTCCTTTCAGACGACAAAGGTTCCAAATTAGGCTGCACAGCCACTTTATATCGGAGGTAATCTCTGGGGCCCACTCAATCAATCTGATATACCAACATGTCAAAATACAAATATTGTAGAGCAAAATTGTGTGGAAATATACTGAAAATGGTGAAGTGCTATTAAGAAAGACAGCTACAAAGAAAGAAAAAAAAAGACCCAACACACTAAAAGAGAAGTTGCCATCACATCTATATAAACATCATACCTGTAAACAAAGGCAAAGGCCCACTCCAGAGGCAGGATGCAGAGCATCAAGATCTGGACCAGCAGTCGCATCAGGCGGAACTGTCCTGTTGCAGCATATGGAGCTCCCCCACATGAGTCAGACATCACTAAGGAACATAGCAACTAACCATTAGACACTGCACACATTTTCCTTTAGGGGTTGGTGATCTATTATTCAGTATACTGTATATATATACACACACACACACATATATATGGGCCATTCTACCGAATTGATGCAAAGTCATGTCGGATATATTTTGAATTTTTTTATGGTTTATTCCCAAAACTTTGTCCATATGTATATTGTACCATATCTAAAGTACACATATCTAGTAAAAGAACAGTCAAGTTTTATATTGTATTTTCAGAATGTGTTGGAATGTTTTTCCTCTTCCAAAAATTGTCACTACCGAAACATCACATTTACTATAGTAAAAAAGTATTATTATTGACCTGTTCAGATTGTGTTTCCTTCCCTTCTCTGAAGAGTATTTTTACAAATATTTCTTGAAGGTTTTCACAATGAAAGCCATAGAAATTATTTTTTTACCAAATTTTCAAGTTCAATTACTCTGTTTCAGTAGTGACTGCACTGTTTCGGTAGTGACTGCACTGTTGGATGGATTTTCATTTCTCTGCCAAAATCATCCAAAAGGTGCTCTGGGCCGCCCTTTAGTCCACACAACACATTTATTTAAAAATTATGGGATTGAACTACTTACCATTTCATTTTGTCACTACCAAAATCATCTGGTCACTACCATATGTTTCGGTAGTGACTGTTTCGGTAGTGACAATTCTAGCTAACTTTAAGCATAAATAAAGAATTCTAGCAAGCACACGGCTTGCAAACACATCTTTGAAGAGGTGAACACACATACAAACATAAGATTTTCCATGAATCCCCAAAAGGTTTACTTAATTGAAGAAAACATGCGTTTCGGTAGTGACAATTCTTAAGGTTACACGTCGATTTTCAGACTTTGGAACACATTTATATAAAAACTATGGGATTTAGCTACTTACCATTCAACCATGAGGGACAGAGATGCAGTGTCACTGCATGGTCAAAAATGCAGAGTCGTGGCTAAAACAAAGGCTCAGCCAATGGACTAAAACTCTTGTGTTTCGGTAGTGACATGAAAACTAGGGACATGATTTTTTGAGTATAGTAAATTGATTTAAAAATGAAACCCACAATAAATCTAAATATTCCAAGTTCTGTTTCAACCCAATCATAAAGGTCTTTGAAATTAAATCATTGAAAAAAATCTAAAAAAAATGTAAAGTGTTATTTAAAGGCATTGAAATTTAGATGTCAGGGTTGGGGACAGCTACTTCCCAATAGAAAGTACCTTATAAATGATGATTTTGTATATATTTAGCTTATCACTATCTCATGCAATGCATTGGGTTTATAAAGACCATTACATTTTCTAATTAATTATCTATGCCTAAATACCTAATTGTTTTGTAAATAGTTTTTATTGTTGAGGGACTGCATATTACACGAATTCGGTAGAATGGCCCATATACATCAATATATTATTATGACTGATACTGTCCCACTTTGTTTTTGTATTTTTATGTCATTGATATTTTGATACTGCCAAATACCCAATCCCTCATTTGGTTTTAATGTTCTTTTTTGAAATGTCAAGTGACCACTAAGCAGTGTGTTTTAGTACATTCATAAGAGAGGAGATGTTCTGAAACAAACACACTTTACCTTTTTCAATAGGAGCCGGAAGTGAGTTTGTAGACTTGTCATCCTGCTTGTGTTGAAGATGACTTCTCTTCTTGCATATGGTATTGCAATTCATTTCTTTATTTTCAGTGTCTGATAATTGCTTAACTTCATTGCAGGACATCGGTGTGGAAGATCCCTCAGTTAAAGACAGTTCAGGTAATGGATCCAGTTTCAAAAGGTCTGAGAGAGATTTTTTAGTCAATAAAAAGCCAACAACAAACATGAATCCTGTAATAGTTACTAAAACAATCAATTCTATCCTCTGTTCTTAAAAGCAATGATATATAACATTGCTCACTTATCATACTTACTGTTTTCATGAAGGAATCGCAGTGCATCTCTGTATCCATCTCGACACATTTGTTCAAGAACCTACGGTACATCATCACACTTTTTTACTCATATGCTGCATTAAATGGACATATAACTACAAATAACCTGTATTCTCTTTTACCTCATGCTCTGGGGGCAAGAACACACCGGCCACCCGAGACATATTGCTGAAGTTCACTTGAATGCTGACATTGTTGTATTGCACCTTGTGGTAGTAATAGGAGTTCTCTTGCGGGCAGATGTCACTTTCACCTGAGAATGGCGAGATAGTGATTGTATTCTTCAGCTTACCTAAGGGCAGGTTGTCACTGACTGCACCATCTACGTACCGCTGAGTGGATATAAATAAATCAAAAAGCATTTGTGTAGATCAGAAACTATTTTCGTTAGACACCATTATACAAACATGTTTCTCATCAGTTGTCTTAAACTTGTCCCTTTGTTTGAACACCTTGAACTGGCCATTCAGGTCATTAGCCTTTACTGATTTCTGACTCAGATTGGCTGTTCCTAGAGTTTCTTGGTTTCCTTGTCATGGCGGAGAGTAATAATATGGGTTATTTAATTATGAAAACATTGATAACTTTGTTTCCCATTCACAGAAAAAAAGCCATAATGTAATAGGTCACTGTCACTTACCAGCCAAGCAGTAAAAAACCTCTTAAGTTATCAAACTCACAATGCCACGGAAGGAGGGAGGCATCCAACCACAGAATGGAGGGAAGAAGCAGCTACAGGTGAGAGCCTACACATAAAAATGAATGCAACATTCTACAGACAAAATATGAATAAATATAATGGCAATCAGAGTTTGTTTTACACAGGTAGAAAACATATCCTCGAACAAAAAATCTGTGTTGCTGCAATGAGTCATACATAAACATGAGTCATCATTAATGACAGGGTGATTTGATTGCCACACTCCCTATATTACCTGCATGAGGTCTTCCTTGGAGTCAAACTGGGACACCAGCAAGTTCTGTCCATCAGACACTCGAGTCAGGGACACAAAGAGCCGATTATTGGCAAGCAGATGGGCATCGTCTGGTAGCTCACGTTCCATGAAGTGATGAACAAGCTTGATCAGGTTGAATGCAGGGTGTAAGGCACCAAGACTTCGCTTGCGGGCCATTTTGGCCGACTCCATCATGATGGCTAAGGTTTTGTCTTTAGGATGGAAGGCTTACTGTTACCAGTGCACTCATTGTTTAATTTGATTATTAGTGTCAAATGCCAATTGTGTTTCTAACCACAATTATTTTACATGCCAGAATACAATCCATATATTTTCAAACTTCATCTTAACTCACATTTTGCTTTTTACACATACAACTCTGCCCATGTTGCCAAATTGTGCCAATTTCAAAACACAGGTATGTGGCATACAATCATGTTCTGAGCTAAGTGGAGAGTAATATTATGTTTCATGAACACTTACTTGCAATACCACTGTGAACTGGTCTTTGCATAACTGAACATAACCCTTAAGCTCTGGCTTGGGGGGTTCCTTGTGTTGGGGAAGCTTCTTAGCTTGCATAGCTTTACAGGCTACCAATTACTCTTGGGATAAATCTAAAGCTTCTTAGAAAAAGTAGTTTAAACTAACAGTTAAAATAACAGTTAAGTGAGGTGGTGGTGCGTTTGTTTCCTCGAATAAGGAGTTTCACACAGTATATTTAATTGATAAGACGGCGTTAACAACATATACATTTCATGATCTAGATCTGTACCAACCAGTTGCCTCTATGTTAGGATTGGCTTTGACAGGTTCATTGCTGATTTAAACCAGTAGATGGCGTTTTGAGCCATTTTCTACCCATCAATCCAATAAAATGCCGATTTAAAAAAAATGTTTTATATATGGTAAATTGTTAACATTAACACCAGTACTGGTGTGTTTAATAGTGGTTGCACAACAAATTAGTTGTGTATCTAATGCACAATGACAAATAAAGTCTATTCTATTATTTTAATCACAAGACAGTCATATAGGCTAATTAAGTTTACAGTTTATGAAACACATTGTTGACATGTAGGCTATGTGTCAGTTTTCACTCTTCCTAACGACTGACAAGTGACTACATTTAAGCAATGTTTCTGCTGCGAAACAAAAATCCTCTTACCCAATGAAATGTTACATACAATTGCGGCCCCGAACAAGGCACCCGACGAGGCGCCGCAGATCTTGGTGGCATCATCAAGTATATAACTGGCTCTTTCTTGTAAACAGCTTCCCACACCGATATAGTAAACACCCATAAAACCACAGCCAGCAACTGAGATATCCCATCCATTTTTCGTCTCAAACATCTCGAATCTTAGGCGGTTAAACAACGTTGCTGAACAAAATTGTTTCTGTGGCCGTCGCTAAAGGGACCGTCATGATATGCGTTAGACTTTGAGCCTCACTTTGAGGAGAACAGGATCTTGCCATCTGACCATGGGGCAAAAGGTTGATAGGTAGGCAGCCCAGTAGCCCAATTTCCCAATATCTCCACCATTCAGGAGCTGCAAAGTTTCGAAATGAATCAAATTATAAAGTTAGTTCCTGACGGTTGTCACCTGCTGTAACCAATGTTATGTATACATTCATCGGCCGTATACATTAACTCCCAATTGTCAATATCTTCACTTCAAAATGTTAGTTTTTGTAGGCATATACTGTATGTTAACGTAACGTTAATATAACACCAACAATGGAATACATATATTCCTATTAGCCTAAGGAATCCAGAGACTATGTATTTTTATCATTCCCACCACTATCACCAGAGATTGCATGATAGTGATGGTGTTCTTCATTTTTACAAAAGGACAGGTTGTCCTTTTCTGAGACAGAGATATGGATCAGTGACGTTTTATTGGACACAATTATCCGAACAGGTTCTCATTCATGTAGCCAAGCAAATTGATATCAGCTGTTTTAGCCTTGTTCCTTTGTTTGAACACCTTAAATTGGCCATTCAGGTCATTGGCTGTTTCTGATTCAGATGAACTATTCCTAGTTTTTTGGTTTCCTTGTCATGTCAGAGAATAATAATAGGGTGATTATAACAAAACACTGACAACATATTTTCGCAATCACCGGAAAGCCATAGTTTAATAGGTCACTGTGGGTTATCAGCCAAGCAGTAAATAACCTCTTAAGGTATGAAACTCACAATGCCACTGAAGGAGGGAGGCATCCAACCACAGAATGGAGATATCATCTTTTGATCATATGATGTGGAACTCATAGTCCATTATGCATGTTTAGTCTTAAGGTCAGGATATACCCACTCCTTGTGTAACCATTGTTGTGTGACTCATGTGACTCATCTGTCTCTATCATTAAAAAAATGGAAAAATACATCAACACTCTACATTATTGAGAAATGCATTATTTGTATTTCCTTTGCATTTATCGTAATTGACAATTGGTCACAGTTGGGTTGAAAGTTGGGCAGACATATTTTTGTATTTAAGAGCAATGCTGCACTGTTTCGCAAAGGCTGCGGCATAGTTTTTCCCTTTTTTTTTTTTTTTTTTAATTAACTGAGGTTGGGTCCTGGGTGCTATCCAGTGCCTCTTGTAGGCCATATACTTGATGAAGACAACCGCAGTCAAACTTTTTCAGACATAACCTTCTATGACAGGTTCAAGATCCAGGTCCAGCCCTTGGTCATTACATTGGTTGTCCTCTCAGGTGACTTAAAACTGGAATGAACTATTGACATATAAGTTCAAGTTGCGCTTTTACAGGTTGACTAAAGCATGCAGTATTTTCAAACTTTCTCTTTACCAGGGGATGGTCAGTGAGAAGTTGAAAGGAATATCTCTATCTCTATTCAAATCACTACATTTCATCAGAAAGCAAGGAAGGCAATATGGCCCTAGCTATCTCATGAGAAAACAAGTCGTCAGGGCCTTCTTTTTACTGTCTGTAGTGTCTAGACAGATGGCAACACTAGCATTCCAGAGTGGTTGGACGCGGCTAGGTTGTTTCTATAGCAACCACTGAGCGTCCTTTCAAGTTAGAGTGAGTGTAGCTAGCACCATTCTGCACTGATCATTTATTTATTTAAAATACTTGTTGTAACGGTAAAAATGACATAATCCTGCTATTTCCAGATCCTTTCGATCGTTACATGAATAGGTAAGTCCCGGTATACATATATATTTTTCTTTTAACTCTGGAATCCTTTCCTTATTTGTTGAATGTGGAAATGTTTCATTTCACCACAGAGCAGCACGGGTCTTTGGAGGATGTGTAACTAATCACAAGGTGGGAAAAAAATCGCGACGATGTGTAATATGAAACGTAGCCCTGTGGTTTGAGGCAGTAAGCAGGGGGTATTCAACTCCCCCCTGGGCTAGCTGCTAATCAGTTTTTAAGGCCAACGTTAGCTGTCCACGAGAATTTTAGTAAAGTGATAGGATACCTCATGTACACTGTAAAAAAACTGCCATCGTTTTTACAGGAAAATTCTGGCAGCTGAGTTGCCAGAGCAATCCAAAGCAAAACCTGTATATTCAACATTGGATTTGAGCAGTATTTACGTCACTGTTATGTTATATTGGACAAGTTTGTACAGTAAATGTAACATTTTAAGCCTGTATATTCAACATTGAACTTTAGCTATATTTACATCACTGCTATGCTATACTGTAAAACAAATCCTGTTGTTTTTACTGGAAAAAACTGGCAGCTGTGGTTGCCAGAATAATTCAGTAAATAATACTGCCAAATCGTAACCATCTTCACAGAGCAATATGTATCTTTAACAGTTTATAATGTATAATATTACATTGTAAACCAGTACATTTAACATTGGATTTATGCTGATTTTGCATGACCATTATGCTATAAAACCAGCTATTTCAGTAAAATGTACATCCAGTTGATGTCTATTGTACATCAAATCCCCTTCAATTTCACTGAGAAATACCAAGCAAACAACATTATTTAACTGCTTAAGTCTCATTATAACACTATTATTCAACTGTCTTTTCATGCAGATCCTCTTAAAAGTTCTTTATAAAATAAGATGTTTTAATGTATTCATAACATTTGGGGACAGGGCCTTAACTGAAGGGTGCAGCAGGTGTGGTTAAACCTGGGCCCACAGTTCTTGGGGGCCCATAGACATGTTATGTCTAAATTGATGCCGTCACCCTCTTACGCTGCGTCTGATAGAAGTCTATGACTCCAGTTTCAGCAGCATAAACACAGAGAAGTCCTGGAAATGCATTCAAGAAAGTATGTAATGCTAGCTAGAGACTTGAAAAGGTAAACGTATCTACATCATGGTAGGTATTATTTGTGGTATAAAAAGTAACAATCTATAACAAAATGATATGCTTATCTTACATACTCTATAGAAACTATAAAAAAAAGATTCAATGAAATGAACAAGTTCTTATAGTCTTTGTTATTTTTGTCATTTAAAGATTTGCAATGATTTCTGGGTAATATGTATGTTGTTGTCCGGTGATGAGACAATACGATATAGCTTGTTTAGGCGCAAAATCTGAACGTCAAGACCGACATGTTGACTGTACACAGCAGGCCTGCAAGCCGAAAAGATGCCTTTCAAACATAAAAGTGGTGATGCATTATTGCTTTTTCAATGGACAGGATAGCCAGACCATTCAGCCTCTCCTGCTCCTCAGGTAGGTCTTAATGAGGTTAATTTTGGAAAAGGGTCGCTCTGCTGTTGCCACTGTCAGCATCTTGGCAAATTGAGAGACTAGCTATATCGTACCGTCTCGTCAGATGAACAAACATACATATAGCCCAGCAATCATTGCAAATCTAAAAATGACAAAAATACAGAAGAAAATAATAACTTTTTCATTTCATTGAATGTTTTTTTTTTTAAGTTTCTATAGTGTTAGTTACGCAAATTATTTCTTTTATAGATTGTTACTATTTTCCCCACAAATAATACCCACCATGATCGAGAAAACTTTACCTTTTCAAGGGATTATATAACTTTTGCTACTTTTTAAAGGCAATATCAGGTCTTCACTGGACACAACTGTGTTTGAATGGTGGAAACTGGAATTGGAGACTTCTGTCAGACACAGTTTAAGGAGGGAAGGTTACGGGCCCCCAAGTGCCACTGCTGGACTCCCTTCAATTAAGGCCCTGGTCCAAACTGTTATAAATGCATTTGAATACATTATATTATAAAGAACTTTATAGGAGAATCTACATTGAAAATTAGTTGAATAACAGTGAAATTGAATGGGATTTCAAGTACTAAATAGACAACAACTGGATGTACATTTTACTGAAATAATTTGTTTTATAGCATAACGGTTATGCAAAATCAGCATAAATCCAATGTTAAATTTACTGGTTTACAATGTTATGTTCTGTGAAGATGGTTACGGTTTGGCCGTATTTTTTACAGAAATATTCTGGCAACTCAGCTGCCAGATTTTTCCTGTAAAAACAACAACAAAGAAATACTTTAAAATTAACAGTTGTATTTCGTTTAGTATTTTAACACCACCATGTTGTAATTCAAACTGCATTGGATTGCTTCTATTAATACAGTTTTTCATCCTGAAAATTACAGCCATATGTCGTTTCTAAAAAGAAATATGCATAATCTTACTTTAAAATTAACATTTATATTTCTTTGAGTGTTTTAACACCACCAGGTTGTAATTTATACTGCATTGCATTGCTTCTTGTATTACAGTTTTTCTTCGTGTAAATAACATTTCTATAAAGAAATATGCATATTCTTACTGAAAAATTAACAGTTATATTCCGTTTAGTATTGTACCAAAAAAATTTGTGAAATAAGCAATACTCTATTGTATTTCTATTTACAGTTTTTTGATGTCACGATTTTACGCCATTCCACTGTGAATTTTAAGGTAATTTTTTACAGTGTAGTCTACAATGATGTTGGTGATGATACAACGATAGGTTACATTAGGTCCAGGTGAACTCTACTGAACGTTACTGAACGATACAGGAATCCTAAATATTACTCGTAATTAAATCCAAACGTTGATTGCTTTTTTTTCTTCTTGTGTGTCTGTTCAGACAGAGGTATCTGTGAATGATGTATTCTGCGAGGCCCCTGAACGCTGGCCTGACTGAGTGGAGGCCCATTTCGAGGGGACTGTTGATGGCCCCCAGGATCAAGAGCTCCCAGCGCTCCCTGTCCCAGAGCAGGGATTCCAGCGCCAGTGACCTCAGAGCCGACTCTGGTGAGAATCAATGCTGTAGGGTAGATATATTTTTTTTTTTTCCAGGAGGGGCGAATAAGGGCACACAATTACTCAGAGGCAATAAGCTGCTATTCTAGAGGCCACAATATCCTATTCAGTCGGGGTATCTTGAGCAGCAGCCAAGTGAGTGCAAGATGGAGTTGGCAAGAACAATTCCAGGGAAGACTAGACTACATTGGTACAGGCAATTGGCCTTAATTAGCTTATGGGGAAATGTATAACAGGTCAATTGATAAGACGATTTCAATTAGCCTAAAATGTGTAGCCACTGTTAATATCATACGTGTAATGTACATCATACATTTAACTCATATAGACTAATGGAATAGCACTTGTTTCTGATTTGTCCACAGCTACGTCAGTTCAGTCTGTTGCAGATGAAAACCTAACACTGGCAGACATTGACAGAATGTTTGCTCAGAAGGTTGAGGACAAGAAAGATGACCTGAGGGCAGCTTTTCAAGCATTTGACTTGGAGGGTAACTCCACCATCACCAAAGGGGAATTCAAACGTGTCATCAAACATTTTCTCATCAACCTCACTCAGCCCCAGTTTGATCTGCTGCTAACCAAGGTGTGAACAGTGTTTTACCTAGAATGAAGCCCATATTATAGAAAACTCACGCTTATACATTGTAACTTCTCGTCTGTGAATTCATTCAGGTTCCAAAGAGAGCAAATGGCAGTGTAGCCTATATGGAATTCCTCAGAAAATACTGCAGGATTTCATCAGCTAAGCAAAGGTACATCAGATTAAACACCTTGACCATTATGCCTGCTCATATTATTAATATAAAAACAAACTTATTCAATTAGGTGTTCATATTCTTACAGAATCCCCAATATTTGTGAGAATCAACAGAATCAGACCTTGGGGGACCTACAGTGCAGCCTAAAAGACAAGGTTCTTTCAAATAGTACAAGCATAGCACACAAGTTTTTACAAATACAAAATATAATATGTCTAGTAATGTACATTACTGTGATAGGGCAGAATATGATTTCCCCGACTTACCATTTATGTTTTGAAATTTTAACAGATTGGAAGCAATTTGAAAAATGTTACACGGGCCTTCCGTCTATTTGACTTCAACCTCGACGGACAGATTCAGCAGCATGAGTTCAGAAGAGTTTTGGAGGCTTACTGCTTTCCTCTCAGTGAACATGATTTTCAGAGGTAGGCCTTGTAATAAACAATGTTGACAAAAGGAGACCATGTGTCCCAGATATTATAGGTGGAGCAAACAGCAAATTGCTCACCATTGATCAAAAGCTTGACTCATTTGATTTCACTACAGTCCATTATACTCTGTGAGAGTCAGCATTTTGATCTAAACTGATCTTAAGGTATTGTTTTAAGTCTCTATGGAGACCCAAACAGACGTTGTGTTTGTACTTATGCTATTGTTTACGAGGCAGTGTTTGCGCTCATGATAATGGCCTCACCATGGACACGATCAGTGTTGCTCAAGGTGCACTGTAAAACAATGATGGGTGTGCAATAATAAAGCCTATTTTGTATTTCGTAGATATCAGTTAATTATTATGTGATCCAATTGTGTCTTGTGATTTGTCCCGCTTTGGATTCTGCAGTTGATTTAGGAGGGTTCAATTGTCCAGTTAGTAGATATGCCGCTTGAGCAATGACATCAGGCTTTTTCAGATGTTTTCTGGGATGCCTGTCAAGTATCTAACTTTCTCCCAAACAGACTTTGGTCTCACTACAGCACTATCAATACTGACACAGTATTCTACAAGGAATTTCTTGAGAGACTTGGTGCTGACTGTGAAAGTGACCGTAACACTACACCAGATGGTGTTAAGCAAGGTATGATACTGTTGTCCTATGTCAGGTAAACCAAATACTCAATAGTACTTAAGTCACTGTCAATATTTTGTCTAGGTAGAGAACTTAAAAAGTCTGTCAGAACTCATGATAACATGTCAATATGTTTTTTGCAGCTTTGAACTGGGATATCTGTGATCGAATGTGCAGAAAAAAACAACATAGAAAAACTGCATGGGCTGACACAGACAGCAATGGGGATAACTTTGATGAAATCCACACCAAGTTTCTGAAAAAAGTATAATACTGTTCTTTAATGTCAGCATTAACATAGATATTGATGTTTGAAGTTGTTTTAAGAGTTGTATTCATGTGTATTCTTGGCACAGATGAGCATGAACTACAATCTTGTTGAGAAAGCACTTCATGCATTTGACATCACTGGAAGTGGTTTAATTTGCCCAGAAGATCTAAAGTCAGTCCTCAGCAGTTTCATTTTTCCTATGAATGAGCGAATTTTCCATGGACTTGTACGCAGGTAAAATGACATGAACAAACTCAAAACAGGATTTGAGTTAAATTGCATAATGGCAAACTTGCAACTGAAATTGATAAACCCCTATGTTTGATCCAGGTTTGGAGTAAAAACTACAGAGCCTATATCCTGGAACCAGTTTCTAGCCTTATTCCAAGATGAGAAGCGGCCCTTGTCAGACAGGTAGGATGCAACAGATTGTCTCTGATCACCCTCATCAGATGACCAGTGGCTTATCAAAATGCCCTTTTCCATGTCTTTTTGTCAGGAAGTGCAGTACTCCAGTAACATCTGACCAATCCAGCGTTGACAAATTTCTACCAAAACTCCGGCAGCATGTTCAGGAGGTTTACACCCTACTGAAACGGGCCTTTCAGATCTTTGATGAGGTAGTAAAGTATAACCATGGCTTTTCAGCAGTAAGCACTACCCTTTAGATGTTTTTAGTTCTATATAATAATATGCACATTTCCCCCTCTTTGAAAGAATAAAACAGGAGTCCTTCCCTGGGGTGAGCTGCGGAGAGTGGTTGAAGGCCTCACCTTTCCTCTGACAGATGAGCAGTTCAAAGGCCTTGTTGATCTTCTAGATCCTGAATGCTCTGGAGTTATCAATTACGGCCAGTTCATAGAGCTTTGTCAAAACGGTCCAACATCAGAACCAATGGTAACCATTGAATGGTTAGATAAAAATGACAGTGACAATAAGATGACACAGCATCTCTTTTAGACAATTTAAAACAAGCTGTTCACAAATATGTCTATATGAAGGCAGCAGTGCAGTAACACTAGTATTTGGTCTGCAGCAAATGAACAAGCACAGTAGGAGTCTGGAAGTGAGGAGTCAAACTGATCAGTCCAAAATGTCCTCCGTTGCAGTTGCCACATGGATCACAGTAAGGAGTGAAACAATAGCGTAATAAATACATCATTTAAACAGACACCTATTTATGTATGGTGACTGCCTCTGCACGCAGGTGGAGACCATTTTGAGGGACAGACTGGCAGAAAAGCTGGATGCAGTCATGAAACTTTTTGACCAACTTGACTGTACCCTGAATGGAACTGTCAGTCAAGTGGATCTCAAGAGGGTTGTTCAGCAATATGGATTGCCTGTATCCGACAGTCATTTTGAAAAGTGAGACCTTGGCCTTTTTCTAGAAGCCTGTGCTGTGTTGTTTTCACAGTCCATTTCTTAACCTGTTGCCTTTATATCCCTCCTCAGGCTGTGTGCACCCTTCAGACACTCTGGAAGGATATATTATAAGCAGTTCCTGAAGGGCTTAGGCATCCAGAACATCCGTGATGAAGACATCAGCACTCATGAATCTCTTAGCCTTTTCCAGAGGTAAACATATGTAGATTCATAGATCTCAAAAGAGGAAATATTTTGATGAAGCTATGGTAGATGAATGCCACTGGGTAAAATGGCAGAGTATGTGACAAATTAAAACAAAAGTATACTAAGGATGGATGAGAAGATTTAAAAAAAAAAAAAATCAGGTCAACATTTCTTTCAGGACTGGCAGTGCTTCTCAACTCAAGACAAAGGCATTGCAGGATGTTGTCCTTAAGGAGCTCAGAGAGCGCCTGGATGGCCGTGGAGTAAGTCTGCATAAATGTCTCAAGATGACAAGAGGAGGCCCAAAAGCAATCCTTACCCTGGCAGATTTCAGTAAGGTGAGAACGAACCATTAACAACCTTAGCCAATAACTGCTGATCTGCAATGGACTCTGTTACTGTTATCAATGTGAGCTCACCCTGTATATCTATATGTGATGCTGATAGATTCTAGAGGACTGCAGGATTGTCCTGGACAAACAACAGCTTCAAACTCTCACTCAAGCTCTTGGGTTTTGCAATGGACAGATGTCACATTTGGACTTTGTGGCCCAATTTGATAGTAAGTCTGTGCATGTAACTTGTAAGCTGACACATTGTAAGGTATACAACAGAGGTCAGTAGGTAGCAGAGCTGTGAAACACTAGACAGCTAAGGTGTGTGTTTCAGTGCAGCACCAAAGCAGCAGAGAGTGCAAAGAAGGGGTGACATTTATTTTCACAGGATAGACTTGCATTCGCTTGCAAAGTATAGAAGACGACTGCTGTCTTACTCCCTTTTGTGCTTCACATATAAGTAAACCTGGTAGCTCGCATGAGAAGTCAATTAGACACATTTCATTTGGAGGCTAAAAGCCCGGCTATTGAGTCATTCTTCTATGAAAACATACTGCATTGGTTCCCCACAACTAGAACATCAAATTAAGACATGAAGTCAAGTACTTCATGTGACAAACATGTTACAGCAAATCATTCTATGTTACTAAACTACCAATAAACTCAGTAAAAGGTAGCCCGTGTGGTACAAGTTAGCAGGATCTAACATAGGTGGACCCGTCTCTGCAGGGAACACCGGCAAGGAAAGAAATGATGAGCCAGAAAGAATCCAAGAGGATTTGAAAGGGAAACCCACCAGCCTTGTCTCAGCAGAGGAATGCCTGCAGCAGCTCAAGAAGAGAATCAAAGAATTCCATGGGGTAGCTTTGGGATTTATTTATTTATTTGTAACAATGTATTATTGATTGATTTGTGGCTGTGAAGGTCATTATGTATTGTTTCTATATTCGTACTGCATGTGTGCAAGTATCCTTGTCGAGTCCAGAGAGAAAAAGTGATGAACTCCAATTCCATGTTTCTGCTCCCAGGATGCTCTCACTGCTTTCCATGTGATGGATCAAAACCGTGATGGCGTGGTCAACTTGAGGGATTTCAGAGAACTGTTTGAAAGCCTCAAGTTTGTCATCAAGAAGAAGGAGTACCAGCAGCTTGTAGACCTCATGGGCTTTCAAAATGGAGCAACACTGAACTATGCAGAGTTCTTCGAGCTAGTCCATCGCAGTAGCCAGGAGGATGGGCCTCTTCTATCTGTCACAAAGTGAGCACACCACAGCTAGACACACCATGATGACTCAGCAATAGCAGAATCATGGTGGCCCACTGATGCTCTGCATAATAGTATCAAGTGCGACACACATTTATTGTTCATTCACATTCACATTTAACAATTGCAGAGATGTTCTTCAAGTACTGCAACATACATCTGAAACATTCTTAACTAACCACAAACATGAGAATAATTTGAAGTTAGGGTTAGATTTATTGGGTCCGGGTTTTTTGTTTAGTTGTCATTGAGAAATTACCCCAAGGACATCTTCTAAAAAGATCATATTACTATACATTAGTTTGGAGATTAACATATACCATTTGTATAAATATGTTGGTCACCCAGATCTGGAAGTGAAGAACCTTGTGAATCTGTGGGGCATCCATCCACATCTGACCAGTTGCTTGATCTAGCCTGTGAACAGATTCATAATCGACTGGTAGCAGACATACGCCATCGCTGGTCTCAGTTGTCAAAGGTTTGTGCTCTCCTGTTCAGAATTGTCCAGAAATATCTAAAGGATTCACAAAACTGCATTTGACAACTGAAGAAAGATTTAGTAGACTAAAAGCCACTTTATGTGATGCCACACCTTTGCTTTTTTGTAGGACCTCTGCCACTTTAATGAACATGGTGAAACCATAATCCATAGAATAGATTTGAGACGTCATCTCTACAAGTACTCTTTACCAATCTTGCCCGAAGACTTTGAGAAACTTTGGATAAGGTGATATTTTTACTAAATTGATTTTGTAGTATTAAAATCCATTAGAACCCATGTTACACTATTGTATATTGTTAAGTGAAATACAGTTATTGACCTTTAAACTCTCTAAACTCCTTTCAACAGATATGATAAAGAAGGCAAGGGCTTCCTGACCCAGTCAGAGTTCCTTGAGATGCTAAATGTGGTACCTGAGGGACAGGAACATTTGTTACAGCCCCCAATTTTAGAAGGAAAACTAGACACTCAGCTGGACCAACATGTTGACAGAGAAATGTCTCCACTCTGCGGGGATGTGATCTCACAGGACCTCAGGTCAGCCAAGTCCAGACAGAATAGCCTATAGCATGATGGATTTGGTCAAATTTCAACTTCCTACCTCTGTCACAAAGTATAATTTGCTTTCTGAGACTCACAGTTTGCATACAACCCATGCTGATTGTTGCACAATTTGTGTTCATCACGAATTAGGATAATTGCATATTTTACTATAGACAGTGGTTTGAGAGTTACTCTGAAGACATACATTCTATCTTCACCTGGCTTGATTAAAATAATGATGGGCATATCGCAATGACATAATTTGTGACCCTGCTTCAAAGACATGTCCTTCAGATTCATGAAACACAGCTAATGCATCTTAAAGGCACCCAGTGCAACTTTCGAGGCTTAAAAATAAACATTCAACTTCTAGTCTTTTTTACACGTAGTAAGTTTCAATAACTCCATACCATTACATACCGACATTCAAGCAGCAAAGATGAGACGTCGTTGTGTGGTGAGAACTGATAGAAAATCGATAACAACAACAATCGCCGCCATTTTCTTTATTTTTTGTAACCTACAATAAATAAAGCCGGCTTCCAGTCAATGGAAAAATGGCTTCTCCCCACCGGCGATTGTTGTTGTTTACGATTTTCTATCAGTTCTCACCACACAATGACGTCTCATCTTTGCTCCTTGAATGTCGATATGTAATGGTATGGAGTTATTGAAACTTACTACGTGTAAAAAAGACTAGAAATTGAATGTTTATTTTTCATTGAATGTTTACATAAAGTTGCACTGGGTGCCTTTAATGGATAAGTAATTCAATTATTATGATTTTTTTGTAACCATAGCCTTTACACAGGATGACAAATCAACATGCTATCAATAATTAACATCTTCATTTGAAATCAAGAAAGGGATCTTTTATGCAGTCAAAGACTGATAAGGTCCTATTAGCTACATGTATATATTACATTACATTCAGTGCATTATGAATTGAGGTATAATCAAAGTGTAATTTCTTCTTCATCAGCCTTGGAGTAAATTTACTCAGTGAGAAAGTGTCATACCAGGATTTCCTGAAGCACTTTGTCAGAGGTCTTGACTGTAGTCTTTCGGCTGATTCTCCCTTGACCAGATCTGCAGTTCAGTCCCCCCAGAGCACTGAAGATCTGAGTCCAGACAGAGCCTTAGAGAGAATCAGAGAGGTGGTCACTGTCTCCTCTGATCCTCTTCATAAGGTATGACGGAATCCATCACAACATGACAACTTATAACTTTATGTTGTGCACACAGATGTTTGTGATGATAAATTATGGTACTTTAAACTATAAACATACCCTTTTGTAATAACATAATTGTGTCACAGGCCTTTTCAGCATTTGATAAGATGGAAAATGGAGTAATTTCACCACTGGAGTTTCGACAAGTCTTGGACCATTTCTGCTTTAAGCTGTCTGACCGGCAGTTTAATCACTTACTGAAGAAGATGAAGGTCAATCAGGAGGGTAATGGCATGGTGAACTGGAGGCAGTTTCTTGAAACCTTTCAGTTCAACAGGAACGAGGTACACAGAAAAACAATATGATTACATTTTAAATCACCATGAATCTACATTATAATTAGATGTGGGACAATAATGTTGAATGCGTTTTAATAATAATGTGTATTCATACATGGGTATGTGTGTGTGTGTGTGTTTGTTCCTGTTACTAATTAGACAGCTGAAGAATGGCTTGAAAAACTAGAGAAGGTCCGCTTCCCAAGTCAACCTCGTCCACTTCCCATCAGTGAGATTCTGGGACGAATTAAAGACGTAGTGTCTACTCGTCTCTATGTGATCACCAAAGAGATGGTGGCCCTTGATTATGCTCACATAAACGTGATCTCCAAACAAGACTTCAAGCAGATCTGTGATAGATATTTCATGAGGCTAACCAGTGAGCAGGTATACTCTCCCATATCCACCATGGCACCCTTTGACTAAGAATGACAGGTGAATGCTAGAACCTTACAAGTTTTGGTTTAATTGCTATTGTGTTTCAATGTATTCAGTTTGGGAATCTGTGGAACATTCTGCCAGTCAACACTTATGGTAACCTGGATTTCCGTGAGTTTCTGATGAAGTTCAGTGGAAATGTGAAAGAGTCTGATGATCATGCTCTTCGAGAGGGGCAAGGACCCACATCACCAACACCGGTATCCCCTGACTCTAAAGCAAGCTTCCTTAAACGTCCTAAAACTGCCTCCTGCTCCATTAGATCTAGCAAGGTAAACATTTTTGTGACTCTTCACAAAGAACCTCAAAAGACCTCAAATAATTGTTGCTCCTCATAGAATGGAAGAGATATGATATGTATGGTTTTAAAGAGCAACCTAAGCCTTGTTGGTAGCATTAGCAGGTAAATAATCTTCACTTGTCTCACCATAGGCAGTGGAAGTCTCTGAACAGACAAAGCGACCATATTCAGCAGGGGCGAAGACAGCGTCTCCACTGAATGGAGAGACTGTGAACAGGAGGGTCAGATCTCTAATCCACAGCTGCTGGAAGATTATCCAGAGGAGATGCAGGGAGAAGGACCTCGATAGACTTGGGGAGATTGAAGTTGGAACCTTTTTAGGTGTGGTTGAGATCATTATACTGGATATATCTGTGTTGTGCTTGAATGGATCTTTTGTTATTCAAGGCCCAGTGGCAAAGCAATGTAATGTCTGCTTGGCATTAAATTGCATTGAATGATGATGAAATTTGTTTCATTTGTGTCCGAGGTATCATGGAGGAGCTCCATATTCAGATGTCTCCACTGGAATTTGAGAACCTGATGGCAAAATATGAAGTTAAGAGTAAAGGACGCATTCGTTACTCAGACTTCTTGCGCCATTTTGTCCTGCCACATAGACCTCCGAGCACCAGTTTGCTTAACAGAAGTAAACTTCACCTTCCAAAGATGCCAGTAAGATGGAAAAATGAGTTTGTAAATGTGTGTTTTAAAGATATGGATTATTTAAAGTTATAGGGAGCCGTTTCGGTGAGATTTGTCAGATTATGTCCTGTGTTGAACACTATTGTGTGTCCTGAGAAACACAATTTTATGTGAATAGATTAGATTAGCTCTTCCTAAGCCTGCGGGTGCGAGAGAAGAGAAGAGGCGCCTTTAATGCCTGCCGGATGGGAGGTGGTTTTGGTGGAGTATAGATAGGACATTTTTGTATAATCAAAAGATAATATGTGTGATGTAGTGACAGTTTATACATTTTTGTATCTGTGTAATATGTGTTGTTTCTGTAGATGTTTAAATTAACTAATAATCCTGTTCCTGTTCCTTTGTTGCCAGATGAGTGCTGGACCAATGAGCTCTCAGTGTGAAGAAGCCATGGTAAGGATATATGGTCCTATTCAACAATTTTGGAGATGCATGAGGCAGTCCTTTCTCTCCTTTGACAAAGACCGCAGTAGGAAGATTTCTCTCCAAAACTTCAGAAAGGTAATCTTAGTTTTTAATTTTTCATTGTGAAAAGTAGCTGTGCAGTGCATTGTGACTTAACTGCCAGTTGAAATTTTGGTACAATTATCATTTGTCTGGTCATTTCTATAGGTTCTCAGACAATACAGGGTCAACCTCTCCGAGGAAGAGTTCTTCCATGTCACTTCTTTCTTTGACAAGGACATGTCTGGAAAGATATCTTACAATGAATTCCTTAGCACCTTCCTGGGATGAGTTCAACTAACCATTGTTACTTGAAGAAGATTGCATTTATTAATTATGTTCCAGGGATTATTAGGGGTTCCCGGGAGTGAAGAGATTTAGTTTTGTACTCAGCTGTTTTGTAATGACTCCAAAGCTGTGTTTAATAAAAATCCAGTGCTTTAAGATAATCTGGGCTCTTCTGATTTGTTGCCATGTTAATCTTCATTTATTATGGTAGTGTGTTATTGAAAATGGGTGAAACAACATCCAGCACCCGGTCAGTCAGCACTGGTGCACCTCAGGGATGTGTGCTCTCCCCACTGCTCTTCTCACTCTACACCAACGACTGCACCTCAGGTGACCCATCTGTTAAACTCCTAAAATTTGCAGACGACACATCAGTCATCGGCCTCATCCGTGATCACGATGAGTCTGCATACAGGCGGGAGGTTGAACAGCTGGCCCTGTGGTGCGGTCGCAACAACCTAGAGCTAAACACGCTTAAAACCGTGGAGATGACAGTAGACTTCAGGAGAAGCCCCCCAGCACTGCCCCCCTCACCATATTCAACAGTACTGTTTTGGCTGTTGAATCCTTCAAGTTTCTGGGATCCACTATCTCCAGGAACCTGAAGTGGGAACCCAACATCAACACCATCATCAAAAAGGTCCAGCAGAGGATGTACTTCCTGCGCCAGCTTACTGCTGATCCAGTTCTACACTGCAGTCATAGAGTCTGTTCTGTGCACTTCAGTAACTGTCTGGTTTGGCTCAGCCACCAAACTGGACAAGAACAGACTCCAACGGACAGTCAGGTCTGCTGAAAAGATCATCGGTACCAACCTGCCCACCATCCTAGACCTGTACACCGCCAGAGTCAGGAAACGGGCAGGAAAAATCACTGCAGACCCCTCACACCCCGGAAACAAACTTTTCAAACGTCTCCCCTCTGGTAGGCGTTACAGATCTCTGTTCACAAAAACCTCCAGACACAAAAACAGTTTCTTCCCCCTCGCTGTCTCACTATTGAACAACTCAAAGTAACATACATATTTATCCATGTAGCATTTATATTTATCCCTGCACTTCTTGCACTTTCCAGTTTCTTCTTTGCACTATTGTAAAAATGCATAGCTCCTGTAGGCTACATACTTTGTCAAACTTCATAGACCATTGCACTGTTTGTTTTTGTTCATAGACCATTGCACTGTTTGTTTTTGTTTTGTATTGTGTTTGTTTTGTATTGTGTTGTAATGTATATTATGTGTAATATATGTGTAAGCACATTGAGAGTCAGTTCTCCAGGTCAAATTCCTTGTTTGTTCTAACTTACTTGGCAAATAAAATCTGATTCTGATCTGATTCTGATGTCTCCAAATATATGAAAGCACCTGGCTGGCTGACCCAGATCACAATTCATTACAGGAATGTGGGAAAACAATCTTTCCACAGTTTCACTTCACACTTTCCAAATGAACTTGAATTTGTGGATGTATTTGTTTATTTAGAGACCAAATACTACTCCAGCGGGTGAGTCAGCTTGCTGGAAACAGTTAGCCAATCAGGGGTTAGAAGGGCGTGTTAGCCGACTGTCATGGCGTCCTCCGTTAGTGGGGATTGACTTTCCATATTGGGGCAACTACACTTCTAACTTTCTTATAGGTTTTCGCAAAGGGACATTTGCACCGGCATCAGAAAACATGGGAACTGTTCACGCACGGGTAAGACTATGAAAATAATGAGAAGGAATGACCACTACATGACCTTTGATTAATGCTGTGTAGCTAGCTTAGCTAAACAATTCTCTGCTCAGTCAGTTTCCAGCTAGGCCGAACGTAACGTTGTTTTCAACATGGTTTCAAAATTAATGAATCAAAGGGTGCTAGTGGATAGACAATTGATGCTTAACTACGTTTAAGCTGTTCTCTAAAGTGGTGACGTTGTGACTTATTTAAGTAGCTGTGAATCAAGATCTGTGAATCAATCGGATTTTCTGAAGGCGATCATGCTCTCTTTTAGGCTATGTTGCAGCGACACCCTACGTTGCTCACCTGTCTAACATAACGTTACCTGAGGCACATGCAGTTGTAACTTAATAATCGTATTGGAATTATTGACTGAACGCTGAATCTTAACCTTTTGATGTACCATACTTTGCTGACAGTCTCTGGACCCTATGCCAATGCATGGCCCTGAACTCGGTGTCCAGGCAGATGACATCGATTTACCGGAGCCTGAGCATGAAGCCAAACAAGAAGTTCTCGAAAACAAAGAAGTATTTTTTTTTTTTATATGCAACTACAATATAAGGCCATTTAGTTTTAATTTAACATTAGTTGCCCACTGGTTTCTAACATCTTAAAAACGTATAGGTGCATAATCAGGGCTTTATTTTTTAGGTGATCGTCCAAAGGGTACATGTAGATGGTCTTGGTCGAACTAAGGAAGACATTCTCTCGTATGAAATCGCAGATGTTTTTAAAGCGAAGAGCTTGATTGACGTGAGTATCTACATAATTATCCAATGAGCATTTGACAATGCCCTTCTGCAGTTTTGTTAAGTATGATCATGCTACAGGTCATGAAGAAGTCTCATGAAGCCAGGCAGAAACTTTTGCGGATGGGAATATTCAGGAAAGTTGAAGTTGTTATCGACACATCTCAAGGTAAGAATGGGTGAAGAGACACACAGAAAGAAACATTCTCTGTGGCGGAACTCTTGTATTACAACAGTATTTTATCTCTATAGGTGCCGATGCGCTGCCGAATGGGCTGGATGTGACCTTTGAAGTGAAGGAGCTGAGGCGGATGACTGGCAGCTACAATACCATGGTCGGAAACAATGAAGGAAGCATGGTAAGGGACCCCATACTTAATCCATAAATTCAAAAAAATGTATCGCGTCACTCTTGTGCCTCAACCTAGTTCAATCTGAGGGTGTGCACTTACATTGTATGTTGAAGAAATCATTTTTCAATCATTTGAAATTTTGAGTACATTCTCAATGTCTTGGTGTGTATGTTATGATTATTTTTCTTCACCCTGACTTCAGGTGCTTGGTCTTAAACTTCCAAATGCTTTTGGGCGTGCAGAAAAGCTCACCTTCCAGTTCTCATATGGCACAAAAGAGACGTCTTATGGCCTGTCGTTCTTTAAGCCCCAGCCAGGAAACTTTGAGCGCAAGTATGTGGTGGTGATGATGATGTCACCGTGTTTGCTTTCAAAGAAACTCTCATGAGACTGTAAACAACATCTTTGTGCCGTAATGGTATTAGAATAACCAAATGGGATCTGTTTTCCCAGTCGCTTGCTATGTTGCATGATCCAGTCCAGCTTGTATATTCCATTGACAGTGTTTGTGTTTCAGTTTCGCTGTCAATCTATATAAAGTCACTGGGCAGTTCCCATGGAGTTCACTGAGGGAGACAGATAGAGGGATTTCTACAGAAGTCAGTGTAAGTAGTACCATTTTGTTACATTCTGTTTGCACTTTAAAAAATAAAAATAGTAATACAAATGAATAATGCTTTGAACCTGTAGTGTTACACCTGTCGATGTTGTTGCTAGCAACTACTCAGAAAGACTCAAACATATTTGTGGTATATTGGGTTACTGTTACAATGATAGGCCATCACAAAAATGACAACACATAGCGATTCACCGCCATGAAAATATATGACCAGTTGATGCCTCACTTGTTTTTCTTTAGTACTAGTTGATACTGATCGTTAATTTTAACAATAGGTGTGTTTCATAGTTTGTACAGTTAATCAAATTCTCTCTCTGCATGTCTCTTGTCATCATCATCATCACTTCCCTAGTTTCCTGTCTGGTGGACAAACCACACTCTGAAGTGGGAAGGAGCATGGAGGGAGCTAGGTTGTCTGGCTCGCACGGCCTCCTTTGCTGTCCGTGAGGAGAGTGGCCACTCGTTAAAGTCTTCCCTTTCGGTATAACTTTTATAGTTCTAACATTTATGTTTTTTTTTTTTGTATGTAGTCTTGATTTGGTATGGCTTTCAAGAGCAGTGAATAGACAAACCCTGTGTGTGATTTGTGCCGTTGTTTAACTCTACGGATTTCTTTTTCACAGCATGCCATGGTCATTGATACGCGACAGTCTTCTATTCTACCAAAGAAGGGTGGCTTACTCAAAATCAATCAGGTTAGTTATAACTATGAGAGCTGCACCTATACTGTACAACTATATTTAATACATAACTAAATAGGCCTCATTTAAAGATACCAAGCCCAGACATACAGCCGCGGAAAAAATTAACAGTTTTTCTTTTTTTACTATTTATTGGTATGTGTTTGAGTATAATTAACACTTTTGTTTCATTCTATAAATTACTGACAACATTTCTACTGAATTTCAAATAAAAATACTGTCATTTAGAGCATTATTTGCAGAAAAATTGGTCAAAATAACAAAAAAGATGCGGTGTTTCCAGATATTGATTTCTGATCTCTTCCTAAGTTAAAGCATTAGTATTGTGTAGTTTAAGAATGAATATGAACTTGTTTTCTTTGCATTATTCGAGCTCTGAAAACATTCCATTTATTTTGCTATTTTGACCAATTGTAATTTTACTGCAAATAAATACTCTAAATGACAATATTTGTATTTGAAATTTGGTAGAAATGTTGTCAGTAATTTATAGAATAAAACTAAAATGTTAACTTTACTTTAACTCATACCAATAAATAGTAAAACCAGAGAAACTGATCATTTTTAAGTGGTCTCTTAATTTTTTCCGCGGCTGTATTTGCTGTATTGCACTGTAGGAACTGGCTGGATACACAGGAGGAGATGTCAGTTACCTTAAGGAGGACTTTGAAATCCAGCTCAACAGGCGTCTCCCCTGGGATTCAGTGAGTAGCAAAGAAAACACTTTGGCGTCATGACGATTTTCCTGGACTTCTTTTATTTTAGTACGATCATATTATAAGTGTTCCAGTGGTCTCTTGATGTCATCAGAATCCCAGGAAACACAATTTTTTAAATTGGCATGAATCTACTGGACTTTTGCAGTGAATAGCTTTCTATAGCCATTTTTCTCTTACCTGTTGTAGATCTTGTCTACCTCCCTCTGGGGTGGTATGCTACTGCCTATTGGAGACAAACCCACCAGCATTGCTGACAGGTTAGTGCTTTAACTAGTGTCTTCCAGACCTGTTGATTGTTAAGCTGTTGTATTTCTGGGCACAGGTACAATTCTTATCACAAACTGTTTAGATTTATTATGACCTATATACATATTTTTTTTTTTACAGATTCTATCTGGGTGGGCCCACAAGTGTAAGAGGTTTCAGCATGTACAGCATCGGGCCACAGAGTGAAGGTATTTGTTGTCTGCATTGTCCTCTAAACACCTGAGAGTATCAGGTCTATACATCATGACAAAACGTGCCTCTTCTGAAAGACCTTTTTTCAAGTTATCTTAGTGAAATTGTGTATCTATAACCTTGTGGGACAGATTAAACTGACTACCTTTTACGTGACCATCACCAAAGTGTAAAATATCTCCATCATTCAAAACAGCAGATGTTATTTTACCAGCAACACCTCAAACAGATGATTCAAAAGGCACTGTTGTTTGTAAAATGTTTGAAAAACAGTCCTTTTCTGAGCCGTTTTCCTTTGGTTGACAGGCGACTATCTTGGTGGGGAAGCCTACTGGGCTGGAGGAGTCCATCTGTACACCCCACTGCCCTTCCGCCCAGGCAGAGGTGGCTTTGGAGACCTGTTTAGGACCCATTTCTTCCTGAATGCTGGGAATTTATGTAACCTCAATTATGGTGAGTAGCTTGCACAGGAAGTTAATTATGTGGGGAAATTGCCACCATAACGTGAACACTCATGCTGACAGAAGGCATATTGGTTTAAAATGTATTTTTTGCAAAAACGGCGATTGTCTTCATCCTTGTGAAAAACAACAGTATATCCAACACTCAATCAGTAGGAATAACCCATCATCTGTCCTTTGTGGTGGTATTATTTGGTTAATGTCAGTAACCTCTGCTCATTGTCCAGGTGAGGGGCCGCGGGCGCACCTAAAGAAATTGGCAGAGTGTATCCGCTGGTCCTATGGAGCGGGTATCGTCTTGCGCCTCGGGAACATCGCCCGCCTAGAACTGAACTATTGCATTCCCATGGGTGTCCAGACTGGAGACAGGTAACCGTTAAGCTTGTTTGTTGGATGAGACAGTCAGGTCAACATATTTGACAATATTATTGGTGCCTTTATGGCAGTGATTTGACATATTATGTAAAATGTACACTAGCTTTGAGCAGCCTCAGGTATAAGAACAATTGCAGCTTTTGACGTAGATGCTGATAACCCTTTCTTTTCTTCAGGATATGTGACGGTGTGCAGTTTGGAGCAGGCATTCGATTCTTGTAATGCAGGACCTGTGGGCCAGTAGTCTTGCACATAGACATTTGAATGAAAAAAAAAAAAATCTTTGTGATGGTTGGAAGTTTCCAGAAGGATTTCATAGCACTTAAAGGTCTCTCAGATCGATCAAAACTGGCATCATGGCCCAGTAATAAATCAAACAGATGACACTGCAACATTTCAGGAGTCCAGGAGTACTGTGCTTACTCTCTGCGATTTGAAGCCTCTGCAGGAGAAATATCAGCCATCAGTGGTCTTATCAGTCATCATATTTATTTGTAATGAATGTGTAAACCAATAAATAATTCCCCCCTGTATCATGCAAACCTTCAGCACCCTGTTTGTCCAGTGGCAAAGACTTGCAGACCAAGTTTTCCGCATATTGTTGACTCAACAGTATTAAACAGGAAGTTATTTTATAGCTTTAGTGTTTTTGCCTATTGATAGAAGATCTGGCTCATAGTGAGGTATGGGGATCCCTGTCAACAGATAGCATCTGGGCTGAGAGGTGGAACAGGCGAGGGAATGTTAAAAAGCGTGAGCGAAGTGAAAACTTAACGATAGTTGTGGTGGTGTGGACTCAAAGGAGTCTGTATAATAGCGAGGGCGCACAACAGATTTTTTTACTCAATTCTCATGCATGCTCAGAATACTGCAACAAAATGTCAGGAATTCAGGTTCGTAAGCAACTCGGACAGACATCTTCAACTTACTGAAACAGTGGCATTGTATGTATTTCATGAAGTGTATATGTTTACGGTCATACCTAATATAGCTTAAGCTAACAACGCCCATGCGGGTGACGTATTTACGGTTATATATGTTTATAGAATATTGCATGTTGAAATATCCTCTGTGGTATTCAATGATTGGCGGACAGCGGGGTAACTTGTATGTTGGTTTACTGAACACAGCATGGAAGTCTCTCCTACATACATCAACTGCACTGCAAAGTGTTTAATTCTACCTTGTACTTCGCTGAGCTTATGCCACCTAGGGGACATTCCTAACAAGACAGAGATACATTCGCCAACAACTAAGTTTCCCCCCTTAAGCTATGTGCTTCTTTTAGTGAAGAACAAATATTAACACAATATACGTATTGAGATAAATCAATTTCCTGCACAAAACTACAATAAACCACGTGTCATATGCTCTTATTTAACCATGACACTGAAAAAAAGTTAGACTGTCAATTATTTTTCTTTTAACAATCAATACCAGTAACATTTTTTTTTTTTAACAAATCATTTAACACTCAGTCCTTGAAATAAATTGGCTTGGACACTTCTCTGCGGCCTGAGGTTGTTAATGTACTGGCTTGCCTGGCGGTGGTTTGTCAGTCACTGATGGTTTTGCATTGTCGGGGAGCAGGTTTTGCAAAGTCCTGAATGTTTCCCTCTGGAACACAGCTGTTTCCCTCAGGAATGGGATGATCTGACGCCGCAAAAGCTGAGTTTCAGGGCTTTCTCGAACGTCAGCTCAGGGTCCGCCAACAATGTCTGCTGTATGTGATCGTCTTCAATGCCACACACAAGCCGGTCACGTAGCCTCTCTTTCAAATAAACACCGTAGTTGCAATGTTGAGCGAGTTGTCGTAGCGCTGCCACATACTCAGTCACGGTTTCATGTGCTGCTCTAGACCTCGAATTAAATCTAAATCTTCCGACTATCTCGTTAGGCTTCTCGTTATAATGTGACTGAAGCAGTGCCGCCAAGTCGTCATATGACTTATAACCAGGCTTGGCCGGGCTTAACAAGTTTCTTATTAAACTGTATGTCTGACTGCCTACAGAGCCTAACAAGATTGCCCGCTTCCTTGCTGCATCTGCAATCCCATTTGCAATGAAAAAATGGTCCAACTCTTCGACATATTCCTCCCAAGTTTGTGCGTTACTGTCAAAAGCAGTGACTGTTCCTATCATCGTAGTAGCCATTTCGACGTTTTTGTTAGCGCCCCTCTTCATCCGACATTAGCCGAGTCTCCACGTTCTAAAACTCACAAGTTGTTCGTCCTTTTTACAACTTCTTCCGTGCTCACCGGTTTCCACGTCGCCAGATGTAATTTCCGCTGTATTATTATAGGATGGGCGGACAGTGGGGTAACCTTTATGTTAGTTTACTGAACACTTGTTGGAGCATTACAGGAGAATGGCAATCACCTACCTACTACTAGGGCTTTTACTTTGAATTGTCACAGCCAGAGATTGCAACCGGAAGCGACCTTCTGTTGAGAAGGCAAAGTTTCGAAATGTGCTAAGCATTTCTGCCGTCTCTGGAGAAGCCTTCTTGGGCTGTCTCAAACGCGTCGGTCTGCTGCAAGTTCACCATGGAGATACCCATTGTAAATTTGGAGGGATACACGCTTGGAGAAGCCGACACTCCGCCCGAAAAACGACAGAAATTATGTTCAAGTCTGAAAAAAGCTTTCATAGAAGTTGGTTTTGTTTATTTGGAGAACACTGGAATAACACAGCACGAGGTAAGAACAGACTAACGCAAGTGCATAGAGTGTTTACACACTGTTCCCCGTGCTGTCAGTTGAAAACAGTTACACTTTTGAAACCGCGCTGGTCTCGTCAATGTTACTTCTCAACCTTTTCTGTAAACATTAAACAATCAGGCTTTTTTTGATACGTTGATATCATGCTACTTTTAATTTAATTTCAACTTAAAAATAGAGTAATAAAATAATAGATAGAATTCATTTAACAGTTATTGGTACATGTGCAAACGTTTTGGAAGCCTAAACTGAATCAGAACTAAACACTTATTTGACAGCTGTCACCAAGTTTTGCAGCCAACTGTAGCCATACAGAACTTCACAAATGTACTCCTATTATTATGTTTGCCGATTTTCTGTCAACGATTTCCGGTGTTGTACCCGATTCAGCACCCTCCGTGGCAGATGCACCCCCTCGCGGGAGCCCGTACCACTCGCTTGATCGGAAAGGAAAGCAGTTCGCTTAAACAAACGCAGGGAAAAATACTATACAACGATTTCATTATTTGTGAAAGAGATGGAAGAGAAGAACACAAGTGACTGCAGTCTTTCAAACTGTTCTAAAGAGTACAAACAACCGATGTTTTTCTTCCAAAAAACTCGGATAATAGCGAACGCAAAACTAGAATGCGTTTCGTGAACGAACTGCGAGAGTGTGCTTGCTCTGTTGCGGCCATGACAGAGAGAACAAGTGCCTATGAATTAATGTATTTACATCTACTCAATCAGTGTAGTGGGGCCTTCTTCCAATATATTTTAGCAAGCAACCAAGCTCAACCATTATATTTTGGCTCCACTGACGTTTAGACATATGAGGGTATCTTTGTTGTTCTGTTTTTGTTTGCTTGTTTGCTTGTTTATTGTGAAAGGGTCTAGTGTGTTACATTTGGTCATAATAGTTCCAGAGTTTCGTTATACTGACTTACTAAGCTAAGTGAATTGTTGAAATACTTATCTTGGTAAAAGGAAACATCTCTGCAACAATATTGGAATGAATGCGGTTACATAGCCAGCTTTACTTAAAGTTTATTGTAAGATAGGCCTATATGTTAGACTTAATGCAGTTAGAGTTAGACTGTAGGTCTAGTATCTAACGTAAGCAACACTTTTACTGTATAGCTAGAGAGCACGTGTATCACATTGGTTTATAGTCTGTCAAATAAGTTCTAGTTATTGGTGTTCGATGGCATAAAAAGTTAGTCTTCTCTTATAAGCCTAGTTAGTACATCTGATTAGAGCTAGCAACCATGAATTGCAGATTAAGGGGTCCCCTATCTCACTGTTCATTTTGGCAGCTATTTTAGTCACATTTAGTCATAGTTATCCTTCTTAGATTCAGTCTAGTTTTCGAAAACTGAGCACACTACAACAGCTACGCTGTGTCCAGGTACATCCTCAAACGTTTTTCAGTTAACCTAATGATTCAAGGTCTCTCATGAATCATTACTCCCAGGACACGGGTTAATGTTAACTCACGCTATCGGTCACGCTTAATCCTCTCCAACCACATTAGCAACAAAATAAACTGGTGAGCTAACAAGTTAACCATTCTTTCAGTATAAGCTACTTTTGCATAGCCCCGTACAGCTAGGATAGCTCACGTTACCGTAGTAGGAATACAAGCCTTAGCTCACTATATTCACACAACTAAATTCATGAATTACTTCACAGGTTTACTTCACACCTTGAATTAAGGAAAATGATCCCCCGTTACGGCTAGCGGAAACTGCCAGTGGATACTCCCGTTACGTAGTGTTAGTTAGCCTTTAGCCCCGTACTCAGATATTACAGCTGCTAGGATAGCACTGCTTAACACAGCTAGGATAGCTAACGTTACGGTAGTGGGAATACAAGTTTTTCAAGTTCGCACGTACCTATTTATGCGAGTGAAATACTCGCACTGTAGAGCCCTGGTATGGAAGGTGTCTCTTAATATTTCTAGTTATACAGTTGAATGGAGAGGAACAGAGAGAATAGGTTCCTTGGCACAGGTGCCAGTGAAGCACAGGTGCAAGCCAGTTTAATGAGCCTATTATGATGTCATAATGCCCCACAGTTCGGCCATGCAAGTCTATGGGGGAAAAAGGGGATGAGAAAAGAGGAATAAAAAAGGAGTGGCAAGGAGTACTGCCAAGAAAAGTCATAGCAGGTTGCACCGGATCGGGCCGGACGTTTCGGTGTTTGAACGGCGTCTGTACCTCGAACTGGCGAGGAGGAGTTAGCGTTACAAAAAACGGGGAGAATACAGAAAACTTGACAACAACAATACTGTGCTTCCCTTCGGGCAAGCACACTAATAACACCTTTTTGTTCTGTGGAAATATATATCACGACAGGCTATATATTTCCACAGAACAAAAAGGTGTTATTTTGCGTTCACTATTAAGAAAAACTAAGAAAAACATCGGTTGTTTGTACTCTTTAGAACGAGGGGGTGCATCTGACGCGGAGGGTGCTGAATCGGGTACAAC
This sequence comes from Sprattus sprattus, assembly GCF_963457725.1. Taxonomy (NCBI): domain Eukaryota; kingdom Metazoa; phylum Chordata; class Actinopteri; order Clupeiformes; family Clupeidae; genus Sprattus; species Sprattus sprattus. Next base: position 28,601,982 of record NC_137926.1, read on the forward strand.
ACCGGGACACTGAAACACCGGGGTGCACGAAATTTGGTGGGCATGTACCCTTACTAGATTAGCGTGGAACCACTGATTTTCGTTTTGATCCGTTGCACCCCCGTCGGACTGGACCCCTTTTAAAGAGGGTGGGGCGATTCCGTTTTCTGTGAATAAGTCGAAAACCGTAGGGCTTAGGAGGACCACATTTTTTTTTCATGTTGGTCTTAAGAGGACACGTCAACCATTCCACTACCACTAATTTCATGTAGGCTATAGCGCCACCTAGTTACAAATGAAAAAGCAAAAAATGGAGTGTTGTAAAACATTTTAATTGTAAGTTGACAAGGTCAGAACTGCACGAAATCGGAGGTGTGGGATCATTATGACACCTTCTGACTGCACGTTAAGTTTCGTGGAATTTCGTAGAGTTTTTGTCCATGGATGGAGCAAAATGGCTCTTTAGCGCCCCCTAAAACATTGCAAAAAACCCTGCGTATTGGGGTTATTTTGGCGTAGCTTGACGGAATTCGGTATACGTCTTCATCATGCTTGGACGCACCAAAAAGTCTCTTGACGCCATGGTGGCAGGTCTACAGGAAGTCGGCCATTTTGAGTGGAAGATGCGTTTTGACGGCGTTTGCACACCTCGCATCTGATCGCACTCCTCTGACAGCTTTAATGGTAACGCCTTGAAATGTGGTCCGGCTACTCTTCAGCCATGGGCGACTAAAAGTTATATTGGATTTTCTCATAAGTCGGAAGGTGTGGGCGTGGCAGACCCTCAAACTTTGCCAACTTGTTAGTGCTTGCCACAAAACACAAAGTCTCTTATAACTCAATCGCATGTATGTCAAAGTGCTTGAAAACTTACCAAATTTGCCAGGGACATCAAGCCTGTAACCGTCCATCTTCGGTAGAGTTTTTGTCCATGGATGGAGCAAAATGGCTCTGTAGCGCCCCCTAGAACATTGCAAAAAAACAAAACACAAAGGCCCAATCTCGATTCTTCCCCTTGCCCCTTTTTCTTTGTCTTTGTCTTTGTCTTAACCCTAGCACTTGCAAGTGTAAGGGCCAAGGGCTGAAAACTTTCCCCCTATGAAATGAGACGCCACTTGGTTTCAGGTACGTCACTTGGCGTCCCTGGATAATACAGGATGGTACATGTAAAGCACAGGTCGATGTCTTCAAACAAGTGCTGTCATTCACAGATATCAAATGGAATTCACGGATAAGTTATCTGTAGACATGCGTGACTGTATGAGCTATGAAACTAGCGATTTAAAAAAAGTTTCAATTATGGTTGCAAATATGTATACGGCTGTATAGAGCACAAAACTAGACTGTCGTAATTGTTTTGTGGACGGTACATGTAAAGCACGGATCGATGTCTCCAAAGCAAGTGCTGTCATTCACAGATATCAAACGTAATTCGTGGATAATAAAGTTATCTGTACACATGCATGGAGTCAGGCTAGTCCTAGCAAGCTACCATATAATCCAATGAAATGGTGGCATACGCGCTAGCTGTAACCTAAAACTACTGTTTGAAAGCTTCAGTTAAGACCTACAATACTCTGCATCGTTCGTGTAGCACATTTCAGATCAAACCGAGTCATTATAAACATATAAAAAAGTTGTGTAGATAGCTTTATTCATGTAAAATATTCCTCACTTCAAGCATCCATGTTTTTTTGAAAATTCCCGAGCTGGTTTCGCTGTGTGCTCTGGGATAGCCCTTGGAGGAGCAAGTAAGGTCTCGGATTATCTTAACTCCAAGGCCCATATAGCCCTCAATCTTATCCCTTAATCTTGATCAAACTGGGTATTGAGACACCACTTACTCTCACATGAATGCGCAACTTCAAGGGTAAGGGGGAAGATAAGGGGCAAGGGGAAGAATTGAGATTGGGCCAAAGTCTCTTATAACTCTTGCGAACATTGTTTGGTCCAGAGAAAATGTCTTAGGGTGGGCGCTGGCCCGAACCCGTACATATGCCTGACTGATGCCACCTATAGCGCCACCTGTTGGTGGTTGGAAACCTCACTTTGTTTCCACATCTCTTAATGTGACCTGTTTTAACAAACTACATTGCAAAAGAAAAATATGCCAAAACAATCCACAAAAAAGTAGTACACAAAACATTACATTACCAAATCATCAAAATCTATCACAAATAATTCCTTTAGCCTAATACATAAAAATGAAACACAAACCATTTACACACACAAAACACATAAAAACACACAAACACACTGACAACCATCACTCATTCTGTGTTAAAACCTACTGAATAGTTCGGCGGTCATATTTTGTAACGCTTTGCGTTACGTCTAGTTTTTAGTTATGCTCATCCTTGCCGCTGTGCAACAACAGTATATTCCTTTTCTGTGTCATTTATTGAAGTGCTGAAAGGGTTTTATTCAAAGAATTATGGGTATCAGCGATATAGAGCATTGTCAGCATACTTCTTTTAGTTGTGTACTGAAGTAAAAGCACAAGTATACTTTGAATTGACCTGAGTGTATGTGGAACACTAGAAATTAACAACTTTAACTTGTTGAACAGCTGAGTGTCAGTAAACTCCGGGGTAAAAAATCCTCTTGACCGAAATTCAACAATTTAATGGCCTCTGTGTTTGGCCAGGCTTCAGTACATAAGTGGTAGATGGTTGGCAGTTTGTGACTGATAATCATTCTTTCTGCCAGGTGGATGAGGTGATGAAAATTTCTAAAGAATTCTTCGACCTTCCTGAGCAGATGAAACTTCCTTTCAGCAGGAGCAGTTACATCAAAAACCCCAATCATGGCTGGGTCTCCCTAGAAAGAGAGAAGTACGTTACCTAATAGCCTAATGTGACACACAATCCCAAAACACACATATGATGGAGTGATGGGATTAATGATGTATTTTTTGTGTGTCTTTGTACTTTTTTCATCAATTGCAATACAGATTAAATCCATCAAGACCTGGTGATTTGAAGGAAGCGTTCAACACCAGCTCACTATGTCCTGAAATAGTAATTTTCTTGCATCTACACTCATGTTGTAACACAAATAATTAAGCATCCAAATGTTACTTATCTGATATGCACATTGAAGATTCTAAAGGATCTAATCTATTTTACTGGGTTTCTGCCATTTTACATTTTCAGAAATGGCCATGTGAGGAAGTTCCTGGTTTCAGAGACAAACAAGTTTCCTTCTTCATGCACTGTAAAGAGCTTTCTCTCAGGATTCTCAGACTAATGGGTCTCAGTTTAGGCCTAGATGCTGATGTCTTTGTCAGTGCTCACAAACAAATTGGAAGTACGTAAGTAGTCCATAGATTTCATAATGTCTGTAGAAGGTTTTCTGTGTTACAAAAATGTAAGAAGGCTTTTTCAAAAAAAGGGTGAGGTCACCCAAAAATGATAAATTCGACTTAATTTTTATAATCAGCAAAAATACACAAAACACCTACATACTTTAAGAGACACAGTGGAACAGTGGAACTCAACCGTGGCCATATCTCACCGTTATCTGTAACTCTGTAACTGGATATCTCATTTGTTTCTGTTTTTTCAAATTTGTATGATCTACGCTTAAAAGATTTCTTTGCTGATAAACCACAGTTTTAGTCAGTAGTCAGCATTGACTCAACACAATTAGTATGTTAGCATGGATCTGAGTCCAAAGGCTGAGTGAGTTGAAGTCGTATTCTCAAGCCCATAAAACGGAGAATTGTTACCACCAGGAGTCTATTGGACCCTTCTTATCTTTAGCTCATGACCTGATAGGAAAGGCTGAGCTTACCTCTGAAATTGATCTAAAATCTTAACTTTAAATCAATTTAAATGACATCCTAATTGAAAACCTTGGGAATTATTTTCAAGAACACAGCAGATTGAGAGAGAGGTTTTACAGTGTGAAACTACATGGTGCAGTTATTTTTGATTGGTATAGGATGCGGCATCTTTGCCCATTCGTTAGGTGTGCCAGCGTATTTGGTCAGCACATGCAACTGGCTGATGAATTTCAACAATGTTTGCAAGAGCTGACAGTGTTACCGATTTGTGTATGTTTGTGTATGTGTATGTATGTTGTCAGACATTTGCACCGATAATCAATCCCAATCAATCATCAATACTGATGAGTCAACAAGGTAATGATCACACATTGTTAATCATTGTTAATCACACCTTAATGTGATCAGTTAGATCGTAAGGATTTGGATAGGTAAAGCAGAAATAAAATCCATAGCATTAGAAGATTGAAGGGAAAATACACATAAAATACAAATATATTCATTAAGCCACTACACATGTACTCCGGACAGTAAATATACTTCAGAAGGGAAGCTGAAGCCCTCTTGCCTTTGTTTGCAAATGCCTGCTGTAGTTAATATAATTTTTTAATATAACTGAAGCCTGTCTGTCATATGTGCTTAAACATCTTGTGTTGTCTCCCAGCTGATGAGAATGGCTCCACTCTGCGGACTCTCTACTACCCCCCAGTGGACAGTGAGCATGTAAAGGAGGGCCAGTTGCGCTGCGGGGAGCACTCTGATTATGGCAGCATCACACTGGTCTTCCAGAGCCCTGAAAGTGGATTACAGGTAACTGTACAGGCCATAAGACAATTGACTGTCTACCACGGTTGTCCAGCGCCGTGTCATATGAGATGAGAGACATTAAATAATAAAAGTATTTACAGTATTTACACGGTAAAACCCATTAGTCCCTCCTTAAAGGGCTCTTTGTCTTACATTTCATGCTCTGAGCCTCCAGGTGTACATATGTATCATTGGGTTATCAACGAGAGAGTTTGTGAAGTAATTTTTCCCCCAAAACATCTGTGCGATGGTATGTTGAAGGATAAGGTTGAAGATATAGCAGTGAATGTATTTTTCCTGTGATGTGTTCTTCTAAAGTAAATCAATTTAGTTCAGGAAAGAACCCTTTGGAGCTGTATCACATTAAGTTGTTTAGTTGTCATGTAGCTCTGAAATCCTGTCACATGCTTTGTATTCCAGGTTTTGTCCCGGTCAGGACAGTACATTTCAGCTCCATTCATCCCTGGAACAGTTCTTCTAAATATTGCAGATCTAATGCAGAGGTGGACCAGTGATGTTTTTACTTCTGCAGTAAGTTTAATTTTGCAGGACCTCATAGCCTCCTTGTGATGTTTCCCCACATACAGTAAAGATTGATGTTGTAGTTTTTCCTTCCTGTACAGTAAATAGTGGTTATAATTTCGTTTGACTACTCCTCCCTTTCCCTTGTTTTTTGTCCAGATCCATCGAGTACTCTTACCCCCTCCAGGGAATTCAAGCACACGCCAGTCCCTGGCCTATTTTGTGCAGCCTGATGATGAAGCCTTAATTACTTGCTGTGATGGCTCAAACAAGTCTCCTCCTGTCAAATCAGGGGATTATCTTAGGGAAAGATTTAAGGAAAGTTATGGGCGTTAGTCTCCGTCTATGGAAGCTTAGATTATAAAGTTGTTGGAACTCCTGAAATGGTAAAATACAGGCATAACAGTATTATTTTGAAATTAAATAGGACCAGGAATGCTCGCATATATGAAATGGGATCAAGACAGCTTTGTATTCTAGATTTGGACCATTAAGGGCACAGATACAGTAATCACACAATCAGTTACAATAGAGATATTATGTACAACTCATTTGATGAAGGTCTTTGAAAAACGTTTAGCTTAAGAGGTTATAACAGATTGTTTTGAAAACAATCATGCAAAATATGCACACAGGACCATAGGGAGCTTTTAAATCCCTAATTTTAAATTTAGTTATTTGTATTATCATAGGGATGTCCCTAGATTTATCTAGAATAATAGTCACAATATCATCACTGTTTTTAATAGTAATGTTGTTTTTGATATTGGATTTTGCCTTGTCTTTGCAATTAAACCAATAAATTCATGTCCCCTTCAATGTTTTTTTCAAAGCAACCTTAAGTATGTAAAAAGCCCAAGTGCCCTTGTTGGAAATGTCTACATACTGAATATAGCCACAAACGGTGATCATGGGGGTCAGAGCAGGCAGCGCGAAGTGAGCCAAAGGTTGTAATTCTGAAAAACAACAATGTTACTGGTGCAGGGCCCCTTATTGAAAGAATTGCACATAATTGGCATCATTTCACAGAATGATCTGGGCCTCGTTTCCCGATAACGACGTATCTTAACGGCCTACGTGGATTTTGGTGACATCGTAGACTCATCATAGCCGTAAGTGCGGCGTCGGGAAACCGCTCTGCAAGGATCCCTCTTACGACCGGTTTCAAGTCCTTTTTAGCGTTCGGGAAACTAGGCCCAGATGATTAAGCAAAATTTACTTTTAAGCATCTTTGAGAACTGTTATAAGCGCTATATAATTGTGATATATTATTATTATTATTATTAATAATAATAAGTTGATTAAGTTCCAATAAATTTGGACTTTAACAAGAGATTGAGCATATTGTCAATATATAATCCTAATCCCTTGAAAGATATTTTTCAGGAATGTCTGGAGAGGATTCACACAAACTTCAGTGCAATTTTCATGAACAGTCTAATATGAGTTTGAAAAAAGATAGGGTGTTATGAAAGAACCTTTGACCAAACCATGCAGGATCTTCAGGGGGAAATGTGTTGTGGCTTATTATAGTGGCCCATAACTCTCTTCTTCAATACATAGATTCCACTTTTAGGCATTAGGCTTGACGTTACCAGGAAGGTCGGTAGATGATTTACAGTTTTTTTGTTTAGTTTTTTTAGGCAGGCTGTAATGTGCAAAAATGGGTCCTTTAGATTCGAAAGTTGCCAAGGAAAGCGGAAGAAAGTGTTTTCTAATCCACTAGATTCTTGAGACATAAGCAAAACATAAATTTGCCAGTGTTCAGGGCGCATAGTCATTTTGCTTGCATGAGGCATCTTATCAGTGTTGTCAAAACTCGATGCATTTTCGACTTGAGATTTTTGCTGCCAATATAGGTGCAGAAGAACAAGCAGAATAAACACAAGAAGTTCACTTGGACCCCCTGATAATGGCAGCTGGAGGATGTAACATGGAGGGTGTATCAATGTAGTTAATATAAATGATCATTGCAGCCTTTGAACTCTGTACAAATTTGAGGTTGATGTAGCACTAACTTCCATCGTAAACAAATGTTGAAGTCAAACTAGATGAATCTTTTTTTATATTAGGCTGCATTCCAGCTACCTGCATGATCATATGATGGGATTTAATGGAGCGTACACCAAACAAAGTTATAGACTTAGTTTAGGCTACTTCGAGTTAAGTCAGTTGATCAAGTTAAGATGTATCTTATTAGTGTGCTTGCCCGAAGGGAAGCACAGTATTGTTCTTCATAAGTTTTCTTTCTTTATTCTCCCCGTTTTTCTTGCAGCTAACTACTCCTCGCCCGATTGAGATAGAGACGCCGTTCAAACACTGAAACGTCCGGCCCGATCCGGTGCAACCTGCTATGACTTTTCGTGGCGGTACTCCTTGCCACTCCTTTTTTATTCCTCTTTTTCCATCACCTTTTTTCTCCATAGACTTGCATGGCAGAACTCTGTGCCATTATGACATCATAATAGGGTCATTAAACTGGCTTGCACCTGTGCTTCACTGACACCTCTCACTGACACCTGCGCCAAGGCTCCTCTTCTCTCTCTGTCCCTCTCCATTCAACTGTATAACTAGGAATATTAAGAGACACCTTCCATACCAGGGCTCTACTCACTCATGCATACTCACTCATGCATACTCACTCGTGCATACTCACTCATGCATACTCACTCGTGCATACTCACTCATGCATACTCACTCGTGCATACTCACTCGTGCATACTCACTCATGTTTACTCACTCATGTTTACTCACTCATGTTTACTCACTCATGCATACTCACTCATGTTTACTCACTCATGCATACTCACTCATGTTTACTCACTCATGCATACTCACTCATGCATACTCACTCATGTTTACTCACTCGTGCATACTCACTCATGCATACTCACTCATGTTTACTCACTCGTGCATACTCACTCATGCATACTCACTCATGTTTACTCACTCGTGCATACTCACTCATGCATACTCACTCATGTTTACTCACTCATGCATACTCACTCATGCATACTCACTCATGTTTACTCACTCATGCATACTTACTCATGCATACTTACTCATGCATACTCACTCATGCATACTCACTCATGTTTACTCCCTCATGCATACTAACTCATGCATACTCATTTGTGCATGCTTATCCAGCAGGTTGAGCTGGAGAGCTGACACCTGCCCCAATTCCAAGGCACTTGTTCTCTCGGTCATGGCCGCAACAGAGCAAGCACTCTCTCGCAGTTCGTTCACGAAACGCATTCTAGTTATAAATGGTTATAAATTGCAATTTTGTTATAAGTCTGTAGCAGCCAATAATGCAACAACTACAGATATTGTCATAATTGCCAACAACGTAATCATTTTGGTGTTTTTAATATAATCAAATATGATAATGGAATAACTTACCATTAAGGTAGGAACATTTCTGATCCAATAATAAGTTAACCTTTTGCACATAATGTAGTTCATACATGATTGGGTGGTTATTACATTTTTAGCTGGATTTGGGAAAAAAAGTATTAAGAATGTTCTTTAGATTCGAGGGCTGTGAAAGCAATCAGATGAAGAGGGAGATTTTGTTCTATCCCATACAGTCCTCAAATTACAATCATAACATACATTTGCTGTAAAGGGCTCTTAGTGGCAGAAATGCCGTTGGGTAAATATTGCTGAAAGTGCACACTTTGACCCTTTTAACTATGGCTTGGAGTACTTGTGACATTTGGAAAGCTTAAAAAGTTCTCTACAAATAACAAAAGAAAATAATATAATAAGACATTTAACACAAGTAAGATGACCCCCTGTCAGAAGCTCTGCTGACAAAACCTAATACATTTTCACATAAAACTGTCAAAGTAGGACACCTTTATTGTTGCAGTGGGACACTTTAATCGTTTTTTTATTTTTGTAATTCAATTCATTCTATAGAAAAAGCAATACACGCCTACCTAAAAAACTGAAAATATCTCATGACAAACACAGGCTTTGGCCTTTATATATTTTAATTATATATTTTAATATTTTATTAGATATTTCATGAACATTGGTGTGCAGAAGAAACCAAACAGGCCTGGTAAAGACCAATGAAAAATGAACACCGTAACAGTTTCACATGGCACACTGAGTTTGTAGTGTGTTGGCTATGCAGCAGTAATCACACACATAAATCAGCTCATCCCATGAACACCCTACCGGCATCGGCAATCCCATTATCTCCCCCACAGGTCTGACAGATCGGAGCAGATGGGGCAATTGTATAAGATTAATCCAAAAATGTGACGACAAAACTGACCAGCGTACCACTTAATGTGATTTTGATTATTGTTTGCTAGCTGGAATTAAGTTCTCCTCTCTGTCCAGTAGATGTCAGGACCTTCAAGCATTTTAGTGGGTCAAGCTCAGGAGCAACCTTTAGAGCGGCAAACTTGTTCTCACAAGTAGTTAAGAGAGACCAGAAGGAATATTTATTTTCTTCAGTTGAAGTACAGCATGTCGAGTTTTCGAGTCTTCCTTTCAGATGGACACGTCACCTCAGACTTGTCTTTTGCGTTGTCATTTGCATCGCAATGTCATTCATAGGTCTTTGTTGGCCTGGCTCTGCCAGCCTATTGCTCCCAGCTCTGGTTGTACCAGGCTAGGTCTTCGTAATACTTTCATGCTAATGTGAAACACATCTCCACAGCTGCTGTTTAGTTTGCGTGTTCCCTTTCTCTGAGTCGCAAGTTCCAGATGTTGAGCCCTGCTCCTCTTGCCACAGTGCCAGGGTATTTGGCATGACTAGATCTGTTTATGCCAAAAAGGTCTATCAGTACCCCCACTAGATGTCCCAGTTCCATTTGAAACCTAGCTTGTGGGGGGGGCTTTTATTTCACTTACACTGATTGGATGGACGGGAGCCTGTCTCCAGAAATCACTAATAATCCTCTTATAGCACAAAATTCCAACCTATCCAATTGGCAGCCTCCCTTATTATCCCCTCCCTCCCTGGCTCCCTCCCTCAGCGCCATCGTCTCCCCCTCCCTTCGTCATATCCCCCCATCCATCTTGATGCCTGCTAAAGTACAAGTGGGAGGAGAGTGTAATCCAAGTGGATTACACTGTAAATTGGGTGACAGTGGATTGGGCTCTGTACGGTTGAACCCCATGAGTTTGTATGTCTAGGCTATCCTGAGGCAGTCGGTCTAAACACGATTTATCAACACGTGGTTCGGTGCACCTGCTTGGTCATGGCTCATCGTGTAGATGAGAGGCACAGAGAAACAGCAACATCCTGGCGAGTAGGAGGAAAGTTTGACAAGTAGAATCCAAATAAGGAGTATCATTTTTTTACCTTCAAGGCCAATTTGTGGATTTGGAGTTTTTACATTGTAGAAGAATTTTTGGTACTTCACCAGCAACGTTGAGGAGGTGGATTTGCTGTGGATGGTTATTAGAATGATTTAATTGGTCTGAGGAATATCAGGGAATGGAATGAGAAAGATCCGGGGCCCAGAATGGTTTGCTCCTGTCAAGGGATAGCAACCATGGAAGTTTAAGGCCACAGATGACGCTTTTTGCCATTATGAAAAGACTCTTACTAATGGACGCTGCTCTTTAATGAATCTGTAGTGATATCATATCATGTACTTTTAAGTTCACATGAACTGTTATATTTTTCACCTCAAGAAGCCCTAGATGTTGAGCTCAGGGCTAGTTATGGCCAGAATGCAACATCGAAGGGTGGAAGGATGGCTTTCAGTGTGGATAGTCGCAGGCTGGGTCTGCCTCCTGGTAAATGCACAGATGAAGATACCGCCAGAAACGTAAGTACCGACTCTGTCATTAAGTAAGAACTGAAGAAATGGTTATGTTGGAACTCATAAAGCAACAGACATCTGCAAAGTATTAGTATTAGTATCTTAAATGAGGTGGTGCATGGTCCCTTTAACACCATTGTCCACTCTCCCAGAGGTTTCCAGGGCAGTTGATAGATTTAACTCAATTAAGTCAAGGCCACAGAAATAATTGATTTCACACGCATAGTGAATGGGCCAACATTGGCCCTGTTTTAGCAAGAATGCTTACCACGAGGACAATGGCAAATAGAAATCCAATATCCATTTAGCTTTGAAGATGTGCTATGGATTTGACAGAATAGCCAAATAGCACCATGTTAGCCAAATTCACAAATTAACAGGGAAAATCGAAGTTACTTACCTTTGTGCACCCTGTTTTTCTAATATTATAAAGATGTCCTCTGAAGGAAATATTCAAAGGAGCTAATTACAACCAGATTATTTTACACCATATCCTACTTGTTTACCACCAGTCACTAAGTTTGTTTTGGTATTTATTCGAGCTCTGTAGCATATGGAGCGATCTGAGGATAAAAGGCTCATCTCAGACAAACTGGATTCACATAGAGCCACATGTTTTTTACCAGTCTAATGCAGAGAACATGGGCTTGTTTTGACTTTTAAACATGCTATCAAGTACTATATAAGCTCCATTTTGATTTTCAAGGATAGCAGCCTTGGTTCCCTCCCATTTGAAACCTTTTGAAATTAAACGACATGCAACTGGTACCAAAATAGGCAAGGAGAGGGGGGGAAAGCCACCATCAAGAGATTATTTGGGCTGGAATCTGCGTTTGCTAATAATCCATGCACATGCAGACTCATTTGAGTACATTTGATAGGAGGGGCACAGCTTTACTGTCTGACTGGAATCATGCCGTTTTTAAGTGAACCAAGGCAGTCCAAAGAGGTCATAACCAGCTTGGCTCTGTCATACTCTTTTCTGTTGAATCTGTAAAACAATTGTGATGTCCACTTAAGGGACAAAACCATTACCTAAAGGCAAACTAGAAAGCAGCCTATACAATACACATGACATATTCCCACACATATGGATGTGTGACAGATCAAATTTGATCTCGAAAATTATATATCTAAAGCAAGAAAACCCATATTTAGAGTATGTTGAAATGGCCAGTGTCATGCCTTAGCCTTGGTTTCATACATGATATGTCCACTAGTGTACATTATTCAGTGCCTGTTGGATGGTCTTGCCTTCATGCATTCTCAGTTTATCTTTATAACTATGGTGGAATTCACAGTGCATGGTTTCCAGTAGGTGTGCAGGCTATAAACATTGTGTCTGGTTTAGTTTAATCTTTTTGTGTTTGGAGATGTGAGAAGAACCTAATCTGTGACATTGACCTGGTCTAGTGCATCATCTCTGAGCATTTGAACTGGCTCCAGTTCTCAGACCTCAAGCAAACCTTAGGGTTGTATAGGGCTTCAACTGCTAGCAAGCAGTATCTGGAGAAACTTGTGCTTTTGCTTTCAGGTGATCAGACATTTCAGCATGTTTTCCATCCTCAAAGTCACAAAATACATTTCAGATGATTCTTGTGGTGTTGTGACATTTGCCACCAAATTCATTTTCGTTTCTAATATTAGACCGGCACCGTATGCCTTTGTGTTCTAAGGATATCCCCTTATTACAGTCTAATGGCTGGGTGTTTCTATTTGTGTCTGCCTGAGGGTTCTGCTAATCCCTAGGGAGATCCTGATAGTGCCATAATCCAGCACCCTGCCAAGACCTGCTGAGCTCTTCTTACAACAGACACTAGATACCAAGCATCCAGTGTTTTTTAAGGCCAGCGCCATTGCCTCATAAGGCTGGAGATCTGTCTCTGCACAGTACGAAGCTTTTTTTGTGCTTAATACCTACTGTTTACTACTTACTACTACCAGTGAACTTCACATTGATGATTCTTCTCCAGACTGAGTTTTGTTTTTGCAGGTGTCTTGTATATAGACTTCACAGACAACTAAAAAGATCCTCCAGTGTAATTGTGTTCTTCAGCTTACTAGTGGCTGGACACTCACTACTCACACTGCTTTTGTATGATAAAATGAAGTTACTTTGTGTGTATTTCATGATCCCTTTGAAAAACTGGAAAACAGTACTTTGTACATACATACAGAATTTGAGTTGAATGAAAACTTTAGATGCCCTTTGTGGTATTAAGTGCTTAGACTGTCATAAAAATGGATATACAAGCTTTTAAGCTTTTTACCTAAAAGAATATATTAAGATGTAACCCCTTTGTAAATTCTGAATAGTAACTCATTTAATTACATATTTTTTCTCAGTAACGGTAATGAAATACAATTCTATTTTCCAATGTAATCATGTAACTCATGTAGCTAGTTACTTCCCAACCCTGCATGTCATTATATGATGCTTCAGTTTTAAGGCAAATACGACAATGGCCTCTACCACAATGGCCACTACCACAACGGCATGTACCACAATGGCCTGTACCAGACATAATACTCAAATTTTCAAACTTTCAAACTGCCCAACTATTGCCCTGACACATACACCACTCACACAGGTCTTGTAAAACTCCTCAATCTATTTTTTTCTCTTCATTCATTTTTTAGGGTTCAGGTGTGGGCCAATATTTTTGCCGATCGACTAACTGCCCTTACATCAAAATACTCTGGAGCACATCTCTTGCAAAAGGTAAGCTGAGATTAAAAGTAAATAGCTTTAGCCTGTGGTGTTAAAAAGTCCATTAAACAAAAATCAGCCAACAGTTGTTTAAACAGTTAATATGACACCATATAAATCATGAAACTAAACTTGAAGATCAAATTGCTGCTTTGTGTAATTGTTGATCTTGCAGTTGAGATTGGCAGTATTTGTAAGTTTCCGCCGTACCATAAATGCTGAAAGCGCTTAATGAAAAAAGCAAAATGTCCAACTCACTCCCTTCTCCACCCTACTCCCCCCACCCCCCATGAAATACACTGAGGAATGTTTGTCATTTGTTACAAAGCAGGGATTTGGGTGTTCTGGACACAGAACGTAGTACATGCCCTAAATATTTATGACAATCCGTCGTGACACCTGTGAGGTTAGAGGGAGAGTGGGCTTGATGATGAGACAGGAAGAGGGGGGATAGTGACCTCCAACAAGTGACACCTTGCTTTTATACTATTGTCAGTGATCAGAAGGAGTCTGTGAGTGTGTGTGTCTGTGTAAGCATGTGTGAGTATGCCTCAGCGGGCAACAATCCCCCCTTCCCCCAACACAAACACACACACACACACACACACACACACACACACACACACACACATAAACAGGCAGACATGTATGTACATATACCAATTGATGGAGTGAGAGAGAAGCTAAGTTTTTTTTTTTTGTAGTTTTGTTTTTTTAAAGTTTATTTTTGTATTCCCCCTCTGCCTGTTGCTTAAAATTTGTTAAAGCACTTCTTCACTGTCAATTCTCATATTTGCGTCCAGTGAGTCTTTAGTAGGTCATTGTAGTATGCCTACTCCGTAAGTCTTATGACGTTGAATGACGTTCTGATGTTGAAGCTCACCAGAAGAGTTAGTTTCGTCTGTGCCATTAAATGTTGTTTAAGGCCTGTCCGTTTAGTCATTTTTAAGCTATTGTCCACACATTGGTAGGCTAGAACTACAGTAATAGGCTCATTTGGAGAAAATCTACACAGGACATGATGATACACTTACAGTGCCCTCCACAATTATTGGCACCTTAGGTGAATTTGAGCAAAACAGGCTATGAAAAATATGTCTTTGCTTAGTCATTCATCACTATGGGAAAGACCCAAGAACACAGTAACGATGTGCAACGAAAGAGCTGCACAATTTAAGAAATGGACACAAGATTATCTCTAAACAGTTGAAAATACCCATTTCCACTATCATGGAAATAGTTAAGGAGTTTAAAGCGACAAGAGATGTTAAGAATCAGTCTGGAAGTGGACGTGTGTGTTCATTGACCCCACGCACCGTGAGGAGGATGGTTCGATCACAGCTGGAGAATTGTAGAGGCTAGTTGAGTCTTGGGGCAGAAAGTCTCCAAAACTAACATCAGACACCACCTACATCAACACAAGTTGTTTTGAAGGGTTGCCAGAAAAAAAGCCTCTGCTGTCAATCAACAACAAACTAAAGCGCCTACAGTTTGCCAAATTTAAGTCAGACCTTTAATGGGACAGAGTTATATGGTCAGATGAGACCAAAATAAAGCTTTTTGTCAACCAACATCAAAGGTGGGTTTGGCATAGACAGACAGATAGCCATACAGAAAAGCACCTCATACCTGTGAAGTATGGTGGCGGATCTTTGATGTTGTGAAGCCCAGACATCTTGTTAGGATACATGGTGTCATGGACTCCATCACATACCAGCAGATATTAAATGAAAACCTAACAGCCCCCTCCAGTAAGCTTAAAATTAGCCATGGTTGGACCTTCCAGCAGGACAATGATCCGAAGTACACCTCAAAATCAACACTAAAATGGTTCACCGACCGCATAATAAAGGTTTTGCCATAGCCTTCACAGTCCCCCGACCTTAACCCCATAGAAAATGTGTGGGATGAGCTAAAGCCGAGTCTACAAGCGTTGACCTCAGAATCTGAAGGATCTGGAGAGATTCTGTTTGTAGGAATGGTCTCAGACCCTGTGCCATGTGTTCACCAACCTCATCACACATTATGGGAAAAGACTCAGAGCTGTTATCTTAGCAAAGGGAGGCTGCACAAAACATTAAATTAAGGGCTGCCAATAATTGTGGCACACATGTTTTGGAGAATAATATTTATTTAATGGCAACATTTTTTTTTCTTTCAATTATTTTACCTCAAATTAAGATTTTTGTGAATATTTTGATTGGAAGACCAAGAGGATAAACAGCGAAGACATATTTTAACATAGCCTGTTTTACTCATTTTCACTAGGGGTGCCAATAATTGTGGAGGGCACTGTCAGTGTTCACCTGTCAAGTACACCGTACACCTGCAGGCGCTACTGTCTGTTTGTAGTGTTTACTCCGACAAAACTCTATTCATATCACTTTGTCATGCTTTGGGAATCTAATTTTGAATGCACCATTTTCATCCATCTCTGTAAAATGGTGGTTGTACCATGTAATACATAATACAGCTCCCAATGTTTTCTCCCAACAGCTGAACATTCTAGACTTTACCGCGTTTTGACATTAAGATGTAGACATAAGGTAGACAGTATTAGTATCCACTGAAAGACCAGCCATAAACTTAATTTGGTAAAGGGAGAAGACAAACTTGCGTCTTTTTATATATCTACTGTATATTGAAATACATTTTGTCTTTACCTAATGGCAACACACTCTTGACCTATTTTTGGGATATATTTGCATCCAAGAGAAAGTCTTGAAGTGGAACACGAACATGAAGTGGACACCTTACCCTAACAGGATTGTGGTACTTTAGTTGTACCAACAATGGCTTTTGCTGAACCTTGGGTTACCTTGAGATTGTGGTTACTTGGATTAATTGGGTTTAGTGATTCAATTAATCCAGGGATTAACAAAATTCACTGTATGAATGCCAACACTATCTCCACCCTCACTTTATGTAGTAAAATACGTCTTTCATATCAAAATGACACAACACTGCTGTCTGGCTGTTTACCTCAAACAGTTAGGTTAGGTTACCTTCAACAAGGCCAGATAGGAAATCGCTATGGATTACATCAAGGATTTGTGTGATAATGTCAATGACAGATGAATCATGAATGAGCTCAGAAAACATTGAAAAAAGTATTTTAAATCATTTCCCCCCGTAGAAACTTAAAGATGTGGAGCCCATCCTCAAAATTGAAGATGTGGATGGAAGGGAACTTGTTAAGGATTTCTCTGACGAGATTGAAAGAATGTTGGGAAGTAAAATGAAATCCGTTAAGGTAAGTATTTTCCCAACTTTCTGTTCTCAAGTAACAATTCTCTCAGAACATTTTTCTCATTGAACTTGCCTGATGCAATTGATCCATTAATTGGTTCATGATAATAGAGGCTCAACAGTCATGCAATGAGTGTCAAAGTGGAATGATGTTTGCACTTGTAGGTCAACACAAGGTCTAAGAACATCAAGTAAATAGTTGTAGTAGGAACACATACTGACAATGGGCCTCATTCTCGACCTTTTTCTGTAATTCTTCAGAAATGTTTCTTACACGACTTCGCAAAAACAACGTAAGAGAAACGCTTCCGCTGCATTCCCGCACGCTTGAAAATGTGTTCATAAGCAGCCGAAGTCTTCTCAGCTGGGTTCCTTCCGATTAGCTTCTTAGATTGATCCGCGTTCTCGTGAAAGTGGATTTGCATACATACACGCCCTGCCAGCTCCTTATTAGGAGACGCAATTTTAGAAACGTGTGCTGTCGCAATCTCCCGAATCCACCTCGTAACAGGTGTTCATTAATAAGGTGGAGATATTGTATAACGTTGAACGTCCGAAGTCCGTAAAACACATTTAATTCGTCACTTTCTTTTTTTTTTATCGAAAAATAGGCACCATAGGTGTGAAGACCGGTCCCAAGTACGAGTATAAATTGTAGTCCATCCTGTCGTTCGAAATGGCCACCAAAGGGGTGAAGACTGGCCACCAGTAGTAGGCCTAGTATAAATTGCAATAAATGCATGCCTTAGTTCTTAGAGATTGAGCTTAGTGTTTATTTATTTATTCACTTACATTTGCAGTGTTCATGTCATTCACAATCAGTCTCTTAGCAGACGCGGCCTTTGTCCAAAGTGACGTACAAGGGAGAGAACAGTCAAGCTACGAGCCATATAAACCTAGTGTAACAATAAACACTACCTCGTATAATTATGACTATAATGTGAAACGTAATTGTTAATGATACAAATATTCTCGTATTTATTATTATCATAATTATTTTAATCCGAGGATGTCTGTAGAGTTGACGTGAACGCAATCACCAACGGGTTCTCACAAATTCGCCCTTTAACCCTTTTACTGTAATACGGAGTTTTTTCAAATGTCATTCCTCAACGCGATTCCTCAAATAACCACAAGATGGCCCGTGGAATCCCATTTGAGAAGATTCCGGTAGAGTTACGACTGCTATTTCGAGTTCTGAAAGTTGTCTGAAGTTCAGAAGAAAGCACAGAAGAAAAAAAATTACGAGAATGCAAATGTTTTCATAAATGTTTCCGAAGTGGAGT
The DNA here is from genome assembly GCF_963457725.1 of Sprattus sprattus. Lineage (NCBI taxonomy): Eukaryota > Metazoa > Chordata > Actinopteri > Clupeiformes > Clupeidae > Sprattus > Sprattus sprattus. The sequence goes on from NC_137926.1 coordinate 28,620,117, forward strand.
TCCTTCTGAAATCCTTCGGAAAGTCTTCCCAACTGCTGTCGAGAATGAGGCCCAATGTGTGTAGTCTACTTGTCATGTGTATGGCTTTTGATAACAGTGTCTGCTGGTGAAAGCAGATTTGAAAAGCAAATGTAGGTTCTGTTGTGGGGTTCATTGAGTCACATCTAACGGAATTATTTTTGGTTCAACTGATTGATCAGAATGTTGAGCGTGGAAAAGATAAATCTTTCATGCTAATCTCGTGTTCATTTATACTTAAACCAAACCAAGTGATGAACTGGAATACTTATTCACTTTTTTCATCAAATATCATGTAGACCAGGGGTCTTCAACAGGGGGTCCGCGACCCACAGGGGGTCCGCGGAGGTACTGCAGGGGGGTCGCGAAATCTTTGGGTGATAAGACAATTTTAATGAAAATTTTAACAAATTTAAATGTCTTCCAAATCAGAATTGTATTTATTCCCTTGAAATGTACATTAACATAAATCCAACATATTGTAGCGAACGTATAAATTGATTGAGAAGACGTTATCTTTAAGTCTAATCGACACATTCAGCTACCCACAGGAGCTCTCTCATGCTGGGCACCGCTTCACTCACAGCACCTTTCATGCAAATACGACAGCACAGGCACTAGCCAATCAGAACGCGTTTCTGCTCAAGTCTAGAGATCGCGAAGATCAAAAAAAAAAGATGGCGGACCAAACTCCATGGCTGGTCTTGTTTCTACCTATAAATTGTTAGTTTGCCATTTTTTTGCTTAGATTTTAAAAAATAAATAAAGAGAAATAGACACTGTACAAGGTCAAAGAACGTTAATTGTAACTGAAAAATAAGTCTGAGAGGATTTGCGAGGTGTATTAGCCCCCTCACTAATGTTAGCATGCTACTGCCTACAAAATTAACAACTTGCTAGCGGTGTGATTGGTTTGTTGACCTGTCAATCTCACTATAACATCAATGTTGTCAACACAACTCCATGCGCCAGACTCCTCCTCCGTCATCCGTTGGATTGTGTCAGTCAGGAGTTATTGAAAAGAAGATACATCTCAAAAATGTGGGAGGATGTGTGCCATCGACAGATGCTTGAGGATTCACTGTCCCTTTTTTATGTATGATGAAATAAAAACATATATCTGTGAATTATTTTAATAAGTTGTTATTAATTGTTAGCTCAGAGTTGTTTGCAAGATGTATGTTTATAAATGGCAGTGGCACGGCCACCCTGTACCTTTCATGTTGTTAAATGTTAAATTAAATTCAATGTTAAAAAAATAAAATGTTAATGAATATATTAACCTTTGTATTATTTGAATAGCTTAGTATTGAATACACAATCACAGGGTAGCTATGTTTATTTGGCACTAGGCCCAGTATATTATAAACAAAATTGTATGCGATTTATATAGTAGGGGGTCCCTGCTCATCTCGCCATCAGTTTGGGGGTCCCTGGCCTGAAAAACGTTGAAGACCCCTGATGTAGACCAAGATCCAATTAAATCAGAGATACCAGGTTTGATGTGCTGCAACAGCCAACACACCTACTAACTAGTATTCTCAATGATATGTTCACAGAGGTTGGCAGATACTGCCGAAGATTCAGATTTCTACCATGATTATAATGCAACATTAGAGGTCTGTATTTTTTTTTGTCTTTTCAAAGCAATATCTGGTAATAATCTTGATACCAATGTGACTAAAGTATATTTGTGCTTTATTTGTGCTTTGTACTTTCCCTACAGTTTGATTACTACAATGCAATGCTTGTAAACTCAATGGATGACGAGGGAAACTTCATGGATCTAGGTGGCGAATTTCCATTGGAGGAAAATGAACATTTCAACAAAATGCCTGTCAATACTTTACAGAGTGACGTCCAAGTGCCCACCAATGTCTACAATAAAGGTATGATCATATGAATTTACACTTTATTTCAGATAACATTAAGTTATGACCTATCTGAAACACAAGCCATATACATTAAGGTATTAATTTACAAATCATGTCACCACCATCATCATGGCCAAGCAATTCACAGGCTAAATTTGCCTGATGGTGTATCTTTTCAAAATATTCTGCCCTTATGACAGTTTGTGGAAGTTAAGTGAAAAAAAGAAATGTAGAAATCCATGCAATGTCATAGGAGCTTCATCTTGTCAAGTGCTATACTTGATCGTCATGGAGACGCTGTGGGGCAGTGTATCTAATAATGCTTGTGTCCTTTCTTGTTTCATCCTACAGATCCTAACATCCTTAATGGTGTGTACATGTCAGAGGCCCTGAACGATATCTTTATTAACAATTTCCAAAAAGATCCCACACTCACATGGCAGTTCTTCGGAAGTTCAACTGGTTTCTTCAGACTCTATCCAGGTACAGAGATGACTGTCACCTAAGGAGTATCTGCTCTGAAGCCCATACGTTTATTCACATGACTGAAGGGGATTAAAGGAGATGTACTACTTAACCTGAGGAAGGTTGAACTTGGCTGTGGTGCTCCTGTAAAATTAAACTTTAGTTTTAAAAGAAATATTCCCAGACTTCATCACAGTACTGGTGTACCTAGTTTACTATAGCTATATGTCGAAAGAGACTGCAGTACCAGACGCAAGGCTAGGACATTAAGGCATTACTCCTAGCTATTAGGGTCATGTTTTGTGTTTGTGTCACTTGTGATATGCAATCAAACACTGCATTTCTTTCCTCCCTCTGAAGGCATCAGATGGACACCCGATGCAAATGGTGTGGTGTCTTTTGACTGCAGGAACAGAAACTGGTGAGACTAAAACCACTCGTTCAATGTGTAGCTTTCATGTCACCCTAGGACACCATGGCTGTGGAAAGAGAATAACATAAGCCGATACCATTAACTGAGTTACTGGGCGGGTGCCATGTAGCTTACCTGCACACAGCAAGTTTGTATCTGGCCTTGGACGCTGTAGCAGCTTACGTCCATGGATTGCATCCAAATGCCTGGTTATAGATATAGCAACACAGTATAGACATGATCCTGCAGAAAGACTTTAATCTCATCCTCAAGTGGTGAGCTGCTAAATAGCCAGGTCAGTCGGGCCCACCTGGGCACCATATGTAGCTGTTTGTACTTAGTAAATAGTAAATAGAAATTAAGATATTACTGTTATTTTTTTTTGTATTGGTAAAGGACACCCATTTTTTTTAAGGCTTTGCAGCTTCTTTGTTGTATAATATTCTAATGCAGTTTTATGTGTAATGACTGTTCCAGAGAGGCAGGCAATGTCAGTTAGTTGTTCTGGCCAGTTCACTACTATCCACATATTTGTGTAACTCTTTACTTTGTGAGCTTGATGTTGTTGAAGGGTAAAAGTTGGCTATACCGGGTGGACCCAGAAGATATTTAATAAAAAATTCCAATCCCTATTTCATGTTGCGTTACTGTAATGCCACTCACAGAGATCTTCTTTTGTTTCTTTGCCACTGTCATTGGCAGGTACATTCAAGCTGCCACCTCACCAAAGGACATCATCATTGTTGTGGATATCAGTGGAAGCATGAAAGGCCTGAAACTGACCATTGCCAAACACACCATCAACACCATCCTGGACACTCTTGGTGAAAACGATTTTGTCAATGTCATTGCTGTAAGGCCCTCCAACAATATTCTTATATGCCGAGGAATAATGAGGCATAGTGTGCTATAGCTATACTATAGACTGCACTCTTGACATAATACTTGACAAGCCTAATCACTTTTATTTTCTTCTCCTGTGGGATGTACATGTGCTAATTGAATCAAAACTAGATGTAAATATGTCAAGTTCATGTAGAAATATAGAATGAATCCGACATTAACATGTTTCAAGATGTTGAACAATAACATGTATGGAAAGGCAACTGATGCTGTGGTAGAGCAGCACATTTTTGAATCAATACATTTATTTAGTTTTGAATGTTAGTGAAAATATAAAACACTTATAATAATGTTTATATTTTTTGTTTTATTCTTTGACCACCCCTCATGTGGCCATCAAATCTCACTCTAATGGCGATAACCATCTCCCTCTGCAGTACACAGATTACGTGCGGTACGTGGAGCCCTGTTTCAGAGGCACACTGGTGCAGGCTGACTTGGACAATCGCGAGGTAAGTCGATTATCCGCTTCATTTAAGCTGAGGTCCCCTAAGCCAGCGAGATCAAACACCGCAGCAGGGCGCTCACAGTCTAAAAGGTACACACCCTGCTGCCCAAACCACTTTCCATCCTCACCCCATGCAGGGCACTCCCAATTTCAGTTAAGCACAGCTGTCCAATGTGTTACCTACAGATGCCATTTGTTGATGTGTCCAACATGGAGTACTTCTCTTCTCCTGGATTTTAATGTTGAAGCTTTGCAAAATGCAGTGGATATTAGTGGTTCAGCATTCACAAGTGACTGAGTAGGCACCAATTGGAAGGTTGGGTGGGATAACTCAAACATATGTGTTGCCTGTGCCACCATGCCTTTAAATCTTTGTGTAGGTCAGTGTGCCACTGGCCTCTCAGTCTTGTGAATGAGGCTTAGTCCAGTCTTCATGGTGGCCCTGATGGGTTTAACTAGAGGTGAAGCTGGTAATGATATCCTGACCTTAAGATAAGGAGCATCTGCTTGACCCAGATCCTCCTTAAGGAGACATCCAGAAAGCTTCAGGACACCAAGAATGTAGATGAATTTCCCAAAAGTGCTTCTTGAATCTATTCGTCACAATAATTGTTATGCGTTCTACTGCCAAAGCAAATGTGTTAGCACACTAGCTATATTTTGTCAGTTGAAACAACAGTTTTGTTGGAGATAGATAAGACAAGTCTGTTGCTAGATCGCTAGTATTAGACCAAAAACTCCATAATGCCTCTTAAAATACCAATAAAATAATTATAAATAAAAATATAATTCAACAATGTTCTGTTGATGATCATTTTCATAAACATATGCAAATTGTCCTGTTATCATCAGGTTAGCTGATTAGCAATATGCTGTACTGTGAGTTATTTTTGTGCACTCAACTGCTTGAGTAATGTGCTTACAGCACCACAGTCATAGGTTGTATCTCCATGGTGGTCTCTCATGCTAGTAGTACTAGTAGTAATAAAAGGCTTATGCTGAATGAGTAATGGTCTGCTTGTTGATGCAGGATATGTAGAAAGTGTGACACTGAAATCAGTTTTAGTTTCCCTGCTGCCTATAGGGATTTGGTAGTGTGTGCAGGAGTGGCTTTGTTTACAGTCTGCTCATTGATGAAAAATAATCAGATCAAATAATCAGTTATCCGAAGATCCCGACCAGATTGTCTAATCACCCATTTTTCCCATTCTTTCTACAGCATTTCAAATTACTTGTGAATGAACTGCATGTGAAGGGTGAGGGAAAAGTGGCAAAGGCTATGAAGGAGTCATTCAAAGTCCTAAATGACGTAAGTGAACTTTCCTTTTTTTCTATCTCTCTCTCTCTCGCTCTCGCTCTCTCTCTCTCTATCGCATACACACACGCACACGCACACGCACACGCACACGCACACACACACACACACACACACACACACACACACACACACACACACACACACACACACACACACACACACACACACACACACACACACACACACACACACACACACACACACACACACACACACACACACACAAAATTCTGCTGCCAACAAGGCTGTCATTCCCTGTGTGATCCTTCCTCTTCCCAGGCCTCAACAAATGGCCAGGGCAGCCTCTGCAACCAGGCTATCATGCTGATCACAGATGGGGCCATGGAGGACTTCCAGAGTGTGTTTGAGGAGTTCAACTGGCCTGAGAAGAAGGTAAAGATAAAGCCTTTACTATTCACTGTCCTGAATTAAATATCATGTGGTAAAGGGGACCAAGGTTTTCAACAAAGGTTTAAGGTCAGCATGATCAGTTTAGAACCAAACATCCAAAGCCAACTGGATGAAGCCCACATGAATAACTACAGTTGGCAGGACTTCATCATTTCTGTCTTAAATGGGAGCACCTGGCTTAATCAGGGAATCTAATTCAGTCTTGTCTGTCTCTCTGTGTGTTCGCTTGTCTTTGTATGAATACATGTTTGTGGGGGAGAGTTGTATACATCCAAGCAGACATCCACAAATGTATATGACAGATGGATGAAAACCACAGTAGCTCTCACCTAAAGAATCCCGCTTTCAATATTGGAATCCAACAGTTCCACCTTATGCCATGTGAATCAGGGGGTTTGATTATAGCCACTTGTGTCCTTAGAAAGGCAAGGTCAAGCCAGTAATTATTGAATGATGATGCTAACTGTCACCCAGCTGTGCCTTTGAGAAGTAATGGGGTGAAAGGATCTTGTCTTGAGTGATAGTGGTTCTAGCATTAAAATATGGTCTTCCAAGTAGTACGCATGATGGAGTTGGACTCATGTTTTTACTATGCTGTACATCTCTCCTCCTACTTGGGTGAGATTATAGACACTGCTTTCCAGCACACCCATAAGGCTCTTATTTAGAGGCTGCCCTGGCATTTTATCCACCACTGCGGAGAAGCCTGACAGCTTAAAAAGATTTTAAGCCTCATCTTTATCACATGAATACATAACATTTTGACGTTTAGTTCATGTCCAGAACCAACCAAAAATCCTTTTTTACTCCGTTGTTATGGAAATAAATAAAACCATCACCTGAAAGACACAGTGAATAAAAGGCTAATAGGTTCTAAAAAAAATACATGTTTTTGTAACATCTGAATGACTTCTCCACAATAAAGTCAGTGATTCTGGTTGACATTAGCTGTCACCTAGAAGCCCAGTATCGAAACAAGTTTCGCCTTCTGAGCCAAAGCTTCCTCGGCAAGACTTTAAAATGTCTTCTATCAATGTTTTCTATTTATTTTTATTTCAGTAACCTATATTTGTACTGCATTTAAATGCACAGAAAACCACTCATATGTCAATTCACCAACATGAGCCTACTTCATGACTACTGCAGGTCTTTTGACAGTCAGCCTTTTATTTCAGGTCCGGGTCTTTACTTACCTTATTGGACGTGATATGACTTTTTCTGGTAATGTCAAATGGATAGCTTGCAACAACAAAGGTAAGACATGTCTACTTTTACTAGAGATATCTAAAGACATTTATTTTCTTTTATCCATCTGCTCTACAGTAAGATTTTGACCCACTTTTTGTGTCTAAATATGGCAGGTTACTACACTCACATCAATACGCTTGCTGACGTGCAGGAGAATGTGAATGAATACTTACATGTGCTGAGTCGACCCATGGTCATAGATCATGACCATGACATCATCTGGACAGAGGCTTACATGGACACTGTGGTGAGCAGGCTCACCTGTTATAAATGTTCGCCCTAATACCTGAGAGATGGATACCTTTTACACAGCCCCAGTCTTTGACCCAGGATTTCCTTGTTCATTTATCATGTTTCACTTGCAACATTTCATTATTCACATTTCTGCTTTGTCCATTTCTCATATTGACAGCTCCCTAACACAGCAGAGGTAAATCGTATAGTCAGGCTCCTATAATGTGCTTAGTTCTATTCTCTGGTTGTCTTGGGAAATGACTGACCTGCAGGATAAAGTCAACTCTGCTGCACCAGAGTGGTAGACTTGTAGTAGTGTAGCGCCCTCTAGTGTTGCATACCTGTAATGATAATAGCTCTCCGTAGAGGCCTTGCCCTTGAGGATCACACCAGTGATCACATTAGTCTCTCTAGTTAGACAGCCCCTCTAGTTGAAATAATTTTTATTTCAGCAAATTAATTTCCCAGTGTCTGTGGGTAATTTTCAAGCTAACTGAATGTCTGTCTCTTAGCTATTCAACACCATGGCTCACAGTTTACTGCTAATGACATCAGTGGCCATGCCTGTGTTCAGCAAGAAGAAGGAGACGGTCAGTATGCCTCTTGTGCTATTGGGCTTGATGCTGGACTCTCAGTGGGAGTTTTATTATGTACTGATTATATCTGTCTGTTTCCTACCAGCTGTCCCATGGAATTCTCTTGGGTGTGGTGGGAACTGATGTTCCTCTTTTAGAAGTGATGAAGTTGGCCCCTCGATATAAGGTCAGTTTTGTTAAACGGTGCTGCATTATATATATATATATATATATATATATATATATATATATATATACTTTTTACCCTCTTGATTATCAGATTTGATTAGGTGCATCCTTATATTTGATACATCAGTAAAGCGAAGCCTTAAATGTGTAATCAGGGTGTAGCAATGGGAAATACATCGGCTCCATTGTCTTGTTGTATGAGCTTGAAATGTGTATTTTGTCCTTGCTTCTGCTTTAGCTGGGCCCTCATGGCTATGCCTTCCTCATCACTAACAATGGTTACATCTTGGCACACCCAGACCTACGGCCTTTGGTAAGCACCTACAACTCATGCCTGTAGTAACAGGTTCACATATTCACAAGGCTTGTGTTAACACACTTTCTCGGGTGTTCACTTGCTGATTTATTGCCGGGATTACATTTGGCTCTGAAAACTCTTTTGCTTTGTGAGCACTTTAGACGTAGCCTTGCAGTTCTTCCTGCGTGCACTAGGTGTCCTCGCTTTTCACCAGCTGTGTTTCTCCCCCCTTTTCGCCTATCAAAACCCTCTCGCCCACAGTACATAGATGAGAAGAAGAGGCTGAAACCCAAACCCAACTATAACAGTGTAGACCTGGCTGAGGCGGAATGGGAGGACACAGGGGAGTTTGTAAGACACACACACACACACACACACACACACACACACACACACACACACACACACACACACACACGCACACCACGCACACGCACACGCACACACTCACAAACACACATTCAGGGAGACGTACATGCACTCACACCTTGCAGACATCCACTCACACTTGTTTTTGTTGTGTCTGTGTGTTACCTGCACAGCTAAGAACATCGATGGTGAAAGGAGAAACTGGTACTCTGACAATAGATGTGCGAGCGTCAGTGGACAATAGAGTAAGTGAACTCTGAACTCTGAAGTTTGAAAACAGTCACTACCTTTTATATCATTCCTCATGTGTATGGATACGTGTTTGGCTGCAACTAAACCAAGGTTTTTCTTTGTTTCACCATAGAAACGGCCCTTGTTCCTGAAAAATGATTATTTCTACACTGTCATCGATGAGACTCCATTCAGGTACAATGAGACATAGCTCCCAACACTTCTATTACTTAACACTACCAACACATTTAGTACTTTTAAGGTACTGTCAACATGACAAGTGTGTCTTTTTTTGTCAATATACATATATACATAACATGATGGTTGTCTTCCCAGTTTTGGTATGGTGCTGACCCGGGGCCATGGCCAGTTTATTTTCTATGGGAATGTGTCGGTGGAGGAAGGTAATTGGCTCTTTACATTCAGCTGCCCTGAGTATCCTGTTGTTTTTGTTCTGATTCTTTTTTTAGGTTATTATTCATGCTTATCACTATCCCTCATTGAAAATTAAAATCTGGCATGATGATTGGGAAAGAAAAGTGTTAAGGCGCCTTTCCACTGCAGGAACCTGTGGGACTTTGAAGTGGCTTGAATGTTTACAGGGACAGCCCACTGCTCAATCCTTTTTGTCTTGTACTTTTCTACCGCAGTGCTAGAACTACCAGACCAACAAGTTGACGTAGCCTTATAATTTTGCTCTTTGTTCGCGACGTCAATTCCGAGCAGACAAAATAATAATGCATCACTCGATTGAATGTCTTCATGGCAGCTGGAATTACTTGATAAATAAAGATAGCAGCACCACTGTCGATAAAGTGAAGCCTATATTTCAGCTGATGTTTTGCCTGTGTGCATTCAGTGACTGTAACTGTGTTAAGTGTAAGCTGTAATTCCTCTTGTTGAATTTACTGCATAAGCTCTGGTCAAGAATACTCTTGCTGGTTATAAAAAATGGTGCTTTTTGTCTTCTACTCAAGTCATCAATTATCATGACAAACCCTACCCAGCACAGTTACAGGGACGGTCATTCTCCTCTGAACATGGCCTTTAAAGGGGATGGTTGAAGCGCATACAAAGGTCCAAGCCACCCAAAAGAGCCCACTAGTTCCAAGCCGCCCCAGAACAGCCCTCTAGTTCCTGCAGTGGAAGAACAGAGTTTAAGTTTTCTGTGGTATGTGGATCACAGAGAAGAAAGTCTGTGAGGTGCAGAATAAATAAAACGCTGGCGCCGAAGGAGTGCTTGATGCACGGTGGAGGACATGTCATTGTCTGGTGTGCTTTGTTGTACATTTTATGCAGACCAAAAGGAATCATAAATCAAAGAATCATTGGGCCTCATTCTCGACCTTTTCTGTAATTCTTCAGAAATGTTTCTTACACGACTTCGCAAAAACAACGTAAGAGAAACGCTTCCGCTGCATTCCCGCACGCTTGAAAATGTGTTCATAGGCAGCCGAAGTCTTCTCAGCTGGGTTCCTTCCGATTCCTTCCGATTAGTTTCTTTCTTAGATTGATGCGCGTTCTCGTGAAAATGGATTTGCATACATACACGCCCTGCCAGCTCCTTATTAGGAGACGCAATTTTTTAAACGTGTGCTGTCGCAATCTCCCGAATCCACCTCGTAACAGGTGTTCATTAATAAGGTGGAGATATTGTATTACGTTGAACGTCCGAAGTCCGTAAAACACATTTAAGTAGTCACTTTTTTTTTTTTTTAAATCGAAAAATAGACACCATAGGTGTGAAGACCGGTCCCGAGTAGGAGTATAAAATGCAGTCAGTCCTTTTGTTCGAAATGTCCACCATAGGGGTGAAGACTGGCCACGAGTAGTTGTATAAAATGCAATAAATTCATGCCTTAGTTCTTAAAGAGTGGGTTTAGTGTTTATTTATTTATTCACTTACATTTGCAGTGTTCATGTCATTCACATCCAGTCACTTAGCAGACGCGGCCTTTGTCCAAAGTTACGTACAAGGGAGAGAACAGTCAAGCTACGAGCCATATAGACCTAGTGTAACAATAAATACTACCTTGTATAATTATGAATTAACGGGTTCTCACAAATTCAACTGTTAACCCTTTTACTGTAATACAGAGTTTTTTCAAATGTCATTCCTCAACGCGATTCCTCAAATAACCACAAGATGGCCCGTGGAATCGCATTTGAGAAGATTCCGGCAGAGTTACGACTGCTATTTCGCGTTCTGAAAGTCGTCTGAAGTTCAGAAGAAAGCACAGAAGAAAAAACTATGGAGAATGCAAATGTTTTCATAAATGTTTCCGAAGTGGAGTTCCTTCTGAAATCCTTCGGAAAGTCTTCCCAACTGCTGTCGAGAATGAGGCCCATTGTCTTTTTGCACTCATTTTTATAATTTGTACACTCATTTTTACTCCCTGCCTTTAACATTACCATGCCATCCCCCATGGGTGACATGTGATTACAGCTTATTACATCCTACAATAAGACCCAAAAAACTGCCCTAAATTATGTCATTGAGGGAAGAAACAGTCTGCCAAATAATAGCAAATGGGGGATTCTTTGAAAGGTTTCAAGCACAAAATAGTTTATTTTGTTTCCTAACCTTTTCAATGTTTTGACTCCATTTTCCATTTATTTTCCAGCTTATTTAATGGATACAATATGAAAAACAAATTTTCTTAAGAAAGAAAATTATGTAGAAATGATCTCTCACGTTTTAACTGAATTTCACTGACTGATGAAGTTAATGTAGAAATGTAGATAGTTCGGTGAACTCGATGAAATGTCTGCAATGCTTTTTCTGTTTGGAAACACTAACTGAGATGCTTTCCTTTAGGATTGCATGATCTTAACCAGCCAGACCTTACCATCGCAGAGGAATGGTAAGATTTCATGTTCCCATGCCACTAGGCAACAGTCTTTTTCCTATGCTGCCTTGTTCTTTGATTCGGTTCATTTATGTGTATGGAGACACATGTATGGAGCTGACTGCTGCATGGAATTGACTGATTCCTTTTTTTGGTCCTCTGCAGGAATTATTGCGAGACTGATGTCGACCCTGATCATCGCAAGCTTACTCAGATGGAGGCTGTCTTCAGATATCTCTCAGGGAAGGACCCTGATCTGGAGTGTGAGTGTGTGACTCTGGACAAATGTACTACTCCATGTCTGCATTTACCATTTACGCTAAATGCAGCTTCAGTTATCTGGATGCTTCATTCTTTGCCTCAGTGTCTTCCAACAATGCACATACATGAAGCTGTACTTTCAGAAATGTGCTTAACGAACGAAGGAATGAAGGAATAAATGAATAAACAATTGTATGAATGAATGTTGACCGTCATACATGTGATGCACTAACACAGATAAGACATTGACCAGCCTTGCAGCAACGTACCAGCAGATGCAGTGGTTGACAGTCATTTCTGCCACTTCAGGTGATGAAGTGCTGCTGCAGCAGCTGCTGTTGGATGCTGTGGTGACTGCTCCAATGGAGGCCTACTGGACTGCCATGATGATGGATGCTGCTGGGTAAGAGATGGGATTTCATGTTCTCACGTGGGTGTGTGGTTGAAACCAGTGGGATCAACCAAATCAGACTTCACTAACGACCCTGTTCCTTCCCAGAATTGATCCTGGAATGGAGACGGCGTTCCTGGGAACCCGCTCTGGGCTGTTGCGAATCACCAGATATGCAGGCAGTGAAAGGCGGATTGCAAAGTAAGTGCCATGCAGCAGATTGGAATGGGGGAATCAGATCTGACCAGTTGCTATATGTGGACACCCTTATAGTGGAAACACGTTAGGGTTTATAGATGTCACGCACACTTTTTTATTTATCATTGCATTTATATGATATTTTAATTTTGTATTATTTTATTATTCATTATTTATTATTTTACAGAGCAGGTAGGGTATACTTGCTTGCCAGGATGTCAGCTCTGTGTAAATCGAACCCAAGACCTTGGGGTTGTTGATGCCTTCTATCAGCTGAGATACAGGAATCGTTTTTTTCTCTGATTCATCCCACAGGAAATTCCTTACCAAGGCAGATAAGACGAACCTCTTCACTCTGGACCACTTCCCTGACTGGTATCGGATAGCAGCGGAGAACCCCCCTGGGAAGTTCCTTTACTACACGCCTCAAGATGAGGACAGCAAAGGTGTACCATCATCTTTGCATCCAGCTGTTGTCTGTGTGGCTGATTGCCATTTGGTGAAAATAGCTTAAATAGCTGAAAAACCTAAAGTATCCCCCTTTGTGGTACAGGCAAGAAGTTTGTCATTGCTGTTACTGGTGTGACAGTGACGTCTGGACCACGGACAGCGTTCGCTGGAGGTAAAAAGCTTCTTTTTTTTTTATGTGTGTTTTTTTAAGGTCTGCTTTTTAAGCGTAACAAGACGTTTTAAGTTGATTCGTGTTACTCCATTCTAATCAACCACAATGAAACATTGTCAGTTATAACTTTCTACGTGTCTCTGGGAGACATGCAGACAAAAAAAACAGCCAAGTTTAGTTAGTGTGTTACTTTTTATGTGTTTAAAGAGTTTGATGTCTGTGATACGCCTTCACATTACCATGTAAGTAAATCATACACGTATCTCCTGGCTTAATGCCATGTCCATGGTATGGTTCTTATGAGAATCTACATCGAGTGTTATAGTCAGTCATCAGTGAAATGTAGTTTGAAGACCCTGTTTACAATGATGATTTATACATGTGAATGTGAATGTACTGTACTACATTTGTTGACTGATTCAAAAAAGGCTTGGATACATATTTTATTATTTGTTTAATCTCAAAAGATAAAGGTTGTTAGGAATGTTGATTCAAATAGTGGCAGGATTGAACACGGGGCGCTAGATTGTTAAACCAGTGTGGATTACGTTTAGCAAATGTAGAACTTTGGAAAAGGTTTGGTCTTTATTTCCAAAAACACAGAAGATCCAGATGAAACAGAAGGTAGGGATAGATACCTCATTGACAAAACAGGGCATATAAGCCAGGTGAATTCAAATTCCAGAATGAGACAGAAACAAAGAAGCATCTAACTGCTAAACAGTAGAGAAACAAACCAGGAACATCCAGAAAAGCTCACGGGTATAGCGTTAGCTTCAGCGTGGTGCGCCAAGGTACACAGATCACTTAGACTCGGTGAGGAGTTTGCCAAAGAGCCAGCTATAAATACTACAGTAATTAGTCATGTGACTGTCTGATGAGCAGGTGGGTACAGAAAATGGTGGGAAAAACAAACAAAGGTAGGAAGTAAACATATGGACAACCAAAATAAACACATGATAGTCATCACATGATCTTATAGGTATATGCTAATTTTAGACAGACACATACACCGTATGTTTTAAGAGACAATGAAAGTTTAAATAAACTGAATAAATTAACCACTCAATTTAATGTAATGTAATCAGGTACATTGTATACGTTTCATTTTTATAATGATAATAGTTTTTTTATGTATTAAGACATACATATAAACATTAGTTTAAAAACCCCTTCTATCTGAATTAACACTGTGTGACACTAACACATGGATTTGTACAATTTCCTTTGGCTTTATTTGTTTATAAGTTTGTGTTGACACAGGGAATGGGAAAATGTCTCTTCTCACATACAAAACACTTATTTTCATAGACTAATGAGAGACATGTCATCTTTGTGTTCTTCTTGACAATAATTCACAGATTGTTATTGCAGAGGACAGTGTCCCAAACATCAGTACTTGTACTAGTATCTTGGGTTCACCTATTTATTAAGCCAACCTACTTCAATCAGGACATGAGAGTAAAAGGTAGTCAATAACACAAAATACAGGAAGAGGTCAGGTGTCTAAAAAGCAGACTGTCTATTTCTGCCAGAGGAAGGTATGTTGGGTACAGTCCCTTCTTTTTCAGAAGAACAGCAAAAAAACAGAGACTGTGGTGACGACATTAATCACACTAGTCAGACACACACCTCTCGTGACAGCACCACCTCAACGTGGGGTATCACCTCTGTCTCTCTCGCTATGGCAGGCAGAAGCTCACGCTTCTCCTCCTGCTCCAGGTCTTTCTCCTCGCTGCCATCTGGTGGCCGCTTGTGTCCCTTGCCGTTCTTCTCCCTCTGGTACTTGGCGGCAAGTGAGGCGTAAATGCAGCCGTAGGTGGCCGCCGCCACCATCATGACACACACAATGCCGCACACCACCCCGGCCACCACCACCGTGGCTGCCGCCCGCCGCACACTTACCGCCCTGTAGCGCTGGCGCACACAGTCAGGGGCCCCGTCTCCCCCCGGCTCCTGGCCATCTGGGCCCCTGGAGCAGGGCGGGAAGCTGTCTCGCACGCAGTGGCTGAACATCTCGGCCGGGACAGCCCTTATGTCTCGGCCCCACAGCCCTTTGGGCAGACTGCACTCCAGAGCGTCCACCTGTCCCCCTGTGCATTCATGGAGTTAAGGAAAAAGAAACATTTCCTGTTAGCATATATTCATTCAAATCATCTTAGTTTGCTGCCAAGTAAAGATTTCAAAATTAGCCTTGCATCCTCGGGTCTGATCTACGCTTCCATAGAAGGTTGCGCTTTTCTGCTTACATCTCCATCGAAATCATCTGGTAACATTGTAGAATTAGCCATGCACTCTGGGAATTGTATGCATGCATTTTTTATATTGCACTGCTACAAAAAGCGTAGCAGGTTAAATTAGCATTGGACACTTTTACACCGTCCCTGAGCTCTTGACTGTATGTTATATGCGCCTCACAGAGGCTCACTCACCCCTGTAGAGCATCCACTCCAGCCAGTGCTTGAACTCCACCAGGCTGCAGTTACACTCCCAGGGGTTTCCCACCAGCAGGAGGCTCTGCAGCTCGGAGAGGGCCTCAAACTCAGCCCGCTGCACATTTCTCAGACTGTTGGCTGCCAGGGAGAGCCACGTGAGCTCCTGGAGCCCCCCCAGTAGCCCTCGGGGCAGCGAGCTCAGTCTGTTCAGGGACAGGTCTAGACGCTGGAGTTGTGTTAGGCTCTGGAACAGGTCAGTGCTGAGACTGTGCAGGCCCGTGTCGCTCAGGACCAGCTCCGTTAACTTGCCAAGCTCACTGAAGAGGTCCGCAGGCAACTCTAGCAAGGGGTTACTGGAGAGGTCCAGCCTCTCTAGCCGGCTCAGATTAGAGAATGCCCTCGTGTGAAGCAAGGAGATATTATTACTGGAGAGGTCAAGGCTCTGCAGGCTGCTTACGCTGGAGAAGCTCCCAGGCTCCAGAGCACTGAGGTTGTTTCTTGAAAGCTGAAGGATGCAAATACCTTGGGGTAGCTGAGCAATGATGAGGCGCAAAGAGGCTGTGCTCTGGTCATTGCAGACTGCATCGGTGCCTGCACAGACACAGGTAGAGGGGCAGCCTCCAATGACAGTTAATGTCCCCAGCAGGCAAAAGAGAGATGCATATGCTGCAAGAGCTAGGATGGGAAAAAAGGCTTTTAGTGACTTTTAGTGAAATTGAAAGCTCCTAATAACCCAGGACAATCGATAACACAGAGGTTTGGGAATGATGATAACTAATCATTACTTTACACTCTGTGGTTTTTCTGTCCTATTATTCAGTACAATTGGTGGTAATCCATTTGAAATTTGAGGTTTTTGTGAAGGAATATAGTTGAAGACTTACACAGTCCATGCATTCTGTTCCTGGTCACCTTAGTGAGGAACCACATGTCTGATCAGCACATCATGGCCCAGCACTAAACTCTTCATCAACCGCTCTTCTGGCCTTCATGTTAAACGGGTTGGATCCGATCTCCACAGGAGTAGCTCCTCTATGATCTGGTGCTGCCAGACACAACCAAAGAGAACAAAAGAAAAACGTCAGGAGTGGATACAATGGTTGACAAAACTTTGGAAATTGTAGGGTCTGATGTTTTTGGAGTCATATTCTGTTGTGTCCTCACATGCATGTCAGAACTTTCTGCATAGTTTGTAGTCATGTGACTTGGACTTCTTTATGCTAGTTCAGTTTTAGTGAAACGTTTAAGACAGTAACGTAATGGAATTAAGATGTTAAACGACAAACATCAAATTTGATAATGCACAACATGTTCTACCTACAAAATGTACGTGTGAGAAAAAAAACCCTATGCTTGTAATGCATTGCCAAAGAAATGAAAGGCTACTAACTAAGACTCATGAAGGACAAACTCTCTCGAATTCAGTGGTCAAAAGGATTTCATATTCAGCTCTTCCTTTCAGCCCACAGGGGCAAGCATGCCTATATTTAAGAACTGAATATAAAAGGAGCCCCACTGTAATAAAAGATGGGAGTGACTGCTGCTGCAAGGTCTGTTGACTTTTCAGATTCCTAGAAAGAACTCCATATAGCACTGACATTGTCTGACAAGTGTACTACTTTAAGACGTCATCTCTTAAAGTAACATTATGCAACAATTTACCTTAAAATAACTGCTTTAAAATCATTTGGGTGGAAAACTGACTTGTAAGACAGAGAAGGATATCTGTGCCACTGCCACAGCACGCCTGGTGCGCCCTGTATTGCTGTATGTAACTTTGGGGGACAGGGCACAAGACCTCGACGTAACACTTTATCCATGCACTAGCTATAAGAGGATGCTAGCGCAGTATTCTCTGCATGGACATCATGGAAGAGGCGACGAAGAAACCAAGGAATATGTTTGTCAGAGGATAGGAAGAAGAAAAAACAGAGAAACCGAGCAATAGACCGAACAAATAACCGAGCTAGTCAGATGCCGGGCTGGCCTTCTTTCTGTTGGACTAGTCAGTAATAACTTAGCTGTCTTGCTATGTATGTTTGCTGTATGCTTGATCTCAGTTGTGTTAGGAAAGTTGTGGACTCACTCAACAAATACACATGTACGCTGTCCATCAGGGGGTCTCAATTCTTGTGGAACTAATATCTAATATCTAAAACAAATATCTTTTACTGTTCCAGAGTTGTGTAGAATTGTCTTTCAGTGGAACATGCACAGCTAGGTAGCCACAGGAGGGTAAATAACCAAGGAAATGACCATGGTGCACATCCAACAGTCATGTCTGATGCTGAAAAGCTTTGTCCACACTGGAGGATCTTTACATACATGTTTGTCAATTTTGATTCAGATTCAACTTTGTGCTAGTGTTGTATGATGAGTCTCTGAGTGTCTTCACCATGAACTGTGAATATCTCTTGAGATGGAGGAGAGGATTCTTTGAGGCATTTAGAGGAGTTATAGGAGATATAAAGAACCTACTTCAAGTGTGCAAGTAGGAAATTGGACCTTGCTTTCTGATTTTTTTTCATAGCCATTTTCTATAAATGTCAGTATTTCTATCAGTATTAGTAAATCAGTATTTCTATCAGTGTATCGGTGCAGTATATAATTATAGTCAGTGCTACATACTCTTTGGGCCTGTTGTCTCTGGCAAACATCACAACTCTTTTTTCAAATGGAAAGGATGGAATGGAAGCTGATGACTCTGAGAATGTGACGTTGTTACACTCAGCTTGCAATCAGTTGGAAATATTTCTTTCCTTTTCTTTCTCAAATAACATCTCCGTACGTAGGAAGTTCATGCTACTACAAGGGTTTTGTTCTTTTGTGTCCCTTTGAGCAGACACATGTGCAATGTAGCACACTGACTGAATGACTGAGTGACTTTTTAGGACAAGAGAGATGGTCTCTCATGCACTCCAGCTCTTGTAGAAAGCCATTAAGTGCTGGCCCTCAGGCTTGTCCTTTGTCATAGCAGAAGGAAGCTGCAACTCTTTCTCCGAATGGAGACGTTCCCAGAGGTGCACTCAGGGGCCGACTGTCACTCATGAGTGGCTCTCCTGCTATTTTTTGGTGGCAGGGACATTAATAACCGTAAGCATTACACTTAGTGAACTGGGAAGTGAAGACGGCTGTTTTAAACTTCATTACTGCTGCAAATGTTTCAATAACCTGCTTCATCTGCACCAAATGAACAACTAGTCATGCTGCATGACAAACATTTATTGGCCTTTCCTTTTCTTTTAGTTAACTGTTTTTTCTCTCTTTTTTTTCTGGCAGTTAAAATTATCGTTAATATATCAGCCATAATCACTACTGGTTATTTGCTGCTTTGGATTATGATTTCAGCTCTGTGGTATTTATGAAGCCCTCTGTGTTCTTAAGAGCGAGAGAGCAACCTGGTGGAGCTTAGAGATCATCGGCGGGCATCGCACAGGATCACCCACGTGTAAACGAACCACAATCAGACAGCCAAAACCCATTTGCTCACACACTGCACTGGACTGATAAGTCTGTTTGGGGCTGTTTGGGGCTTAATCAGAGTAAAAGGGTTGAGGTCATCCATGCCAGACCATGGATGAAGAGGTCCCGGGGAGCATGAAATCTAAGTGGTACGGTATGTCTGAGGTGCAGATCAACTTTCATAAAGCACAGCAGTGGGACAGGGGTGATCAGCGACTATGTCCAGTCGTCAGGCACAAATGGAGTTGAAAGTACACAAACGCATAATGACACATGCTAACACGTATCTGTTATTGACATAAACATGTATGTGTAGATATAATATCAATATTTACTGTATGTGGTCACAGTCTTCAATGTTTATGAGAAGTATAGTATTAATATATTTAAACATTTTTGTAATCTAGGTATTGATGTATTCACATTACTAGCACCACAATGTCAGTTTGTAATTGTCGACTAAGCTTATAAAGAGTTTCCACTCACCTTCTGCTCTTCATCTGGGAGCTCTTTGTGTTTTCTCTAAAGAATACGAAATTGCATTTTGCATTTGTTTGCTAGAAATACATTATAATAGTGTTGAAAAAGTCCTCTTTGTGCTCCCCATGGGTGATGGATATTCATGTCCTGTAGTCAGAGTCCCAGTCCGCGCATCTCGTGTCTCTCTGGCTGATGTTTAGACTGCCGCTCCGCCAGTGGACATCCCAGCATCTGGGAAATGCTTTCCTCTTTCAGGACATCACCCCCTCCCTCTATCTCTCTCTTTCTCTCTCTCTCTCTCCTGCGACCCCCTCTCACACACAGCTATATAGTCACTCTCTCTTGCACTCACTCACTCGCTCTCTTTCTGCAAGTGTGTGTGCGCACGAGTTGATCTCGGCTGATCTGAGATAAGCATATGAGTGTGTCACAGCTTACTGTGGAAATGGATGTGTGGCAGAAAGAGAGAGAGAGAGAGCGGGAGTGAGAGGAGGAGGAGGAGGAGGAGGGAGGGAGGGAGGGAGGAAGAGGGGAATTAAAGCTGTGAGAGTGGTAGGATGTGTTTAGAGGAGGGAGGAAACTTTTCTCTTCAAGGCAGACCTTTAAAAAAAAAAAAAAAAAACATTGCTCACTGGCCATCGGCATACTCTCACTGAACCCACAGATTGGGACATTCCTATTTCAACATCACAATTTCTTCTGCTTTTTAATCCAGCTATCGGAGTCCAAATGTCATTATCTTCACTGCAGGACCTGCTGTTGTCTATTGCAATTCAGGTAAGTTACTGCTGCAAAGGGCCAAATCTCACTTAGTCTCTCTTTCACACACACACATACATAAACAATGTCACCCACTCTCACACACATTGACACACACCAGTGACCACAAGCACACAATACACAATTTGTCATGGTTATTGCTATTCAACTTATATAATAATGCATCTCTCATTTATACTTTCTCCCTTCACGCCTTTGGGCAGTCCAATGACACAGACGTAAGTAGACAGCTTAATGTACTTTATTCCTGAAAGTTCAATTTAAGTGCTTTTTGTTCACAGTTGAATACAGACTCGAAGGTTATGCATTTACACTCTATGTGGTTATCACTGTACATATACTGTGCATTTATTTATTTCCTTATTTCTCTTCTGTCATTTCTTTCTGCAGTGCAGCAATGTGGAAGGTGTCTGTCCTCTCAGTTGTGACAGCATAGTAAGTTCACATATCACTCGCACAAGTTCTTATGTTAAGGCACCTTCACATTATCGCTCAAATGAACTCAATCTGTCCCATTGTGATGAACTGTGTTATCAGTTGAGTGAGAGAGACTCCCATAAGACTCAACCCTCAGTTCACGTGCACTGTACAGTATGAGTCATGTCCATGTGGAGAAGCCACCCTAGCCAACCTTACAGTCAACTCTGATTTGCAGCAGAACACCCTTGCTCACAGTGACATCCAGGCTAAATCTGTGTGTGTGTTTGTGTTTGTTACACTGAAAAGCAGTTGGCACATAATAAGGCTTGCACCTCTAAAATAACTACAAGATGCCACACTGCAGTCTGGAGTCATGTTTGTCTCTCTGCTTTGCTTTTAGGACCTCAACTGCTACATTGTTGACCACAATGGATTCATTCTGATCTCCAAAGAGAACAATGATGTGAGTATAAACTAGCCCAGAGTGCCCTTTTCACTTTCACTGAAAATCACTATCATACACACCAACCAATACAACATTTGCTCCATGTTTTCATGGTGAGACATATTACAAAAATCTAAATATGGAAGCAACAAAAAACTTTTAAAAATAGAAACATTGCAGTGTTAGTAAGGAATTAGATGCCAGCTGTACGTCTGTGTCTGCATGTATGTATGCATCATGGCATATTAATATGAGAGTGAGTGTGTGCACGTGTGTGTGTGTGTGTGTGTGTGTGTGTGTGTGTGTGTGTATGCGTGTATGTATCATGGCATATTAATATGAGAGTGAGTGTGTAAAGGGGGGATGGTATAACATATGTGCTATAAACAGCGTCTGGAGCATCTGGCGTTGCAGGACACGTATGGTGCCTAATCCTGCACAGCTGCATCACGGTGGACAGGGACCAAGGGCATCTGTATGGCAGCACATCAAAGAGTGTGTGTGTGTGTTATCGTGTGTGTTATTGTGTGTGTGTGTGCACTTGTGAGGTGAACATGGCTTAGTATAGAGTGCTCTCCATAGACCCCCAGCAGCTGGACACAATGGATAGGTTCTCTTTTTATTGCGTAAGCTGAACATGTGTGTGGTGGACATGTTATTGGTGCGGCATGGAATATTCACTGTGGGAGGGCTTCCTGCCTGCTGTGCCTACCTCTGCGCCAGTCTCGTCTCCTTCCAGTGGAGCCCATCCAACAGCATCACACTCAGGGCCACTCAATCAAGCATACTGTTATGTCACACTAATTCCGTCTGGCAGGCTCCATGAAACAGGGAAACGGGTTCAGTGTTTGTGTTTTTTTGCTGGATATACGGGGATAAACATACACACACACACACACACACACAGACACACAGCCAGATCATTATTTATGAGTGGGTGAAATCTGCTCTATCTTTATCAGGTTGGTAGATTCTTCGGGGAAGTGGATGGGTCAGTGATGGCACAGCTTCTTAAAACTGGCTTGTACAAGAGGTAAGAGGGTCATGTAACCAGGCCTTATATCCTGCATTATACAATATAGTATATGGATAGAACTATGTTGATTTATTCTATATATTATATACTGTTTTTTTTTTTATTTGATTTGTCATACAAATAATAATAATAATTTGTAATATAAATTAAGCTTTTTTTAGGGTTTCCCAAAGGCAGTTTGCCCACATTTGTGTGCTTGTCTGACTGTGTGTGTATCAGTGGGATGTTTGCGGTTGTGATTGACTATTATTTTCCATAATGCAGGGTATTGCTGTATGACTATCAGGCCATGTGCAGGACTTCTCATGGCCATTCAAGTGATGCTCGGCCTCTGCTTAGTGTGAGTTCCCTGTTTCCCCAGCCTTCAGGGCTTACCACTAGCACATGCTTACCAAAACACACCACACTTACCACTAGCACAGGCTGGTAACACCACACTTACCACTAGCACAGGCTGGTAACACCACACTTACCACTAGCACAGGATGGTAACACCACACTTACCACTAGCACAGGCTGGTAACACCACACTTACCACTAGCAAAGGCTGGTAACACCACACTTACCACTAGCACTGGATGGTAACACCACACTTACCACTAGCACAGGCTGGTAACACCACACTTACCACTAGCACTGGATGGTAACACCACACTTACCACAAGCACGGGCTGGTAACACCACACTTACCACTAGCACAGGCTGGTAACACCACACTTACCACTAGCACAGGCTGGTAACACCACACTTACCACTAGCAAAGGCTGGTAACACCACACTTACCACTAGCACTGGATGGTAACACCACACTTACCACTAGCACAGGCTGGTAACACCACACTTACCACTAGCACTGGATGGTAACACCACACTTACCACAAGCACGGGCTGGTAACACCACACTTACCACTAGCACAGGCTGGTAACACCACACTTACCACTAGCCCTGGATGGTAACACCACACTTACCACTAGCCCTGGATGGTAACACCACACTAGCACAGTCTGGTAACACCACACTTACCACTAGCAAAGGCTGGTAACACCACACTTACCACTAGCACTGGATGGTAACACCACACTCACCACTAGCACTGGATGGTCACACCACATAACACCTTAAGAAGGCTCTTTGACTGCCGCTGCTCCAGAGAGCAATGTTGAGGACAGTAGGCACACCACACTAGTTGTCATTACTATTGCAATACACAAGAGTATGAAAAGACATCAAATGTTCATCATTTCTATTCCATCCCTTTCTCTACAGCCTTTCTATAACTTGATGACTGTGGTTAAGTGGTTCATGTCCAACTTCATGCTGTGAGTGCTCTTATGGTTTTGGATAGTTTTCATTTGACTCTAGAAACGGTGGCTATTTTTTTTTTCTGCATTTCGGAAACATATAACCATGAAAACATGTCTTAATGAATTAAATTGTATCTTAAATTAAAGATTCAATTTAATTAATACATTAAGTAATTTTTATGATTTGTGTGTTGGATCACATTTAGTTAGTTATAAAACTGTCACACTTATTTGTTTTGATTTTACTTGAAGGTATTTGTTGGAATTCAACATCTTTGGACTTTGGCACTCTGACCATGTGGCAGATGGTAAGTTGTGGCATTTCCGTGCGTCCTGCGACTTTGCTGCAAAAGATGAGAAGTTAAAGAAGCTTAAAGCCTTCTAAAATTATGGAAGATTAAAGCGTCACTTGACCGTCAATATGTGTATTAGATAGAAAAAAATTGATGAAAAAAAGTGGATGAGCTCCTTTGCCCTGAAAAAAAGGAGGGATTTTTGCACAACTTCATGTTGCCAGCTTCATAAATCCTCTACACTAATTTCATACTGTGGCCTCTCTCATTTCCTCCATCCTATCCTTCATCATTGCTCTTTCATCACCCTGCTGTGTTCTCATCTTCCTCTGTCCCATTGTGCTCACACAGCCAAGTCTGGGTACCATGCAGGTAAGTAACCATGTCATACCATCACATTGCCCCGTTATGCTTGGCTTGGTGTAACAACTAGTCATATTAGTGCTTAGGCCGAGCCTTAGTGGTGAGGGTGGCACACTTTGTGTGTGTGTGTGTGTGGGTGGGTGGTTGTGTGTGTGTGTGTGTGTGTGGGTACCTGTGCGAGATAGAGAGTGAGTGAGAGAAACGGAGAGAGAGAAAGAAGGAAAAACAAGGAGGGTTTGTGAGCATATGTTGGGTCGGTGTCAGTGTAACTGGTGAATGCTCACTTTCCAGGCCATAAGCAAAAGAAGGTAGACTTCATGCAGCCCTGTGACACTGAGTACCCCGGCTTCATGTACGAGACATCCATAACTGAGACCAACAGCATCATCAAATGTGGCCGCTGTCAGAAGTAAGTGCGAGAGGTTAGCGTGGAGAGACAGGTCTCCCGTCACAGGTCACCCTGAAAGCTATACGTTATGCTGACAGGAGATAGTAGCTAGATGGTGGTAGTAAAAGTGATTAGGCTAGTGGATATGCTGTTTCAGTAGCAAGCTATTAGTTACACAGAGTTGCAACTATACAGCTGTGGAGCTTTATCCGCAGTTCTGCTGTCACCTCTTGTGCTGTTGTTTGGCACAGTGTTTGGTACTGTGATTTTAAACCGTGTAATGACTATACTTAAGTAGAGAGAGGTTATCCAGTTACTGTCCATGGTGTAGCAGTAGAAACCTGGCATTTTCCAGAGTTTTCCCTTGCCAGCCTCTCACAAGTTATGAGACTGCATTGGATAAAGGCATAAAATACAAAAATTACTTTTCAAAATGGCATGTAGGATTAAGCATGTCACGTAGGATTAAGATGAAGAGAGAGAGAGTCAGCAGCGTATAACAGTGACCTTACATACTTATTCTTTGTTCCAGGATGTTTGTTTTGCAGCAGATCCGTAACACAAATCTGGTGAT
Source organism: Sprattus sprattus (assembly GCF_963457725.1). Taxonomy (NCBI): domain Eukaryota; kingdom Metazoa; phylum Chordata; class Actinopteri; order Clupeiformes; family Clupeidae; genus Sprattus; species Sprattus sprattus. The sequence goes on from NC_137926.1 coordinate 28,645,412, forward strand.
GGTGGTTGTACAAGCGGACTGTGACTGTTCACGCCAGTATTCACCCATCACGTTGGACCCAAAGGAAGTCAAATATATCCTTTCCAAATGTTATGCTATTCTTTACTGTGTTATTGTCAGGGTATAAAGTGGGATTCAGACGCAGCTACATTTGGACCTTAAGTGAGTTTTATACACTATCAGGTAACAGGGAAAAACACAGGGAAGTCTTTCAAAACGTAGGCACAAATACTAAACTAGAAACAGGCAGAATTTGACACCAGAGAGTCTCAAAACAGGCAAACAATTGAACAAAAAACAGAGTCCAATATCCAGACAGAGGTCAACAACCAGAGATTCAGAAGTAAAGCAGAATCCAAAACAACAGGCAGAGAAATCCAAAAATCAGGCAAAATGTAAACCAGTACTGACAAGTAATTTCACCAAAGGGCTGGTGTTCTGTGGCTACAAGAGTTCATTTTAACTGGGGATGAGAGTTCTTGCCATGCAGTTGTGCGTGATTGAACTTTTTCCAACCATTTGCCGACACAGGCCTATTGTTAATATTACATTTTGTATTTTTAATTATCATGGATACAAACAAAAATTACATTGAAGAAAAAATACTCCCATAATTTCTTGTAACACACCAAATACTAATGAACTAATCCAATCAGTGTCCCAACTGTAGTTATTGTAGTCACATGATCCTGCTCATCCCAAGTTCAAATGAACCCCAGTAGATCCATAACAGCAGTAAGACTGTGGCAAATCAATCAGTGCACTGTGCAACAGGCCCTGATGTGCATGGGTACCTAAGGTGCATTGCACCCCCTCATTCATTTATAAAGCACCCTTACCGTTTTTGTTCCGGATCCATCCCTGTTGTGTAACGTGTGGGCACCTTATGGTTATCACTCTGTCTATCTGCCTCTTTGTCCACCCATCCACTAATGTGATTATCATTCTGCTGTTAGAGTTTTTTTTTTGACTGCCTGCATCAAACTATATCAAAATAGATAAATTGACCTTGATCTATTTTTGTCCCGTTCTCATTTGATTAAAATTCCAGGTGACAATATCACCTGCTGCAGGTGCTGGGAGTAGGCCAGTAAAAGTGACAGAAATGACAATAATGCATATTTCTTTTGGCACATGTGTGACCAGTTAGTGGTTTTCATCTTCTGTAATGTAAATATTTTAAATGTTAGTTTCCCACTTATATTTAATCTGTTTGGCCAATATATTTTAAGCCCTTTTACTCTTACAGAAGAAGGTTGAACATTTTCTTTCTCCATCTCTGGGCACTCAGGCTATGATGACCACAGCTCAGTTATTCAGTTTCCAGGGCTGCAAGAATATTTGAGAGAAGCCCACTGTAATTGTATGACCCTTAACCCCTCTGCACATAACGCCACAGTGAAGTGTAACAGGATGAAATCTCAGAAGATCCGCCGGCGTCCAGTGTCTTGCCATGCTTACCATCCTCATGTAAGGCCGTACCCTTTAGCCAGAGCCATCTTTCCATTGGCATCACATTAGCACATTACCACAAAAGCAATGAGGAGATATACAAATTAAAAAGACAAATTTAGTTTGGGAAATCCTCAGTATGTCTTTGTGTTTCAGTGTTTTGGTATACAATATTTAAAGAAAATATTTTACTTGATAATGGATTTAACTCTCTGATTGCAGGAAAGTTCAAAGGATTGTGGAGGAGCTTGTGAGATCAGTATATCAGTGGCTCTCCTGTTTGCATCCTTGGTGACTTCACTAGGTCTGCGATGATGGGAAGAACACGGGCCTTCCTCCAATGGAAGACTCCTAGATGGAAGTGACTGAGAGCAAAAACTAAAGAGCAGTTCTGGAAATATATTGTTACTGTAATTTTCCATTTAATACAATAATCTGTTTGTAACAGCAGAAAAATGTATAAGCATCCAAAATGATCCAAAAGGAGCTATTTTATTACCGATTCATATTCTTCCATCCTATTCCGAATAGAGTGTAGGTAACTTCATGAACTCAGTGACTAAAGGCCAAATAACACATCACACAATCTCCGGACAAAATGGGTTCTGAGAACAGTTATTTGCAGAACACCGTAAAGCTGGAGTACAAGGACCTCTACTGGACTTCAGGTGGCACTGCAATCTCAAACATTTCACACAGAGATCTTGAGAATAAAAACATTGGGTTGGACTTTAAAGGAAAACAACCAACTGATCCTGCTTCCTTGTCATAGAGTAAAGTGACACTGTGCGTTTACTCATGTGAACAGAAGCATGTTAGTTAATCTGCGGTGAAAGGACACCAGAGGTCATGACAAGACTGTGATGTGATGCTTAACTCAAATGACCTGATATGAATACTCTGTGTGACAGCAGACAACATGGATGACCTGTTAGGATTCCTCTATGTATGACAGCAGTCAGCAGGGATGTTCACTGGTCTGTTTCATGTAGACTTGACTAGCAGGCCTTGCTAAGGCTTAAGCAGCTGATAATCTTAAACATGTTTGTAGATTGACGAAAGAATCCATATAGAAAGCACTGATAGGGAAGCAAGATTCTTACTCATTCTAAAATGCATGACTACCAAAAATGTATTTCTTACTCCACCTTTGTGTTTTTTCAGTTATCTTCTTTTTCAAATAAACTTTATAAACTTGTGTTTCGGCAAGCAAATGTGTGTAACTTTGAGCTGGTTGTAAGCTAACTCATTGCTAAAAAAAAAAGTCTCTTTTAGCTGCTATCTGCTTCCCGATCAAAGCATGAATGAATAGTGAAGTTCCATATCTGTGTGAATGTGTGAATGAAACTTTGACAATGGAAACAAGCTGTAAAATGATCTGCTAATGTAGACATTGTTTGAAAATTATAAACCAGATCATGTCATTTTTTTTTATAACTGTCAATGTTAGCAAGATGCATGGCTGGCTATGTACGCTAACCAAAGCTGAACACGAAAACAATAGCCCACTGCTCTGAAAATACACACTCTGGAGTTGGAGTTACTACTTTCCTTGATAAAATATTTGTCAATTTAACAGATAACGTATAAATCATTTCACATTTATTTCGGAGCAGTAGCCTTCTGTACTCAAATCTCAGATTTGAAGTGCCCTCACTGGTGAGTGAAGCAGGTGAGGGCTGAACAGGAGCAGGTGATGCGAGAGGCGACAGAGAGGACGAGCTAGAGAAAGAGTGGAAGAGAGGACGAGCGAGAGAAAGAGTGGAAGAGAGAACAAACTAGAGAAAGAGTGGCAGAGAGGACAAGCTAGAGAAAGAGTGGCAGAGAGGACAAGCTAGAGAAAGAGTGGCAGAGAGGACGAGCAAGAGAAAGAGTGGCAGAGAGGACGAGCGAGAGAAAGTGGCAGAGAGGACGAGCGAGAGAAAGTGGCAGAGAGGAGCAGTTGTTGTCAGTGTTGTTATGTCATCATATTAACTTGAATGGACTGTGTGAGTCAGTCCAGTAAATATTTGACATATTGTTCCTTTAAAAATAAGAATATGAGACGCCACTACAAAAAGTGACCCTCCAAAATCTTCACTCACAGCTGTATGTAAATTATGCTTTCTCTACATCATGATTTTTTCCCCCCTTGCTCTTTGCTCTATCATGTTTTAAAAGAGATACCTGAATCTTTCTGCCTGATAAAATATTATACTTGGCTGAAAATATGACTTTTCAGATTGACCCACATACATAAGGGTAGTCAGCAGCCTCCACAGTTCCAGACAAGTCAGGTGACTGGACTAGTTCCACCATATATGCTGCTTCTCCCCTTTTGGTCTTTCAAGCACACGTGAGACTACTGATCCCCCTGTCCTTCACGGGATGGATATGACTGTCTCAACGCAGAGGTACAAAAGCTGAGGATAATTATGTTTAGCCCAATTATACAAATACCACCATATTTGAAAAGTATTTTTTCATGTACAACATGTCATAAACCATATTATTCTAATGAATTTAAAGTAATTATATGAAAGTAAATGTGTGTGTGTCTGAGGTATAGAATTATATATTCAGCTCATAGATTTTTAAAAATAATTTTACTTTGCACTAATCATGCACTGGGTGGTCCGTCAAGAAGATTATATTAAGGACACTACTCAAAGGTCATCAGTGATTAACACCCGCATCCTAATAGACAGATGTTCAGGCCTGTAAAGTACCTACAGTCTGATGGCTGACCTCCAGGGCGACTCGGACCAGCTCCAAAATTTGCTGGTGCATCAAGGGCCAATCCATAACTATCCCAAATATGATTATGTGAATATGATATCCCAAACTGAGTGAATTGAGACAATTGTAATGTTTTGGCACTTTATAAATTGAATTGAATTGAATTGAATTGAATTGAACTGAAATCACAGGTTTTACAGGACTCATTGGTACCAGGTACCTGTCCATGCTGGTCAAACTGTGATCCAGGCTGCGAACCACTGGAGTTTAGGCCAGTGCGTTCACAACAGCAAACTAAGCCACAGGAAGTGACATCACCGTCATGTGCCCGAGACTGAGAGAGAAACCAGTGTGAACCACAAAACCTTTTCTTCAAGGGACCCATATGTGGTGGCGCCGGTTTCTATGGAGATGCATTACCGAATGTGGACGGTGCTCATGTTCTTGTCTATTCTCTCTCCAACTTTTTCCTCTCTCTTTCTACCTCCCTCGTTCTCCGGTTCTTCAAATGATTTTGCTTTCTTTCCATCTCTGTCCTAATCACAATTATATTAAGCCTCTTGCTGCTGCTCTCTCTGCCAGAGATTAATTGAATTGTTTTTTGGCATCTCCATACACTGTGTGAAGAAATGGGAGGTATGTGACTGTTTACACTTCATTTCTCCAGTTGGCAACTCAACGAGTCTCTGTTTTACTATTGCCTGTACAATCCTTGGTAGGGAAAATAAAATGCTAGACATTATAGTACAGTCTAAGAGCTATGAGAATCTCCCTCAAAACAAATAGATCACAGACCACTGTCTTGCCATCACAATGTTAATTCTCAGTTGTGGGCTATTTTTTATGGTCTGTGAATGCGTCTAAGTCAAGGTGGGCGTTTGACGAATTGCGGAGAGGTGTTGGCTTTTTTTTCAGTGCTTTCCACTGTCTGGGACAGACATAAAATAGCAGTCAAAGCTATTCATTCAAAAAAGGAATACATTATTTATTCTTTTGATGGTAAGAGAAATCCCAGACTGTTTAAGAAAGTGGCTCCAGAGCTGGCTTGCCAAAAGAGCCCTAGCATGTTTTAACACTGGTGCTTTCCTCTAGCCTGACGATGTCATACTCATAATTCTAGTCAGAATATGAGTCTGATCCTGACCCATTGGGCTGTGATTATGGGGCGTGTTTCAACAAACCAGGAAAGAAAATGCCTCTTTGCTGAATTGGATACCTAGAACCAATTAGAGCAACATCTTTTCAATCGACAAATGCCTTAATCGCGTTTCTCTGTTCCTCTTTCAAAATGAATGCGCCGTCAATATCTATGAGATATGCTTGCTCCCGTTATACTCATTAGCAGTGAGGCTAGCTAGCTACTATGTGTTTCAATGGATTTTTGGTCTAAGCTTTAGCAATAACCTTACAATAATGGTCTAGAGAGCTTTAGTTAAGACAAACAATACTCTGCAACATTCGTGTTGCACATACACAACTAACCGAGTCAATGTAGACATTTAAAAAGTTGTGTAGATAGGTTAATTCACATAAAATATTTCCCACTAACAGGCCGAGACGCCGCCATCTTTGTACTATTTCAAATCTACCGGTTAATTCAACTCAAGCATTGGTTGATCATCTGTCCATCATCGTACAAAGCCCGCTCTGACAATTTCATTGGTCAGATCGTTTTGCTGAAAACTGATATTGTCTCCCAACTAGCTCAAAGCCAGACCAAATCTCCCAGAACAAAAATGTTGTGGGCGGGGTTTGGGCTGGTATCCAGGCTAGCTTTCTTCTGATGTAACTCAGACAGCATGTGGGATTTTTTTTCTGTCTCAATGTTTGTGTTGTGGCACTTAAGGATTTTTTCAGAACACTTGACTAAAGAGCATGGGAAGAGCCAAGGGGCGGCCCGTAGTAGACAAGTCCGGCCATCCCACATAGAATAGAATAGAATAGAAAACCCTTTATTAGGATTCCTCCGGCAGGAGAAAACCTATTGTTATTGTAAGCTTTATTATTCTTGTACCATAGAAGTCAATGGCAGCCCCTAGAACCATATGGTAACTTTTTGTGAAATTTGGCACACTCATTAAGGACAGTCCCTTGTTTATTCACACCAATTTTCATGTCTCCCATTAGACCACTCTAGCGCCACCAATGGGTCAAAGTTGATCTTGTGTTAACACATGGAACTTTTGAACCGTATGACCTTTAAAAAAAAAATGAGGTACCATTGGATTACTTGGATCAAGGTTTAACACACCATATGGCGTCAATTTCCGTTTATATAGATGTTCCGCAATTTCCGGTTTTATCAAAAACCTTTGAAAGCCTACTCCTCCTACAATTTTTGGCAAATCTTCCTCAAAATCACCAGAGATGATCTTCAGGCCGAGCCTCATAAAAAATATTGAAAATAATTTTGATCCTCACAACCGTTTGTCCGGTACAACAGGGCTTGCCAGTGCGACTGATCTGGTCGCACATGCGACTGGAATTTTGGCCGTGCGACTTGATTTGAAATCACAGTCGCACGCGTGTGCCTATAGAAATAGGCAAAAATTGCGGGTTTCAGGGTGTTTTCCCCCCCCACTAATTTTCCAAGAAGAACTGATTTTTACTTGACAACAATATTAATTCAGACTATCAACGTTAATGCGTTAATCTATGATATTATTGTTGACGGGCTGAATGCGATTAAATATTTTAACGCAGGTAACGCAACTTTGTTTACTTTCGGTTTGCCTTGACACGACACGAAACCGCCGCGTGCCTGCAGTCATTTAGACAGGAGATAACGAAGCGGTAGTGGAAGATGGGGAGAGCTGAGCGGAAAGTTTTCTATTTAAGAGGCAAAATGACGGAACAATCGACCAAACTAAAGTTGTATGGAGCATTTGAAAGCTAAATTTAGCTAGCACAGAAGCAGCTCGTCTTTAAGTGATCACCTTAATGAAAAGCACCCGACAGAAAACAGTCCCAGGTTAGATGGTCGCCAACCCACACTCCACGACTTCCCTAGGAAAATAACTAGACCAGTCTGTGGCGATATTAGCGGAGAAATTGAGAAGTTTCTTAAGCGAAAGAACTACTACCAAAACGCAGTAAAGCTGCATTAGTGCTGTTTTTTGTGCGTTATTATTGGAGTGTTTTTCTCCAAGAGGACATGCCTTTCTGTGAAGAGCTACCAATTCGAACTACTGCCCAGGAAGTGCTATTTATGTTGATAATAGATTGTAGCCACAGATTTAAATAATTTTTCCAATTATTTGAATCATTATATTGAACATCATTTGAACCTATTTGTTTGCATGTCTGAAGCATCACCTATTTTAATTAGGCCTAGCTGAGTGGTCTTGTTTTATCACTTGATTTGAGTGCATGCTATCTTTTGGGTATATTATGGTGTTATTGCCTTGCTTGTTTGCTGGGCACAAATAGGCCTAGGCCTACTGCAACTAAGTTCTGTGTTTGATTTTTTGTTGTTTTTTGGTGCACAATACAATTTTGATGCAATATCTAGAGTTAGATTTTCTTTTAATAATTTCTAGGCTTCCACCTGTAGCAGGTGCTGATGTTCGCTTATTTATTAGAATTAATGGATTATAGATTAAATTAGCCTAATGGAATATAGATAAACTAAAATAAGCGGAGTGTCTGTTGGGCCCTGACCTGTTACAATTACGAAAAGTCTGGCCTCGGAGTCGATGTAGGCCTAAGCAATGTAGGCCTAAGCAAGGTCATGCCTTTCCTTTTATAATCTGTTCCAACATGATATTCCAGGTTGTTAACATTGATCAATAGTAGTATTACTTCGTTCGGCCAACTTTTTATAGTGGTGCGCCTAGATATTTTCTGGTGCTCCCAATTTTTCTGGGTTAGGAGCACAGTGCTCCTAAGCCAAAAAGTTAGTGTCAAGCCCTGACTTGTGTAGGTTCTTGCAAAGAACAGTGTCTCCAGGTTGTACAGCCGCGGAAAAAATTAAGAGACCACTTCAAAATTATCAGTTTCTCTGGTTTTACTATTTATTGGTATGTGTTAAAGTAAAATGTACATTTTTGTTTTATTCTATAACCTACTGGCAACATTCCTACCAAATTTCAAATAAAAATATTGTCATTTAGATCATTTATTTGCAGAAAAATGACAATTGGTCAAAATAGCAAAAAAGATGCAATGTCTTCAGATCTCGAATAATGCAAAGAAAACAAGCTCATATTCATTTTTAAACTACACAATACTAATGCTTTAACTTAGGAAGAGTTCAGAAATCAATATTTGGTGGAATAACCTTGATTTAAAATCACAACTTTCATGTGTCTTGGCATGCTCTCCACCAGTCTTTCACATTGCCGTTGGGTGACTTTATGCTACTCCTGGCGCAAGAATTCAAGCAGCTCGGCTTCTTTTCATGGCTTGTGACCATCCATCTTCCTCTTGATCACATTTCAGAGTTTTTTTTATGGGATTCAGGTCTCGAAATTGGGCTGGCCATGACAGGGTCCTGATCTGGTGGTACTCCATCCACACCTTTACTGGCCTGGCTGTGTGGCATGGAGCATTGCCCTGCTGGAAAAAACACTTCTCAGAGTTGGGGAACATTGTCAGAGCAAAAGGAAGCAAGTTTTTCTTCCGGGACAACGTTGTACTTTGCCTGGCTGAGGTTTGTAAAAGACCATAAGGATTGAACCAAAGCGGACTGGAGGGTCTTCTAAGTTCGTCTTCTCTGATGAGTCCAATTTCACAGTAGGTGCAAGACTCTGTGGCTTGTAGGCCTCTCCAGGTCTCCATCTAACCATCAGACGACCATGTGTTGGGCAAAGCTGAAAATTGGACTCAGAGAAGATGAACTTAGAAGATGACCTCCAGTCCGCTTTGGTTCAATCCTTATGGTCTTTTACAAACCTCAGCCAGGCAAAGTACAACGTTGTCCTGGAAGAAAAACTTGCTTCCTTTTGCTCTGACAATGTTCCCCAACTCTGAGAAGTGTTTTTTTCCAGCAGGGCAATGCTCCATGCCACACAGCCAGGCCAGTAAAGGTGTGGATGGAGTACCACCAGATCAGGACCCTGTCATGGCCAGCCCAATTTCGAGACCTGAATCCCATAAAAAAAACTCTGAAATGTGATCAAGAGGAAGATGGATGGTCACAAGCCATGAAAAGAAGCCGAGCTGCTTGAATTCTTGCGCCAGGAGTAGCATAAAGTCACCCAACGGCAATGCGAAAGACTGGTGGAGAGCATGCCAAGACACATGAAAGTTGTGATTTTAAATCAAGGTTATTCCACCAAATATTGATTTCTGAACTCTTCCTAAGTTAAAGCATTAGTATTGTGTAGTTTAAAAATGAATATGAGCTTGTTTTCTTTGCATTATTCGAGATCTGAAGACACTGCATCTTTTTTGCTATTTTGACCAATTGTCATTTTTCTGCAAATAAATGATCGAAATGACAATATTTTTATTTGAAATTTGGTAGGAATGTTGCCAGTAGGTTATAGAATAAAACAAAAATGTACATTTTACTTTAACACATACCAATAAATAGTAAAACCAGAGAAACTGATCATTTTGAAGTGGTCTCTTAATTTTTTCCGCGGCTGTATGTCCTGATCCTTGGCTCCTCTTCTCTGATTAGCAGCGATGTTGCGTTTCAACTTGTGCAGAGCGTCCTTGTCATGAATTTCCTCTAAAGCGGTGGCATGGGGTTCATCACTGTCAGCAGGCATATCGGTGAAGCTTGGCAATTTGTCGCGGAGATCTCTGTTCATCAACAGCTTTGCCGGGGTCACTCCTGTGACTGAGTGAGGAGTGGTCCGGTAGTGGAACAGAAAACTTTTCAGTGCAACTTTCCAATCTTTCTTTTCAATCTTGGCTATTTTGACTGATTTCAGAATGGTTCTGTTAAATCTTTCAACTTCTCCGTTTGACTGAGGCCAATATGGTACTCCTTTCAGCTGCATGATGCCATGTGTGGTGAGGTAATCATGGAACTCTCTGGATGCTAAGGGTTGACCGTTGTCACTTCTCAGGTACTTAGGATAGCCATGAATTTGGAACATCATTTCAAGAGCATTAATCACATTGGTTGCATTTTTGACTTTCATGTAGGCAACTTCGGGCCACATGGAGTAGTAGTCGACTACAGCAAGCAGGTAGTTACCTTCAGAGATGCTCAGCAGGTCAATTGCAAGGTAAGTCCAGGGCTGGTCTGGCAATGGCGTGCGCTCTAGCTCTTCTGGTGGAGTGTTCTTGCCACTTACTTCACACGGGTAGCACTTCTTTATTCGCTTTTCGACCATTTTGTCAATTTCAGGCCACCAGACTTTGGTTCGCAGTCGGTTCTTTGTTCGGCTCATTCCTTGATGTCCTTCATGTCCTAACTGTATTACGTGCTCTTGCAGGGCTTCGGGAATCACGATCCTGTTTCCTCGCATGACCAGCTGTCCAGCCGTCCAAAGTTCATCTTTGACCGCCTGGTATACTGTGCCTTTAAAGCAGGTCCAGTCATTTTTCTGTATGGCTTGACGTAGCTTGGAGATGCTCGGATAATTCTTTGAAGCCTGCTCGATCTCACAGGGGGTTAGAGCATGAGGTATGCAATCTTTGATGATGCTGTAGATGTACTCATCCGTTTCCCTCTCCTCAGCTTTATCGCAATGACCAACGGGTTGACGACTCAGGGGTCGGCCTTGTTGGTTTTGCCGGGAATGTGGACCATTTGGTAGGTAAACTGTTGCAGGTACAGCAACCACCGTTCCACTCGGGCTGATGGGGGTAGTGAGTTGGGTGATAGCACTTTCACAAGCGCCTTGTGATCTGTAAATATCTTGAATTCACATCCGATGAGGTACAAGCTGAATTTTCGACAGGCCCAGAATACTCAGAGAGCTTCTCTTTCGAACTGAGAGTAGCGTGTCTCAGTAGGCGTGAGCTTCCTGCTGGCGTAATAGACAGGCTTCCAGACTCCGTCTGTCTGTTGTTGCTCTAAGATGCCGCCTAAGCTGATGGGAGAAGCGTCACATGTGATTCTGGTTGGTCTTCCAACTGAGTAGTATGCCATGACGGGGGCGTTGATCAAAGCGGTTTTGAGCTGGTCAAACGCACTCTGTTCTTCCCTCTCCCATTTCCACTCAGCATCTTGCTTAGTGAGCTCCCAGAGAGGTGCAGTTATGGTGGCGAACTGTTAGACGAACTTTGCACAGAACTGGGCCAATCCGAGGAAGCTGCGCATTAGTGACGCGTCAGTTGGTGGGGGAGCATGCGCGATGGCTTTTACCTTTTCATCTGACACCTTTAGGCCTTCTTGTGATAGGACATGACCCATGTACTTGATGGATGTCAGTTTGTTCTGGCATTTCTTCTCATTGACTGTCAGTCCTCTTTCAGCTAGCCGTTGCACCACGGTAGCCAGCCTTGTGTCATGTTCAGCTTCTGTGCTGCCAACTATGACTATGTCGTCAGACATGTTGTATGCACCTGGGCAGTCTTTGATAACTTGGCTGATTATCTGTTGGAATTTTTCAGATGCCATGTTCACACCGAACAAGAGCCTTTTGTATCTGTAGAGTCCTCCTGGTGCAGCGAATGTTGTGATTTCTCTGGAGTCGGGATGGAGCTCTACTTGGTGATACGCCATGTTGAGGTCAATTTTGGAAAAGTATTTTCCTCCGGCCATTTCCTGGATGGTCTCGTCAATGGTAGGCACTGGATGACGCTCACGGACGATGGCCACATTGGCTCTTCGCATGTCAATGCATATTCGCACATCTCCATGTTTGTGGTCATTTTCATTTTCTGGCCTTTTCTCCACAGTGACTAGTGGATTTACCCAGTGAGCTGGTTCTGACACTCGCTCAATGACGTCTAGGTACACTAGCTCTTGTAGCTTCCAGATGACGCGCTGTCGTCGGTTGAATGGAATCCTCCGCACAGGCTGAATGACTGGAGTGACGTCTGGATCAATTTTCAGTCTGAGCTGGTAGTTCTTGAGTTTCCCCAGCCCAGTGAAGACTTGAGGGTACTTTGTGCGTAGACTTTACCATACGTCGGCTCCAGAACAGCTCAGGATGTTTGCGTCGATGCCCACTCTCAACAGTCCTAGGTCTTTGCTGGTTCTGCTGCTTAAGAGTGAGGCTTGTGCTTGTGGCACCACGAAGAACGAAGCAGTGGCACGCCGTGTTGTGTTTGGGACTTCAACTTCAAGTGTGCACTTGCCTAAGAGCGTGAGGGCTTGTTTGCTGGCATAAGAATACAGTTTGGTGGAGGCAGGCTGCAGACTGACTTCGGGCCTAGCCTTCTGTAATCTTGTGAAATCATGCACGGACAGCGTGTTATGGTGAGCACCAGAGTCTATCACCATGGGTAAGGTGAAACCGTTCAGGCGCAGGTCTAAGGTGTCCTCTGCTTTAGATATTCTGAATAGGTAGAGATCTTCAGAATCACTCCGTGAGTCATTACTTTCTCCTTCTTCTACCCTATGTTGGCCTTTTTTGTATCGACCTTTGCTTTCCTTTGGATAATCCTTGCTGCGACCTGAGGCTCTGCTACGACCCTGTGAGCTCGGCATGTCATCTGGGTTTGACTTGCATTTGTCTTTGTGGAAACAGAGATCATCAAAGTGACCCTTTTTGCCACAGTGGCTTCACGTGTGGTTCTTGGATCGGATACATTTGCGACCTATGTGTCCTTGTGCACCACATTTGTAGCACCCTGACTGTGATGCTGACTTGGGCTTTGGTTTGGGCCTTGCTCTGCTGGAGACATGGTTTGTGTTGGATGGAGGACTGAGAATTAGCGCCTCCTTGTGGTGGTATGAGCCAATTACTTGGATAAGGCGATCCAGTGTGAGATTATCTTCTCTGTATAATTTGGCTTTTAACTCTGACCTTTTAATGTGCAGTAGTACTTTATCTCTTACATGGTTATCAGCTTCAGCATTGAAGTTCCATGTTTTCACTAGTACTTTGATGCGAGTGATGAAATTATTTATTGTTTCACCAGCATTGGGCTCAGTTTCCCAGAATTTTGTACGGGATTTTGGTATGTTCTCCCTTAATGCAAAAGTGTTATCGAAGATTCCGATGGCTACTTGATACACATCTCGTGCAGCTTGCTGATCATTAGCAGGTTGGTGGGCTTTCTGCTCGTCAGTGAAATGTTTCCATATCACGCAGTCCCTCTCCCCCTGTTAGCAATAACACAGCTCGCTTTTGTGCAGCATTTACAACTCCTGATGCTATGATGTATATTTCAAGTTCATTCTTCCACATTTCCCATCGTTGATGTAAAGTTTCAGGCTCGCCAACCGTGTCTAATGGTTTCGGTGGCGTGAGGCCACCAAGGGCGACATGAGCCATCTTTACTTTCGATTTCAAACGAGGCTTCTAACAGGTTCCGTAAGCAGTAATTCTGGCATATGCACGCTCAATTTGGGTTATTAAACGTTTTGGCATCACACAGAAAACGTATTCACTTCCCTGAAAGAGTGTTGTCGAATTTCCAGTGAAGATCCGGAATTGTAGATCCGACACTTGTTGCAATGTCCTTACGAGGTCGTGACTTGCAGATAGTTTTTTTCTCTGCTTCAGGTCCGTCCACAGCTGAGGGGGCTTATCATTTCCGTCCTTCTATGCCGTGGGGAACATCCTCGTCGCCAGTTGTGGTGTGTTAGGAATCACACACACGAAAGTATGTCCGTTTTATGGAGCTTTAATAAAACACATTCACCTCGCATGGACACATGTACAATAACGGTTGCTTGCCTCTAACATTCTAGTCTCGTTATAATCTCGCGATAGTATACTTGTATTATAAGAACGCTACAATCCCCACACACCATCCGATTAACAGTCTAGGGGGCATCCTTCAGATTTGAGCAGTTCTACATAACATATGGTGTGCTGATAAAATACCCTTCACCAAGTCGTTTTTAAGCCTGTAGTCCAAGGAACAGATAAGGCCATGTTCATGCTAATGTTCTGGTTTCAGGTTAAATAATTGCTATATCTGCCATCATGATTATCTTTCATTAGATGAATTGTGGTAGTACAGGTTTCTTTGACAGGCTGGAGCAAATGTGATTTCACCATTGAGCACCGGTAAACAGTCTGTTGTACACCCAGCTCATACGCCAAGGTCATCCTAAGTAGATACGGAGAGAAGTATTTTGGAGTTACCAATGACCACCTTTGGAGAGAACACTCAAGAACACTGATCCATCCGTGAAATCAGGGAAGAAGTGGAATCCACGAGAAGCGGTTAAACATACGCATGGCACATCACAGCATAGGGATATCAATGGGCAGGGATAGAGTGGCAGAGCAGTGTTTGGTTTAGGTGACGGTTGGAGAGCATGGGGCAAGTGAATGCATAGGTGAAGAAAGAAGCTACAAGTTGTGTATGATTGCTGGCTCACTTATACATATTCTGTCTGGTTGTAATACTAGCTTCACTTAGGGTCGCTTCACGTGAAGACATAATCAGCTTTTCAAAATCATTGGCGTGGTTTTTAAAGAATAACTGAGTTAACGCAAGTTAATAAATTAACTAGGTTAATGAAAGGGACAGTAGAATTGATTTTGTGAAAGAGGGGCAGAAAAGTTGACACCAGGCATGAAAACTGCTGCAAATAGGGCGACGCGCAGGACTGGAGATTGCTAGTTAATGTTAGTGATGGCAGTCTGACACACTGAAGCGCCGGAACGTGATTCAAACCATAAACTACACAAACCATCAAACCACTGCTTCGAAGGTTGCTTTGGTACGGAAAAATCACGTGACATATGACGTGCGAACCAGCAACTGCTTCATTCTCTGAATGAATCAGCTGAGTTGTTCATAGCGCATCACACGGACCAGTCAGGTGCCGCTACCAACTAGCAAGAGTCTGAATAGAGGCGCCTTCAAAGCATTAAAAATTCCCTGACTGTTCCCTGTCAACCATAACTTGTTGTTACACAAGCACACCCAACCTGTGCCATATTTTCCAGCACATCCGAATCCCCAAGCACATCCTTTCCCCAAGCACTCTCTCCCCAATAACACAATATACAAAAAATAATGAATCTTTATTTGCAAAAATATATTTATATATCACAATCTTTGTTTACGGGTGCATGTGTGTGTGGGGGGGGGGGGGGGGGGGGGGGGGGGGGGGGGGGGGGGGGGGGGGGGGGGGGGGGGGGGGGGATTTGGTGCGTGCACTGTACACTAGATTGTCATTGTCTTAATACCTCCTGCCACTGTCTAGCTGGTAGTGATGAGCAGATGAAGCTTTGGCGAAGCATTGAACCATTAGGCACATTGCTTCAAAATTCGGTTCATTACTGAATCTTCAGTAACAGCGACCTCTCCTGGTGAAAAGCCAAGGTTGCAACTAAATTAACCCAGCTAGACAGTGGCAGGAGGTATTAAGACAATGACAATCTAGTGTACAGTGCACGAACCAAATCTCCCCCCCCCACCACTATGTTTGTGTGTGTGTTTGTACACACATGCACCCGTAAACAAAGATTGTGATATATAAATATATTTTTGCAAATAAAGATTCATTATTTTTTGTATATTGTGCTATTGGGGAGAGAGTGCTTGGGGAAAGGATGTGCTGGGAAAATATGGCACAGGTTGGGTGTGCTTGTGTAACAACAAGTTATGGTTGATAGGGTACAGTCAGGTAAGTTTTAATGCTTTGAAGGCGCCTCTATTCAGACTCTTGCTAGTTGGTGGCGGCACCTGATTGGTCCGTGTGATGTGCTATGAACCACTCAGCTTGTTCATTCAGAGTATGAAGCAGTTGCTGGTTCGCACGTCATATGTCACGTGATTTTTCCGTACCAAAGCAACCTTCGAAGCAGTGGTTTGATGGTTGGTGTAGTTTATGGTTTGAATCACGTTCCGGCGCTTCAGTGTCAGACTGCCATCACTACTAGCTGGGTTAATTTAGTTGCAACCTTGGCACTTCACCAGGAGAGGTCGCTGTTACTGAAGCTTCAAGTAATGAACCGATTTTTGAAGCAATGTGCCTAATGGTTCAATGCTTCGCCAAAGCTTCATCTGCCCATCACTAGTTAATGTTGGTGGGTACTTAAAGTACCACAATGCGCTGTTTGTAGCTGAAATGAGGACGGCATGGTGTTGTATTTAAAGTGGCCACCCTTAATTCTGAGGTCTAATTTATAAGCATTTAATCGGTAAGGCACATCCACCTGTAATTTTTACACAATGATCAGTCTCCTTAGAGACCGTCAAAAATTGCCATTGCCGACTATATTTCAAGTCGTCCTGGCGGGGTATTGGGTAAAGTTTTCAACTAGCAATAATCGCGCCTCGGATAGACCTCATGGGCTACGATACTGCCACTGCGCAAAGCTAACTTCAACTCGACGAGGCAACCAGTCATTATCATGGACATGCATGTTACTGTGACGGTTACGAGTTGCAAAGCCTGAAAACCGTCTCCAAGTTTTACCCATTGTCACCGATGTCGTTATGTCGTCTTGTTAATCTCCATCTACTGAATATAGCCTGTTCAGAAATGTACCATCTGCTTATTACAGCCAATTTGATCACTGCACTTCATAGCAACTCAATTGAATAACCACTGAAAATAAAACAAATTGAGCAAGGCATCCAAATATGCATTACTAATAGCGGACAAACACGCAAGACTATGACACATCTTATTCAAGGCACAAATGGCAGGATATTAATTTACTTAACTCCCATAACATTGAATCACCTCCTTAATCTTGATGTATACGAAAAAACAGCTGTTGATCGCCGGCTGAAAGCCAAAACAAGGAAGTAAACGGCACGTGCCGTGTATCGAGCCAATCACACTTGCGCTACACTATGTGACGTAGTTAGCGAAAGTAGGATTTTAGGTAGGTAGCAGATACTTCCAGGCGACAGTTTGAAGTGTCAAACAAATCGAAATTTCTGTCGGCAGTCTAGGCATAAATTCAGCTATAGTACTTCATATTGTGCAAAGTCATTTTTGACACACTCAGAATAACAGATCACGCACGTTTATTTTAACACAATGATCAGTCTCCTTAGAGACCGTCAAAAATTGCCATTGCCGACTATATTTCAAGTCGTCCTGGCGGGGTATTGGGTAAAGTTTTCAACTAGCAATAATCGCGCCTCGGATAGACCTCATAGGCTACGATACTGCCACTGCGCAAAGCTAACATATACTAGTCGGGGCAAACTGACATTATCATGGACATGCATGTTACTATGACGGTTACGAGTTGCAAAGCCTGAAAAATGTCTCCAATTTTTAGCCATTGTAGGTAATGTCGTTATGTCATCTTGTGTTTGTCTATACCTTGCATAAAAACGCCATTGATATAGTAGATAGTCGTGTTTATTACAAAAATAAACATTATATTGCATCATGGGAAGTCTGAGGCAATGGCAGAAATGGCACAACACCGAAACCCTACATCGTGTCATCTCTTTATTAATCTACTCTGTCGAACTACTCATCACTGTTTCTCACATGGATTGACTATATTCAATGATAATTCAATAATTTTAACACTAGGATCAGTCTCCTTAGAGACCGTCAAAAATTGCCATTGCCGACTATATTTCAAGTCGTCCTGGCGGGGTATTGGGTAAAGTTTTCAACTAGCAATAATCGCGCCTCGGATAGACCTCATAGGCTACGATACTGCCACTGCGCAAAGCTAACTTCTGTATGGCGAGGCAAAAAGCAATTTTCCTGGACATACATGTTACTATGACGGTTACGAAATGTAAAGTCTGGAAACTGTCTCTTATGTTTAGCCATTACCAGTTATTTCGTTATGTCATCTTGTTTTTGTCTGTAAATTGCATATATCTCCACTGATTTAGAAGATACTCATGTTTTTCCTTTTCCAAAAACACATTGCATTGCATCATGGGAAGTGCGAGTCAAACAGGAAGTGTATCGGCATTAACAGCAACATGGCTTGAATTGGTCAAAATGTATTCTGCTCACAAGAACTGTGACTTAACAGAAACAAACTGATTAATCCCCAAAAGTCAAGAACACTGTACTTTTACTGATTATCGACGACACTCACTCAGCACTGACTTCGCTAACTTACAACCCGATGGAGTCAAAGAGAAGACCATTCTTCTACCATAACAAAAGCATCCTAAATTTACAGCATCACATTAGCCGCTAATAATCAGACATGATCAGTATAACAACACCTGCTTCAGAAACACGATGTGATCATTGCTATCTACAGTCCAGTCAACGATTATCCAACAAGATTTCGAAAGAGTTTAAACTGAGATTTCATCTAGTTTAAGATATCACCACTAGATGTCGGTATAGGATACTTCTGCGTATTGTAAGTATTATCTAAGCATTGCTCATCCGGGCATGTAAATTCAATTGTTGCAAGGCTAACTGTTATAGCAACGAGCCTTTCAACCCCCAAGCAGTTCAATACTCAACATCATCTCTACATCAACAAATAAAATTCATTTTCTTGTAATTATGTATATTATTTTTTACGACATTAGAACACGAAAACAATCTGTCATTCAGCTCAGTCTCTGACTAGCTCAGTCTCGAGCACTGACAACTTCTGTAGAATCAAATTAATGTTACATTCACCCCAACAAAATGTATTTTATTAATTTGATCGAAATGCAGAACGTTTCTGTGTGGGTTTTCTAAAAATGTATAATAATAATAATAATAATTTATATAGTAGTCCAGATGACCTAACGCAAACTTGAATTATCACACAGGGGATGTGAAATATCACACGCGATTAGTACCCTTATAAACAGATATATGGTTTTAGATACTTGTTACTGTGTAGGTTATGTTCAGTTCTGATCTTTGTTCATTTGATTCTACAGTCGCACACAAAGTGCTGTGAGGTGCACAGGCCTTAGCATTGCACAGAATTACTGCTAATTAATGTCTGTAGGAATTATGAGGTGCATGTTACATACAAATATGTTGTATAGTTTTATTGTGTTTGCCTTCTTGAACTTAAACTTAAAAGGCCCTCCTGTCTTGTCAGCTTCACCGATTATGGTCTTATAGTCAATTAAGGTTAGGTATGAAATGGTGTATGAGGGAGGAACGCGGTTGCATAGTAGGCTACATTTGTCTCTATTAATGACATACTTCATTGGTTAGATAGCAAGTTACAACTTGTATTGGGTAAAGTGATACACAGCTAATGTTAGCAGTTGGTCAGTCCGCTCATTGCTCACCAAAGCTGTTAACTGGCATCTTCACCTTAGCGAACTAGAGTTAGGTAGCTAACACTGCTAAAAAATAACAAGACAACAAGATAGCGATAGATATTCCATCGTATGTGGGGTTAGCCAAAGGTATGTTTTTACCTGGAGACCTATGGTCACATGACA
This sequence comes from Sprattus sprattus, assembly GCF_963457725.1. NCBI lineage: Eukaryota > Metazoa > Chordata > Actinopteri > Clupeiformes > Clupeidae > Sprattus > Sprattus sprattus. The sequence continues at coordinate 28,664,963 of NC_137926.1, forward strand.
GCAGCTAACGTTAGCAAAGTTAGCTGGCTAGTAATTACTGTGCTATTATATCAGATAAAACATCTTATAAAACAAGTAGCTACATTAAAAAAACTCTCACCAATCCAGTTATTATAAATTGACAAAAATGAGACGACAGACTTACTACCTTCAAGTGATGTCCAGTACCAGTCCAGTGTAGGAATTGCCATGGTTGCAGGTATGAACTGATGGGTTGAGTTGCACTGTTCTGTCTGATGTGTGACCAGCTAGTGCTCGTTTGCTTACCATTAAACATTGTTTGCGCAGTGAACTAACTCCTTGACCTGCGAGCAGTGGCAGTTTTCTATTACTTAATGCCGCTGGTATTTGTATTACCCGTTCGGCATTCAATTCAAAAAGATAGTTGAATGTAGCCCTATGCTAAGCAGGAAAAAACAGCCAGAGGAGGGGCAGAAAACTATTTTCACACTACAAGGTAACAGGCAATGCTGCTGGCTCTTCAGTAAGTAGGGACGCCACTCGCTGCCCTATGCGAGTCGCGCATGCGTCACTTTGCGACACTTAGTACAAGGAGCCAGGTAATGCTGGTGGTTCCATACTGTACATATACATACATGTATGTCTATGGGTGTTTCAAGTTCAAGTATTTATTTGTCATATACAAAGAAAAACAGAGTCAGACTGGGCATTGAAATTCTTAGGACAAGACACCACACAACAACCTACCATAGCATAACATAAATAACATAACATAACATATAAGTACTCGGAACATAAATTCCACATATAATAAACATATAATAAATCTACTTATTATATGGCATGGACAGTACAAGCATTCTGATTGGCTAATGGGTAGTCATGCCAGCCTCGTATTGACGTTCTAGCCGGTCTGCGGTCTGATAACTATTGTTATTGCACTCCGGTGACATCAATCTTAAAAATGAGTGATACCATGTAACAAGTACTAAACATTACATCCTTAAAAATTTGCGATGTATCAACAGCCATGAACATGTATTGATAGAACCAGGACTCCTATTATGAAATTATCTGAGAACTGGAAACCAGTTGAATGTCGTGGTACCATGGCAGTTGATGACAGTTGAAGAATAAAGACTCAAGAATTCGCAAACATTTTGATATCGGGTAATAGGACTTAGTACAGGTCAGTACAATTCAGAAGCAGGGAAAATGTGTTATTGAAAGTGATGATGAAGACTTGACGTTTGAAAACCTTGTGTTTAACTGTAAATTAAAGCCATTTAAGCTGAGCCCTGTTGTCCGCTTTCTATTGAACTTGAAGTTAGCAAGTCATTGTTTGCTAGGCAACACCTGAAATACTTATCCCGTTTCCACCGGGGCCGGCCCCGGTGCCGGAGCCGGAGCCGGAGCTGGAGCTGGAGCCGGAGCCAGAGCTGGTTCCTTTCAGCACCGGCCTGCGTTTCCACCGCCGGAGCCGGTTCCAGCTAGCCTGGTGACACCAGCCTACGTATTTCCGCCTGATTTGATTTCAAGCTCATACGTAGTCTGGCCCAGCCCCGCCTTACATCGTTTCCAGGCTTCACCCTACAACCGCACTAATCAGCGAACAGTTCAGAGCTGTGACGCAAAACTCGCCTTGCCGAGGTGCATGTAGTCCAGCGGAGTTTGTAGTTTACCAGCATTGTCTCAACTCTCGAGAACATCAGAAAATTAAAAGGAGAACAAGAGGATTGTCTTGTAAGTTTTATGATTGGAAAGGACGTCGTAGCTCTTCTCCCAACTGGCTTTGGGAAGAGTTTAATCTACCAGATGGCCCCGTTAGACTGAATGCTTACCAAACGTTGCTGATTGGTTAAGGGAACTCCAATGATTTTAAACCTCAAGCTAAGCACCCGCCCATCTCGGAAACGAAAATGCATGGGGTTTTGCCAGACTGACTGATGGAAAGAAATGGAGTCAAAGGCTGATAATGGCCAGGCTAGGTTCCAGCACCAAAACTAAACGTCATGGAATGTTATGACATGCTCCTATGGTTACAGTTGTGAGTTATTCACGAGTGGTCTTCCAGCGAGAAGGCAAATTCATTTTGATAAAAACTTTAATTATGTTTAACTTTTTAATACCATGTAGTACCATACGACCTAAAGTTAAAGTTCTGTTTACTTGGCCACGGGTTTCTATATTTCCTCACGTAGATCAAACGAGTGGCAATGCAGTTCATGACCCGAGTTGACTAGCTAGTACACTGATATTAACCATTAACCATTAAGCTAGCTACTACACGAACTTGCTTAGCCAAGAGCTATTTTTTTTTCGTTTTCAATTGGCACGTCTTCTACAGTACACACAATCAGAAACCAGCACTACATCACGGTCTCAGTTAATGATGCAACTACGAGTTTTCTACAAGCAGGCAATGCAGCTCATGAAGGGAGTTGACTATAGCATAACAACTGTAGAAGTACCCCACGACAGCTAGCAGCTAGATGCTACAAGAACTTGCTTAGTCAACTACTAATTACAGTGCATGAAATGCCCTGTATTGTTATTCCTAGGCATTTTCTTCTTCTTCTTCTTCTTATTATTATTACAGTGCATGAAATGTACTGTATTGTTATTCCTAGGCATTTTCTTCTTCTTATTCTTCTTACCTTTTTCTGCGATTAATTCAGCCCGAACCGCTTAACGTAGAAACTTCATTCAAACTTTGTCGCGTAGGTCTTGTAAAGGACACGTATGCTATGTATTTATCACTTTCCTAAACTTTATACTTTTTAAGATATTAAATAAAAACGAATCGAAATTTTCCCATTGACTTACATTGGGCCATTATGACATCATAATAGGGTCTTTAAACTGGCTTGCACCTGTGCTTCACTGACAGCTGCACCAAATCAAAGGAACCTCTTCTCTGTCCCTCTCAATTTAACTGTAACTAGGAACATTAAAACACCTTCCATTCTCTACTTTTTTCTCTCTCCATCTCTCCATCTTTCTCTCTATCCCTCTCAGTCTACTTTCTCTCACACTCAATCTCTCTTCTTCACTCCATTTTTATCTCCTTTTTTCAATATTTTCACTCTCTTTTTCTCTTTCACTCTTCTTTCCTTCTTCCACTCTTCTTTCCTTCTTTCACTTTTCTTTCCTTTCTTCACTCTCCTTTCTTCTTTCCTTCTTTCACTCTTCTTTCCTTTTCTTCTTTCCTTCTTCAACTATTATTTCCTTCTTTCACTCTTCTTTCCTTTATTCACTCTTCTTTCTTTTCTTCTTCCACTCTTCTTTCCTTTCTTCACTCTTCTTTCTTTTCTTCTTTCTTTCTTTCACTCTTCTTTCCTTCATCCTCTCTTCTCTCCTTTCTTCACTCTTCTATCCTTTCTTCTTTCCTTCTTCCACTCTTCTTTCCTTTCTTCTTTCCTTCTTTCACTCTTCTTTCTTTTCTTCTTCCTTTCCTAACTTTTGCATTTCATGCACTGGTATTTCCTGCAGGAAATGCATTTTCTAGTTCTTCTTACCTTTTTCTGCGATTAATTCAGCCCGAACCGTTTAACGTAGAAACTTCATTCAAACTTTGTCGCGTAGGTCTTGTAAAGGACACTTATGCTATGTATTTTTCACTTTTCTAAACTTTATACTTTTTAAGATATTAAATAAAAACGAATCTAAATTTTCCCATTGACTTACATTGGGCCATTATGACATCATAATAGGGACTTTAAACTGGCTTGCACCTGTGCTCCACTGACACCTGCGCCAAATCCAAGGAACCTTTTCTCTGTCCCTCTCAATTTAACTGTAACTAGGAACATTAAGACACCTTCCATTCTCTACTTTTTTCTCTCTCCATCTCTCCATCTTTCTCTCTATCCCTCTCAGTCTACTTTCTCTCACACTCAATCTCTCTTCTTCACTCCATTTTTATCTCCTTTTTTCAATATTTTCACTCTCTTTTTCTCTTTCACTCTTGTTCACTCTTCTTTCCTTCTTCCACTCTTCTTTCCTTCTTTCACTTTTCTTTCCTTTCTTCACTCTCCTTTCTTCTTTCCTTCTTTCACTCTTCTTTCCTTTCTTCTTTCCTTCTTCAACTATGATTTCCTTCTTTCACTCTTCTTTCTTTTCTTCTTCCACTCTTCTTTCCTTTCCTCACTCTTCTTTCTTTTCTTCTTTCCTTCTTTCACTCTTCTTTCCTTCTTCCTCTCTTCTCTCCTTTCTTCACTCTTCTTTCCTTCTTCCACTCTTCTTTCCTTTCTTCTTTCCTTCTTTCACTCTTCTTTCTTTTCTTCTTCCTTTCCTAACTTTTGCATTTCATGCACTGGTATTTCCTTCAGGAAATGCATTTTCTAGTTTCAAGTGTAATATCACACAAAAACAACAAGCTAGATTGAAAGACTTAATGTATACAAAGCAGACAAACCAACACATTTTGATGGATGAAAGCTTTCTTTATTAGTTTTAATGTGTTTGTTATTAGGTTTGTTGTCCTTTTCAACCCTGCTATCTCCGACTCTCCTCATATTCCCTCATATATTTTAGCTTTCCTTACTGACTTTTCAATTTTGTTTTGCATTCCTGTTGATGGCTGAATTGCTATCGAGGTATTTATTTAATCCATGGTCCACTACTGGATCGATTTTCCATGTATGTTTTCATCGTTTTCACTCAGCATCTTGGTTGACGACGGAATGGCGGAATGGCGGAATGGCGGCGGAAATGTCTGTTTCTGGTGGGTTAACTCCCCCCACCTCTGTGACGTAGTTGGTGCCCGATGTAGCCCCATCAAGTCCAGAGAGCCGGGCCGGTGCCCGATTTTCAGCTCCGGCACCAACCCGGCCCCGGTGGAAACGCAAGAACTGGTGCCAGATTGGGCACCGGCCCGGCTCCGGCACCGGGCCGGCCCCCATGGAAACGAGGTAACTGTGTCGTGAGAAGACTTGAGAGCTGAACAAAACAACATGTTTTCTATTTACAATTACCATTTATTCTAAAAATGAAAAGAGTTAATTTTGCCATATAATAAACAACTTACTAACCTCGACCGTTCGGTCATGCAGGTTAAGAATTAACGATATAACAACAGCCATGAGCATGTAATTATAAGTAGTGATAGAATCAGGACTCCTATTATGAAATTATCTGAGATTATTATTGACAGTTATGACAGTTGAAGAATAAAGACTCAAGAATTCGCGACCATTTTGATATTGGGTAATACTTTATAGGACTTAGTACAGGTCAGGGCCTCGTTTCCCAATAACGACGTATCTTAACGGCCTACGTGGATTTTCGCGACATCGTAGACTAAGTAACACTTTCTATTTACGTGCGTTTCCCAACCATCAACTTAAAGTCAGGTGCACGAGCGCAATGTGCACGAGTTCTTAAGTAGCTCTTAGGAGCTGTTTACGTCAGGTTCACCTGTTTACGTTAATTGCTGTGAAATTAGCTAGCCTATGCGTGCATCGAACGTGCAATGTGCACTGAATTCGGGGCGGGGATAGTAACACCATCTCCAGCAGAGTAGCCTATTTAAACTGTGTTCCCATTGTAAGGACATTTATTACGATCTGTCTGAGAGTGGGCTGTCAAAGCTAGCATCATCGAAGTCATACAGTACAGTAGGCTACATACATTCAATAAAATTAACCTACATTTGAGTCCAACTGCATGACCATTCTTACCCTACACTTACCCTTACAATAAAGAAGTGATCCTATTTCAACCATAACTTCATTTTAAATAATGTCTTTCTTTATGACATTTAGTTTATAGTTTAGACAGCAACGTTGACATCTACAGTATATTCAACTGCATCCACTACATAATCTCAAACTTTATTTGTTGGTAACTCTCCAAAAAGGCTACCATTAACACATTTCTTAATGAAAAGGAAACATGCATCACAATAATACTTCAGTGTAACCTGTACCTATGTGGAGTGCAAATATGTCTTGCCATTACACTACCCAACAGCTCTACGTCTGCTAACACTACAGAATGCATAATTCCTACGGGCACAGCACTAGTTTTGTATAGCCTAATCTTTATTTTCAAATACTCAATATTCTGTATTTCTATTTTGATGGGAATAGGCAGGTGAAACAATGACATTCTCATGATGTGCTATACACAGAAACATCGTTTGGATTTCTTCTATAATAGGCCGAACGACGCCCCTGGATAAGGTGTCGAGGGGGTTGAAGCGTACGTCATGCGTGACTGTATGAGCTATGAAACTAGCGATTTAAAAAAAGTTTCAATGAAGAACATGGTTGCAAATATATATGTATACAACTGTGTAGAGCACGAAACAACCATCTAGCTAGAAAGCTACCATATAAGCCAATGGAGTGGTGGCATAAGCGCTAATTGTGCCATAAAACTACTGTTTGAAAGCTTCAGTTAAGATCTACATACTCTGCATTGGTGGCGTAGCACATTTCAGATCAAACCGAGTCAAACATATAAAAAGTTGTGTAGATAGCTTTATTAATGTAAAATATTCCTCGCTTCAAGAAGCCATGTTTTTTTTTTTAAATTCCCCTTTCTTCCGAACGACGGTCGAACGACGCCCCTGGTGGATTAAATCGCTAAGTGTGAAGTTACTACTGGTCCTGACCACACGTAGAATTCTTCTCAACGAAAGATACACTTAAGCTAAGTGCCGCGTCGGGAAACCCGTCTGCAACGTAGGATTCCTCTTACGAACGATTTCAAGTGCTTTTTAGGCTAAGTGCGCGTTCGGGAAACGAGGCCCAGTACAATTCAGAAGCAGCAAAAATGTGTTATTGAAAGTGATGATGAAAACTTGACTACTATAGTTTGAAAACCTTGTGTTTAACTGTAAATTAATGACGCTGGTGTTGTTCGCCCCGTCGGGATTTATTTTTGGCTAATGACTAGGGGTGCAACGGATCATCATTGATCCGTGATCCGTTCGGATCATCTATTTCGGTTCGGCACACGCATGATCCGCGGATTGATTTATGAAAAAATAAATGACCATGCTGACCAAATAAAACAAAATATGAATTTATTATGATTTTACACCAAGCGCCAAAAGCGGTACTAATGCGACGCAACGTTCCACACGGGTAAATTAAAACAGCGCACTGTAGTTTGCCATGTGTGGTGCTTGTTGGAGAGAGGAGCTACGATTTAAATGTTTAGCTCGCTCCCTATCATTAATGGATCGCTGGGTTTTAAACTTAAGCTGGTAGTCTGCCTGTGCCTGTAGTGGTAACCATAGTGATGATATACAACTGTCTACCAGCTGAGCTGGTGATTTTTCTGCCACATGAAGGCAGAGAAGATTTTTTTCAAGAACCATAAGATGGAAATATCCTATGCCTGTTGACTTTCCCAGATGTTATGTGAATACACAGACATCCCAAGTCTCCCTGAAGTTGGAGTCTCCCGCATATTGATAACGACTCCTTGATGCCCGCAAATTACTTAAAATCTCCCGGAATCTAGAGCGAGCGAGCCAGACCGCGCACACGAGACAGACGTGATCCAAACTGCGTTAGCATCAGTGTAGCGCGCTCACGACAGAGAGGGAGAGGGACCTAGATACTGTGCGTGTGTGAGGCAGTGTGCGTGTGTGCCTCAGGAGCATCCTGATTTACCTGTTTCGGTAAGTCAACAAATGAATTTTCAGTGTGGGCGGGCTTTTATCTCTTCTCCCGACCGAAGTAATCAATAATGAAATTAATCAGTTCAGTGTATCTAGGAACAGGGCACAGGGAGAGTGCCCCCTCAAAAAGAAAATTTAAGACATTTTACAACAGACTATACAAAGGTGTACGTACCCCTGTCTTATAAAAGTAAACCACAATTACAGTCTTGCACACTGTACTATCTGTAACAGTGATTTCAGCATTGCCAATGGTGGGTTAAATGACTGTAAAAGACTTGTTGTTCATTTTGTATGGCCCTACCTCTCTTGCACTTATTCTTATAATGTTAAGTTATACATGTTTATATGTTTTTAAAGTAATATAAGTTTATAATCTTTAAATATCATTTGTTGCAGGTTTTTTATGTGCCCCCCTGGTTAAACCCTGGCCCCTCCTTGGCCCCCCTAGTAAAAATGGTCTAAAACCGCCACTGACTGTGGCACAAGAAAGCCATACAACAGTGGAAACACATCGAGCATGGCCACGCATTTAGAGCGACATCACCCCGGTGTTTCACTGACAGGAGTGAAACCGAAAGCGGCTCAACAACCGCTCATCACCGCGGCATTTAAGCAGCCCCTTCCTCCACATGTTTATTTGTCTTGTCTATTTTTTTTTTTTTTTTTTTGCTGATCCGAAAAATGATCCGATCCGTGACTCTGATCCGAGGAACGATCCGAACCGTGAGTTTTTTGATCCGTTGCACCCCTACTAATGACCGACGGACAATACATTATCCCTTACTTAATTTACAGTTAAACACAAGGTTTTCGCGTCGGGGTGCTGTTCGCCCTGTCAGGGCTTATTTTCCCGACAATGCCCTGCGTTCTATACATTATCCCTTACAAAATCTACAAAATAAATATACAATACCATTTGGTGGAATGACAAGCGCATTTGTTTACGTTTGAAATCCAGCAAGGTTTATGATGTTAAGCTTCATGTTTATTGAATTATTAGTTAAACAGTGCATTCATTACTAGTAACAGTAATACAACATAGCCCCATATGTTGACGTTGAGACTTATGCTGTTTACCATTTACAACACAATTAAATCAGTAAATATACCCACATTATGCGTGAACACTAGTCCCATATGTCGACGTTTAGCCTTATGCTGTAAACTGTTGACAAAATTATAAAACACTACTTTAAATAAACCTACATTATGCGTTAAGAGAAGCCAGATACGTTGATATTGAACCATGTATGAGCATGGGCGTCTTGGATAGTTTGCTCCTGAGCCTTCTGCCGTAAACCGTTTGTGTTTGAGCATGCACGGCTCACATAGAGCAACGACTCACATAGGGCAGCGACAGGGCAGCGACAGCCACTTTATTTCCTGTAGTTATTATGACCGCCGCACAACAGCGCTGCGGCGGTCATATAGGCTAGGTTAAGTCGGAATTTTTTTTCTTTTTTTTTTTTTCTTCAGTTTGCCAATTTTCTGTCAACGATTCCTGGGACACTGAAACACTGGAGTGCACGAAATTTGGTGGGCATGTAGCCCCACTAGATTAGCGTGGAACCATTGATTTTCGTTTTGATCCGTTGCACCCCCGTCGGACTGGAAGTCGAAAACCGTAGGGCCTAGGTGGACCACATTTTTTTTTATATGTTGGTCTTAAGAGGCCACGTCAACCATTCCACTACCACTTATTTCATGTATAGTGCCACCTAGTTACAAATGAAAAAGCAAAAATGGAGTGTTGTAAAAAATGTTAATTGTAAGTTGACAAGGACAGAACTGCACGAAATTGAAGGTGTGGGATCATTATGACACCTTCTGATTGCACGTTAAGTTTTGTGGAATTCCGTTCAGGGGGGGAGCATGCAATAAATTGATTTATATAGTTATACACCAACTGGCCTGTAGGTGGCGCGACACAGTTTTCTGCGAATATCCCGAGAACCGTAGGGCCTAGGAGGGCCAAATTGTTCTTGTATGTTTATGTTAAGGGGCCATGTCAACCCATACCATAACCAGTCATTACATGTATAGCGCCACCTAGTTAAAAATGTAAAAGCAAAAATGAGGTGTATTAATCGCATATGTCAAAGTGCTCGAAAAATTACCAAATTTGCCAGGGACATCAAGCCTGTAACCGTCCATCTTCGGTAGAGTTTTTGTCCATGGATGGAGCAAAATGGCTCTGTAGCGCCCCCTAGAACATTGCGCTTTGACGGCGTTTGCACACCTCGCATCTGATCGAACTCCTCCGACAGATTTAATGGGAACGCCTTGAAATGTGGTCAGGTTACTCTTCAGCCATGGGCGACTAAAAGTTATAAAAGATTTTCTCATTAGTCGTAAGGTGTGGGCGTGGCAGACCCTCAAACTTTGCCAACTTGCCAGTGCCTGCCACAAAACACAAAGGGCCTGATTTACTAACAGGATTGCGCCCATTTCTGGCGTAAAATAGCGGTCGCATATTAACGCTTTGAGGGTGTGTACCTGCCAACAGGTGGGATGGCACGGAGACGTGGGTGGTAACGTAGGCGTGAAGCGCACTTTAATGGGAGGAGTGCGCCTAATGATGTATTGCGTGGTATTTACTAAACTGCCTGGCAAGCGCACGTCTCTGATTTGGGCGCTAATTCTCCGCCTCATAAAAGCACGTCTTAACCAGGAAGCGCATTTCCATTGAGTCTGAAAACATTGATATGGCAGCAGTGATAAGAGCAAGGCGAAGAAAGAAGACAGAGACAGGGCACAGAAATATTTTTTATTTTCTTTAAAGGGCGGAGTAAGCACACACCATGCCCAGCGCAGATGTGGTTTAATAAATACCACGGAAAATGCGCAAAAACACTGTGCGTTAATGTGCGATTGCAGATTAAGCAGCGCTCGCATGTTAGTAAATCAGGCCCAAAGTCTCTTATAACTGTTGCGTACATTGTTTGATCCAGAGACAATGTCTTAGGGTGGAGGCTGGATCCGGCCTAAACGCGTACATATGCCTGACTGATATCACCTATAGCGCCACCTGTTGGTGGTTGGAAACTTCACTTTGTTTCCACTACTCGCATGTGATTTAACTCCTCCCACAGATTTAATGGTAATGCCTTCAAACGGGTCAGGTTACTCTTCAGCAATGGGGAATTAAAAGCTATGAGAGTCTTTTACAAAGTTTGAAGGGTGGGCGTGGTAGACCCTCAAACTATGCACTCTTCACAACTCCAGTCACTTACAACTTATGCATATATTGTCGAAAGGGCACGACATTGAAAGTGGTGGATCATTATGAGACCCTCTGAATGCATGCCAAGTTTCGTGCAATTCTGTCAATGGGGGGCCATACAATATTTTTTTTTTTGATGTGACTGTACACCAACTGGCCTGTAGGTGTTCTGACACAGCTTTCTTCAAATATCCCGAGAACTGTAGGGCTTAGGAGGCCCACATGTTTTTTGTATGTTTGTCTTAAGGGGCCATGTCAACCCATCCCATAACCACTCATTTTATGTTTAGCTCCCCCTAGTTATAAGGGCCATTCTACCGAATTGGTGCAAAGTCAGGTCGGAAATATTTGGATTTTTTTTATGTTTTATTCCCAAAACTTTGTCCGTATGTATATTGTACCATATCTAAAGTACACATATCTAGCAAAAGAACAGTCAATTTTTATATTGTATTTTCAGAATGTGTTGGAACGACTTTCCTCTTCCAAAAATTGTCACTACCGAAACATCACATTTACTATAGTAAAAAAGTATTATTATTGACCTGTTCAGATTGTGTTTTCTTCCATTCTCTGAAGGGTATTTTTACAAATATTTCTTGAAGGTTTTTACAATGAAATCCATAAAAATGAATTATTTACCAAATTTTCAAGTTCAATTTATAGAATTCATCAAAATCTAAGTGCAATATTTCTTTGTAAAATGCAAAATACTGATCATATTGATTCCAGAGTTCTTGATTGATGACATTGAACATACATTAATCCAATCAGTATCGTAACATTTTAGTTGATTACTCAATATACTTAATTTTTTACAAAACATCCTGTTTTTCGGTAGTGCTGCACTGTTTCGGTAGTGACATCCAGTGTTTCGGTAGTGACTGCACTGTTGGATGGATGTTCATTTCTCTCCCAAAATCTTCCAAAAGGTGCTCTGGGCCGCTCTTTAGTCCACACAACACATTTATTTAAAAATTATGGGATTTAACTACTTACCATTTCATTTTGTCACTACCGAAATCATCAGGTCACTACCATATGTTTCGGTAGTGACTGTTTCGGTAGTGACAATTCTAGCTAACTTTAAGCATAAATAAAGAATTCTAGCAAGCACACGGCTTGCAAACACATCTTTGAAAAGGTGAACACACATACAAACATAAGATTTTCCATGAAACCCCAAAAGGTTTACTTAATTGAAGAAAACATGCGTTTCGGTAGTGACAATTCTTAAGGTTACACGTCGATTTTCAGACTTTGGAACACATTTATATAAAAACTATGGGATTTAGCTACTTGCCATTCAACCATGAGGGACAGAGATGCAGTGTCACTGCATGGTCAAAAATGCAGAGTCGTGGCTAAAACACAGGCTCAGCCAATGGACTAAAACTCTTGTGTTTCGGTAGTGACATGAAAACTAGGGACATGATTTTTTGAGTATAGTAAATTGATTTAAAAATTAAACCCACAATAAATCTAAATATTCCAAGTTCTGTTTCAACCCAACCATAAAGATCTTTGTAATTAAATCATTGAAAAAAATCTAAAAAAATTGAAAAGTGTTATTTAAAGGCATTGAAATTTAGATGTCAGGGTTGGGGACAGCTACTTCCCAATAGAAAGTACCCTATAAATGATGATTTTGTATATATTTAGCTTATCACTATCTCATGTAATGCATTGGGTTTATATAGACCATAACATTTTCTAATTAAATATCTATGCCTAAATACCTAATTGTTTTGTAAATAGTTTTTATTGTTCAGGGACTGCATATTACACAAATTCGGTAGAATGGCCCATAAATGAAAAAGCAAACATGAGGTGATGTAATTGCAGGTTCATGAACTGACATGTTCAAAACTGCACCATATTGCATGGTCAAAACTGCAACAGATACACACACATACACAGTAGACATTCGTATGCACACATACAGTACACATCAGTGACGTGCAGTCAGGGTAGGCAAGGTAGGCACTGCCTACCCTGACAAAATTCAAACGTAAAAATGTTTATTAAATAATTTTATTTAATAAACTTGTATTTGTATTTGTACCGAGTATTCTTGTGATTTATATATGCAATACATACGTTATTCCAATTGTTTAGACGTTACGATGACAATTGTATCAGTTACGCATAAACAAATACAAAAAAACGGTAGAATAAGCAGTGCCTTTACTGTCCATTCATTTTGAACGGCAGCGAAAAACTCATGTCGCGCATGCGCACTTAGATTCTGTATTCTTTAATATGTACGTCGAAAGGCACAACTCTACTGTGCCTTTGCACGTAAATATGTTATGCCAGTAATCATCTACGTTACGTATCAAACATGGACCAATTAAAATTGAGATATTACTGGACATTTGCGCAGCTGACGTCATTACACCAGCTAAGCGTAATCCCCGCGAAAATCAAAGTAAAAATGACAACAGCGGTATCTACCGATATTGTGGAACTTAGACATTTCTCCAAACTCGACTTTAATAGAAAAAAGTAGTAACTAGCAAGAGGGAGGCCTATTCCAACACTAAATGAAATTCTGCAGAAAAAGGGACCAAAAATTGTCGTTTCAAACGGACTGGTATGACAAAAAAGATTGGCATTGTGGCTGTGCTATTCAGGTGAGTTAGAAACTATTTTGAGCTTAATTTTGAAATGATAAGTGTGGGGTTGAATTAATGCCGACTGCAAGCCATTTGCTTTCATATTCAATTGAGCAGTGTGTGTTCTCATTGCTGCTGACTGACATACATAATTGGCCGCTGTGCGGATAAAGATGTTTGCATTCTGATGATGGACATTAACTGGTGTGTGCATGCGTGTGCGAGACTGAGAGTACGATATGTTATCGTGATTGGATTTTTTTTATATACATCGATCGACCGTGCCTGTGTGCCGCACTTGTACCTACTGTTGTGACGTAGCCTATTAGCCTAAACAATAAATAAAGTAATCTGGCTTTCATAACTCAGTGCCTACCCTCGTACTGACTTCACCGCACGTCACTGGTACACATAGTAGACATATGTGTTTGGGTGAATTCAACTTTTCTTAACAACTTTATGTGACCTGTTTTAAAGGCACAATATGCAACAATTATGCTTCAGGATTAGGGTTAGGATAAGCAGTTTAACCTTAAAATAACAGCTTAAAAAAAATTGGGGCCCTACAATGACTTTTAATATGGAGAATTGCGTCCGTGCCAATGGCATAGCAGGGTCGATAGGCATATAACTGTGTTCTGTAGTTTTGCCTGCCGATGCCTGCCGACCTGACTTTGATTACCTTCTGCCGATCTAGTAAGTAGCTTATTTGCCGTCTTGCTTAGTCTTGTGTTGCACATGATTGATGTTTGACTGTGGACAGTCGTTGAGTAATTAGTTCGTCATAATGTCAAAGTCAGCACATTTCAAGAGATTTCGTTAGTTTTAGCTGCTAGCATACCTTTAGCGAATAGCTATTAATCCTTAATGCACCTTTAAAGAACTACATTGCAAAAGAAAAATATTCCAAAACAATCCACAAAAAAGTAGTAGCCTACACAAAACATTACATAACCAAATCATCAAAATCTATCACAAATAATTCCTTTAATACATTCAAATGAAACACAAACCAATTTACACACACAAAACACATAAGAACACACAAAAACACTGACAACCATAATTAATTCTGTGCCAAAACCTACTGTTCGGCGGTCATATTTTGTAACGCTTTGTGTTACGTCTAGTTTCCTGTTTGTTGTCAGATTATTAAAAAAAATATAGGTAATTTCACATTGGCTATATATATATATATCAAGGCTTTGAACCGGTTCACGGAACGAAAACGAAAACCAGAAACTTAAAAAAAAAAATTATGTTCCGGATCAGAATTGTTTACCTAAAATAATGGTAACCGGTTAATAACGTTATTTTTTCGTTCTTTCACAAGATTCCTAAATGCAATATGATTGGTGATGTTCACTTCCGGTCGTTCACTTAGATATAGAACCTTGACGCCCCGCGCCACCAGCTAGTAGCCTTATCGGATCAAATCTATGCACAATCTAGCCACCAGTCTCTCAAACTCAATCTTAAGAAGAGGTAAATATTGTACCAAGTATCTCACACATGTTTGTTTTTAAATAGGAATTCTATCTTTTAAGATAGGCTACGAATTTCCAATGCATTGTTGTAAAAATCTGCAGGGTCAAGTTAATG
This sequence comes from Sprattus sprattus, assembly GCF_963457725.1. Taxonomy (NCBI): domain Eukaryota; kingdom Metazoa; phylum Chordata; class Actinopteri; order Clupeiformes; family Clupeidae; genus Sprattus; species Sprattus sprattus. The sequence continues at coordinate 28,680,006 of NC_137926.1, forward strand.
AAATTATAGCTAAGTTGGACAGTTAGCATTGGCAGTAGACTACCTGGCTATTGCCCAGCATACCTAGTTTGTTAATTCTTACAAATTCATTAATTCTTTCATTCATATTGTCAATTTTGTTGCAGTATAGGCAGAATCCTTTTTTCATTTCCCTCTGGGCCCTGATAAGGTTTTGTGTTTATGAGTTAAATATTCACAATGGTAGCTACGTAGATACCATTGTAATTTTGTAATATTTGTATTGTCTCATTGACAAAAATGCACTGATTGGGCCCTGACGAGGTTTGGCCAAATGCTGTTATGTTTTGTTTGCCCAATAAACGTCATAGCATACATTTTCCTTGTCTTAACTCATGTATAATACTTGCAAAATATCAGAATTACAGTTATGCCGCTTACATAATGTAGCCTATACTGCTTTTTTTAATGTTTAATGACAGGATAGAGACATATGAGATTGTTTTAAAGTCCTAATGATCAGCCTACTTATTTGTATGTCCCGCAGCTGACATGGAACGCTATTAACCAGTTCAGGAACTTAATTTTTTAGTTCTAACCGGTTCAGGAACGTCAATTTTAGGGTTGAAACGAAAACCGGAAACATTAAAATACTGTTTCTGGAACTAACCAATTGGGAAAAAATTCTGGTTCAGAACTAACCAATTGGGAAAAAATTCTGGTTCATATATGTGTACGTGTGTGTTTGATTTATTTTACTTTCACTTAAGGTGAACCTTTTATGACAGGCCTACTACTGTTCATTCTAGTTCAAATAACAACTAAAACTAAATATATTTATATATTAATATACTAATATGCATGGATGTTTTAGATGTATCAGTTGCAGCTTCACAACTTTAAAAATGAAAGAAATGTTTACTGGCAGTACATAACTGAAGGGTAGTGGTAAAAGTGGTAGGCCTAGTAAAGGTATCCTACTAATACTTTTCCAAGGTTAAATGACATGCAGGGTGATGACATTGAGAAATTAAGAGATGAAATGTCTTTTTTTATGACTGTCCAGCTTTGAATTTCGGAACAGAAAGATATGTGTGTTGAAGGCCAACAGGAAATCTACTCTGTTGAGGAGTAGTGTGTTCTCTTCTCCTTTAATGCAACACAACAACATTGCATGATCCATCTTGTTTAACAGAACAACCACATGCATCCAAGTTACACATTAGTTTACTCACTCGCTAAATGCTGTTTTTGAAAAAGCACATTAGGTTTTCAACCCCTTCTTACCCCTGCTGCATAGTGACACAATGCTGAAACAGCAGGGGACTCCTCACACAATACACAGTGACAGAACTCTTAAAGAATCTGTCAGCAAGAAGTCAGTCTGTCAAGAACAAACTGTCAGAGCCAATTGCTCTTCACTCAGATCCCTTTTCTTAATACCTCAGCTATAATCCTGCTTAAATATTAATTTGCAATTTTGATTAAATAAACGTAATTGTGATTTTGTCAACTTGTTGAGGGAATTTGAAAGACACTAGGAATTTGCAGATGTTAATAATAATTCACTTATAAAAAGAAGAATTATTCTCATGCCTTTTAGTTCAAAACAGGTAAATAGATTCCCCCCATTGTGCTTAATGCCTTGACTGACACATCATATTAAGTGTGTGAAAAAGCTCCATCATTCTGCCAGCATCCTGTCAGTGCTAATTAGATTCCCCACTTGGCTTGATAGCTAGTCATGCCATGTTTTAAAGTGAAGGCACTTTACAGAACCACTCATGTTGATACGCTGCTATATTATTTGGGTTGTTGAATTGTGGTGGCTCTACATGGAGAATCACACACTATTATATCTGTTATCTAGCCTGGATACCAGCCCGAACTCCGCCTACAAAATGATTGGACTGGGAGATTCGGTCTGGCGCTGAGCTAGTTGGGGAGCGATATCAGAAGGTAGGATTCTGTCGGACCAATCAAATTGTCAGGGCGGGCTTTATACGATGATGGACAGATGACCAACCAACGCTTGAGTTGATTAGAGAGATAGATTATAACTCAAACCAAGATGGCGGCGTCTCGGGACCTTAGTGGGAGATATTTTATGTGATTTAAGCTATCTACACAACTTTTTTATGTCTACATTGACTCGGTTAGTTGTGTATGTGCAACTGGAATGTTGCTGAGGATTGTAGGTCTTAACTGAAGCGCTCTAGACCATCCATTGAAACACATAGTAGCTTGCTAGCCTTGCTGCTAATTAGTACGTGAGCAGGAATATCTCACAGATATTGACCACGCATTAATTTTGAAAGAGGAACAGAGAAACGCGATTTGTCAAGGCATTTGTCGATCGAAAATACGTTTTTGCCGTCCTTCCTACGGGATCCGGTAAAAGTTTTAATGTATCAGATGGTCATACTATGTTGCTCTGATTAGTTGTAGGTATCCAATTGAGTGAGGAGGAATGTTTTTTTCCTGGTTCGGTTAAACACGCCCCATAATTACAGCCCAATGGCTCAGCATCAGACTCATATTCTGACTAGAATTATGAGTATGACATCGTCAGGCTATCTGTTATCACTTTCAAGTGAAAAAGATTCCCATTTAAGAATATGCATAGGTTCATTAAAGGGGTGATGATTCATAGTTACAGGTAATGATACACTAATTAAAAAATAATTATGAATACTATATTCCATTTCTACTAGTAGATGACACTAAAAACACATTGGACACACAGGAGCACACACATGTTAACGGTGGTCATCTGGAAGATAAGAGTTATGTCCAACCGGTGGTTAATACTAAAATACTATCCTCCAACTGGAGTCTCAGTTCTAAAGTACCCTGTGGCTTTATGGGTCTCTGCCTTGAACAAAGAATGAATTCCTGCACTGACAACACAGGCCTACAAGCTGCCACATGTCTTATCCTCCTTAAGGCCTGTTATTTCAGAAGGGAATGATTACTTTGTGTTAACTGATACCTATGCAACCTTGGATAGTACACACATAATTCATTACATTCAGTATAAAGAACATTCATATATTTGAAGATCTAGAACACATTCAAGCACATTCAAGCATAGATAGCATCAAACACATTTCTTACAGGCTAGTCTACAGTCGTGGCTCGTACTTATTACCAGCATAAAATGGTTGCCGTTTGTAGTGGAGCACCTGAGTGGGAATAGATACTGGGGTGGGAGAGCTCAGTAGATAAGGGATGGCAGGATGAAAGCTCCCTGTGTTGACACACCAGGGAAAGGATTTACTCCTGCTACTGACAGGCCAATGGGCCTTGCATTAGTTGGATTGCAGGGAGTCAGGAACAGGTGAGTATGCAGATAAGTGGATTACACCATGTTTGTTCCCTAATCTCTGATGAATACTGCTGCTCCATATATTTAGTAACACTCTGGCACTTAAGACCCATTGTGCCATAAAAAAATATGAAATATACCGGTAGAGAATATACTTAATAGTTTTCTGTAGTAGCCAACAGAAGTCATTGACTTCGTGTTTTGATGCCTATTCGAAACAAATCTTGAAAAACTGCCCAAATGTGTTGACAGAAATATCATTGTTCAAATGCAAATCTCAAAATACCTACTCACTTCTAGTCTAGTTTTACTGAAGAGAAGCAACCTTTCAAAGTCCCCTTTGACTCAGTCTAGGCATGAGGCTGGTGGGCTGAAAATAGAGTGTGGCAGATGGCTGAGTGATGGCACCAGTTCAGCAAGAGGCATGGCGGCACCCACGCAATACCCAGTCTATCTGCAAGGGCCCACAAGGCGCCCGATCCAGGGCTCGTACTCTCTGGCTCTCTCCTTTGATGCACCAACTGGTGCCTCTTTCCTCTCTGTCAACATTAGCCTAAGGTCAAGACCACAGAGTTACTTTGTGTCCCCAGCGTTTTGTCATTGCCAGTGCTATGAACCATATTTCTCAGTACACATCCTCAGTGGCCTGAGCCAAACATTTTCGGTGATTTATTGAGCGCAAATAAATTGGCCCCGACCTTATGATCTGTTCACTTTATTTCTTAAGCTTCCAGCTTCCTAGAAAGTAGCACAACAAGAAACAGTTGCGGATAAACGCCACTATGTTTTTTTCAGTTGAGGGATTCCTAATTCAAAGTCAGTCAAGTCTTACATTTTTACCATGAAATGCAGGCTTGACTTCTGTGTAAAGCTGAAAGACTTTGTTCCAACTGGGCTGATCCAGCTTAGACTTGAGCAGGACTCTAGAGGCCTCCTTCCTTTACTTACTGATCAGGGCCATGTCTTCCAAATGAAGAAATTGTGCCAAGATCATCTAATCTGTAGAAGCGGGCGGTGCTTAGAATGATGTTGTCTCAAGTATCTTACAGTCTGAGACAAGCAGCAGCAGGTCACACACTGATGAATATATCTGTGGTGTAGATTGTGTGTGTGTGAAAGTGTTATATTTCACAAATAAACAACGCACTTCAGTATACCTGACCATGAAAGAAGTGTGACCAGGATTGCAGTTTGAGTTTGCTGATTCAATGAATACATCTGTGGTGTAGATGGTGTGTGTGTGAAGGTGAATGTGTGCGTATATATAGTATGTTTCACAAATGACCAACGCACGTTAGTTTACCTGACCATGAGAGAAGGGTCACCAGGGTTGCAGTTTGAGTTGGCTGATTATGTATTTAAAAGGACATATACATTTGGTCAGTCTTCACCCTTGGTTTCCCTTGGTTTATGTTTTCTGTAATAAAACATAGAAATGTGTTGTGAATGAATGTAAAGGTACATAGCAACACCATATAGTATGTCCTCAGACACTTAATATATTTTATATTTTTTCTCTTTTTGTCACATACATCCCTATGCACATACACACATACAGTACATGCAAGGAAAAACGCTTTATGTTCTCTATAAACAATATTCAGACATGTATGATCTTCACACGTTTTTTTTTTAAATGGGTGTGAATCCCACATGATCTAAACCATCTGATGCTATTTCCATACATTACAAACATGTACACTGTCTAAACAGATAAACATGGCAGATGGCTTGGCATACCACCCTATTAGTGCGTTAAATCGTACTGACAGAAATGAATGTGCTCTCATACCAATTGAACTGTAACAGTGTCTTATGTCTAAAATATGTCTTTTCTGCCAGTATCTTACCTGATTTGCATCTACCTGTGACAGTTCCTCTAATTGTATCTCTTTGGTGTATTGTTTTGTCTTTTCACATCCTTCAATAACGTTCATTTGATCATTTTTATGTCAAAACAGAGCACTTCCTCTGAATAAAGATCATAATAAATGAGGTTATCAGTCTAAATTGAATTAAAATTGTGACTGTTGCAGAGTAAGAAACACACACAAGTTGTTGCGTCCAGCTCAAAAGAAACCAGATTTATGGACTGCTGAATTTATTTTTGAACAGTGCACATTGATAACAGAAGAGGGCACTCAAATTACACAAGACCTGAAATGCAAGGGGAGTGCTCAACTCAAATGTAGGATTGACTCAACGCCTTACTAAGCGTTCGAACATTGAGTGGTTCAATGGTTAAGGTTATTCAGAGTACATTTTGAATAAATGTTAGTAGCAGTGTTTTTTAATATAATTATACATATCATTGAATGTAATGAAAAAATGAAACAAAATGTTATACATTTTTGTATTTTTCCTTACGATATTCAGTTACCCTTACATCGACCTGAAACAGATTGTAATCTATGGACTATAAATGACAGAGTCGTCACTCTTGGAAAGAGGGAGTCACATTCATCTCCTTTATCCAGTACATTTGCCCTGCTTGCCGTCTAGCTCTACTGAGAAAGCCAGTGCTCTCCGAGGGGCTGTCACCACACACAGAGTGTTTGTCTCTCATGCTTACGCTCTCTGTCTGCATGATAGATGCTTTGCCATGGCCCACTTTTTCGTCTTGATCACATCACCAAGTGCGAAGACCTGTGAGGGGTGGGTCTCTGTATCTTCCCCACTCTGCCTCCCCGTCCCACTCATTTACTCTTGCTGCCATGTGATGCCTCTCTGATATGTTGTGAGCTGCCTCAGCATTGTGAGACAGACTTGCGTCCATTGCCTGGATGGCTCCCACTGGCCTAAAGGGCAGAGAAAAGACAGCTCATCCCTCTGACAAGCTAATTTGCATAGCCATAAATCACTCTGTGAAGTGACACCCAGTACACAGCTCAACACTCAAGAGACCTGGAAGCCACACCAAATGCCAGCTACATGGCAGGGCAGTCAAGAGACAATCCCATTCACAGCTGAGGAGTGAAATTATCAAGGTAAGTAAGATGAGTCAAGGTTGGTAAGAGTTGGGCTGATTCCTCTGAACTACAAGTCCCAACCTGCCTTGGCTCCATCGCCTAAAGCTCCGGCTGATCCCCACACAGGAATGTATGACCATGCTATGCAAAAGTACACAGTATGTTCAAAATTAGTTTTTCACTTCTGCTTCACTGCCAAACTGAGTTATGGGGTAGCTCATAAAAATAGGGACAGGATGTTTTTCCAACCTGCACTGACATGGACACGGATTCATAAATGAGGCAGCACTGACAGACCTGTGTGCTTTTTTTTTAAAATTGATGCATTACAGACTAATGTTGCTGGTGACTCAAATAATAAGGCTGTCAAGTCTGTCAGAAATGTAATATTCTTTACATTTGCCTGCATATATTTTTAACCACGTACTTTATGGAAATGTTACTTATGTAACATGTCAAACATACAGTTAACACCAGCCATTTAATTTATGTCAGGGAAAATGATGTGCAGATTCTGTCCAGTACACACCCAAAAGTCTTTGTCACATTCATCCAACAAAAAATGTGACCGGTTCTGTGTGGACAGGCTCCCAGAGATTGGTCCATCTTACCCCACTGATCTACCAGTATGCAAGCAGCCAGTGACAGTGTTTCCTCAACTTCCTTATATTGCCTTTTTCAGCTGTGCCATTCCATTTAAGACACCGTCAGATGCCTCATAATCACAAGACTAGGAACTGTAAAGCTCCTCATGGGGTGATAATGCTGGTGAGATTATCCAGTTATTATGTCAGTTGCTTCTTGTCCATTTAGAGGTTTAAGGTGATTGAAAGAGTTAATTCCCCTGACCTTATTCCAAAGCAAAGAATATAGATGTTGATGAATCCATGTTGTGGAGTTGTCTGACTCTTGCTTCGACCATTGAACCTTAGGCGTATTTGTGTCCTCACACACGATTTTCAAAATAGTGTACCTTTATATAATTTTGCAGGTCTTGTTTCATCTCTCTCAATATCAAGTCAGGAGACTAGGAAGGGACTTTACACACCAATGTTCTACCACTGACCCATGCCATAACTTTTCCTCTCTCTCAATGCCTCCCAGAAAAGAAAGAACACACACACAAAAAAAAAACCTAAAGCCTGTTGTGGGAGCCAGTGAAAATGAGGAGATGTGTCTGTGCTGTGGTGGCCGTTATAGACGTATCAAGGACCAGCGAGTGGTGTGCAAATATTGAACACCCTTCCTTTATTCCCGGAATGTAGATCAGGCATAGCCTGAAGGGGTTTATGTAAGGCTATATTGTTTGTTTCATGGAAAAGCCTCCAGGCCCTTAACAAATAAATAGGTAGTCCTTCAGAATTACGGTCTCAACTGAAATTTCATTTTCTGCAATTCAATAAGGATTAATTGTTCATTTAATCATCCTGGCATATAGGCCTACATCACACATCTTTGTAAGATGTTCCAGAGGATAGTCATGTGAACGTGTCTATTCCACACCGAAAGTTAAGACAAGCAAATGCACTGTCGCAATGATGCAAAATAGATTTTCAACTCGAATGAAGTGCCCCTAATCTCTTTTTAGACAGTAATCTGCATTGGATTAAAATAAAACCACTTTAAGATATGCATGAAATAAACGGCCAGAGGAGAAAGAAAGTGGCATGGACTACACACGAGAGAGAATCTCAAGCAGTATTTTAGACTCAAGACTGGAGAACTGAGAAACAAGTGGTCCTCCTTTATTTGCTATCTTGCCCCAGTCTGCCTCGATTTTATCGGTCCCCTTTGAAACATAGAAAAGGGGAGGAGAATAATGCTCCTCTCTTCTACGCTCAATTGATGTGCGATTCTCCCTCGTCCCGCTCTCTCCCAGTTTCCTGGTTCCCTGTGGAGCGAGAGGGCGAATGAGAGAGGCTCACACAGGTGTGTCTTTTAGTCCGTTGCTGTTCAAGACTCAACAACACACCTGGATTCGTCATGTGGTCTGCTACCTGGGCGTGGAGAAAGTCCCTGTTATTTACTGGTGCCTTTTGTTAGGTAGCTTACACATCGTGTCGGCTTTCACAAGGGATTGTCATTCGGTTCTCAGCGCTTCAACGTAATGGTGCTGGTCGGTTGACATCCAGGGCTATAGGAAGAGTAAGATGTGAACTTTTCATGCATCCTTCCGTGGGATCTATTTTTTTGTTTTAAGGGGGAGGAATCGAGATTCGGGCTGCGAGCGTTTGTGCGACTACTGTTCAACCAAGGTGAGTTGAGATACGTGCGAGCACTGATAGCCTACACCTCTTTCTGAATGAGAGCTTCATATCGGCGCCGTACTATTCAGATAACAAATCCACATTTACGACAAAGGATTCTCTCTTACATTGCATGTCGGATAGCTCATTTTGTACATGAAGTCCAGCGCCACTCTGTCTGATCGGAACATTCTTGTGGATGCGGACATATTTTATGAAAGGCGAATTCTAAACGAACTGACAAACTTGATTACAATCTGTAGACTCCTCTCCCTACGAAATAAAGTTATGCGCGGTGTCACATTGCCCATCGAGCTCGTTACATTTCCGAGCCACCTTTCTGTGGATGAGGGTTAGAATCGTTTCACTGTATCGCGCTGTCATTGTAACTAATTCACTGAGTTCAGAGAGTGACTGAAAAAAAATATTGAAGACTTTTGTTTCCGGCATTCCTTTTACATGTGGTTTTGGCATGTTGACCCAACAAGTTGTGGGCGAAACCGGTCTGACGGCATTTGTTTGGTCAAGATGATGCCCTCTTGTTAAGCAGCAGAACTATAATAGACCACTATGTCAACATCTTAATGAAATGTCGTAATGATCATAGATAAACTTTTTTGTTTCTCTTCATTGGAAAAATATTGAACACTTCCGCCATGTGGTAATACACCTTGCCCTGTCATTAAGCCATCATTATTTTCAGCTATGGGAAATGCATGACTTGATGTCAGGTTTACTCATTCTCACTTCCAGAAATGGATTTGTGCACTAACAGCATGAGGTTTCGCGAGGACTGAATATGTTTAGGGTAGGACAGCAACTGGTCCAAGATTCATGTTTGTACCTTCCACAGTGTTTTCAGTTTCATGTCTGCATGCAATTGTGTGATCCTTCGGAGGAATACACCCAAGAAAAAGCTTTTGTGTCCTTTGGTGAGCAATTCCTCCTGTTTGTTTATCTTGGTGCAAAAAGGACATGTAGACAGTAGCCCCATTCATATCCCTGCTGAATCTCTTGAGTAGTCCTGTCTGCCCGTTTCTCTCTCTCCCTGGCACAGCAGTGAGTGCTCACTGTACTGCCTTGTTGTGAGACTAAATCATCCCTTTTATTCCAGCCCCTGCCTCCTTGGCCCTCACATACAGCCCTACTGTAAATGAGGAGCTCCGTCTCTTGCGGATTATCCTCATTAAATAACATTAAAGAAACGCTCTCATGGAGGAAATGGATTAGCTTCGTTCTCTTTCCAGCTCTGCGTCTGTATTGGGGGGGAGGAGGAGGGAGGGGGGCAGGCAGGGGCGTGTCGGTCCCCTGAACTGAGTTGGGCCCTGGCCTTTTCCAAAAAGGGCCATCTGCTCACATGGTGAACACATGCAACCTAAAACCAAGTCCTGCTTTACACCCCATACAAAGCTCCTCCACTCTCAGCTTATCTCTCGCCGTCTCTGGATACAGAACGATCTGGCCATCTTATCTCTGCTGAGAACCATAATGAACAATTCAGTCTTGAGGATAATCCTTTCACTGTGGAATGTGAACTTCATCCATAACCTAGATAGCTACTTCGGTAGTGATAAAGTGAATGTTACAAACATTCCAGCATGGCTGACAAATGTAATCATGTGTATCAGAGTACATTCGCCGCTCAGTCACGTGTAGCTTACCTTCCACCAGCATGGAAAATATACCAACCAACATGATGGTTAAACTGTTATTCTTTGTGTGTGTGTGTGTGTGTGTGTGTGTGTGTGTGTGTGTGTGTGTGTGTGTGTGTGTGTTACTGGAAGTTGGCCTCCATGATTTGGGTTTGGTGACTTTTTTTTTTTTATTTGTCTGTAGTTGCATCATTTTGGATGGAAAAAAATCTTGCACATTCCTAACTCTCTGACATTAGTCATCAGTAGTGCTGACTACAGATACTGGCTTTATTTACTTCCTTTGTTTCTGGAGATGCAATGGGTGTTTAACCAAGTGGCTAAGTTGCTGAGGAAGTATAATGACTGTCTGTTGTAGAGGGATGCATTTTGGAACATTTGTTTTCAGAGATGTCAGCCGTGTGACAGGCATGCCCCCGCCCCCCCCCCCCCCCCCCCCCTAATGATGACCCAGCCGCTGTATGCATGACTTGTCAGCCGCAGACCTGATTTACCACCCGAATCAGGGACAGGACGTGGAATTCTAATGCCCACCTTGTTTTCACCTCCTGCCTCTCTCTGGGCTGAGGTCTTGGTAACCTTTCATTGATTGTCAAAGATACGCTCTCTGCAATGTAGTACACTCTATTTATATCCTGCCAAGGCCATATGCTTGTTTGAGAGGACGGAGGCGTCCCAGCTCAACCCTGGAGAGAGTTTGTCTTTTTCAGGCTCAGTGACGTTCCACTGAGGGGGTGTTTGATCTCACTCTGGGGCTCACCAGGGGGGAGCACCTACCAGCCAACATCATTAAGCTTTCAGGTTGAGCCTAGGCTCATGAACCTGATATTAATTTCAAAAAGGAAATGACATGGTAATGTGGAATTGGTTGTTCTTTGGTATACTGAGTGTTTAGAGCTTGCAGCAGATAGTAAAGATAGTATCAAATGCATTCATAAAGGTTTGGACTGTGAGGTTACGTGCCTATCACTTTGTCCAACTGTATTTTTAATCAAACCTACACCAGGGTCTTCTCTGGCATCTCATGTAGTTTGGAATGAGGAATTCCAAATGAGGAAGCCTTTCAAATTCCATCACCTGACTTTGGCGTCACCTGCAACAACAGTGAAAGGTGACCTCCTCTCTACCAACAGCTCTTAGCTCTTGGGCTCGGTGTCGGTGGCTGTCAAAGCCAGTGGAGTAATGTCAGGCGTATGAGGTGAGATCACATCCATTCTCACGCTTCCTCACCAACAGCTGTCTGATCCGTCGCACCCATGGGGCCCGATCTGGTCTCGGATTCTTTTTTCGCTAGGTGCCTCGTTACAAGAGTGCCATATTCACACTCGTTATGTGAGTGCCTATCCTTTTCCATTAACTTTCTTCATACTGTGAAGTTTCGAAAAGAAATTGGTTGCTTTTAACAAGGCAACTAGGCTCAGGCTCAGCTAAGGGTCTTGTTAGTTGTAGCCTGCCATCACCAGTTGATGTCAGGCGGTGTATTCTAAGCAAAATGTGGGTGGGAAGTGTGGGAGTGTCCTTAGAATATCCCAGCTGGGAGAGGACTTGAGCCAAGTCTTGCAGTTCTGAAAAGCAGACCCTTGGGCATAATGGGGCTCAGGGTTTCTGAAATGATATGGCACAGGAATGTGGGCAGATTGTGAGAAACATGAAGCAGGTGTCTGTTACGCTGTTCCCACAGTATAGTTGGGTGATCTTCACAAGCCCCTACCATACTTTATTATCAAGAATCAATAGGTAAGGAATTCTGTGTCTGATTAGGTACTTATAATTGTAGGCGGAGATGAAAATAAACATCATATAATGAGTCCTCATAAACATGTCGCTCTAGGCATAGAGAGTGATTCCAAATAGCGTCTCAGTTTAACAGGGACTGTAAACTGAGACAGTCTCGCATGTTACTATGAAAGCTGGAGCAAGACGTACTTATGTACTGAAATAGAGCCTTCAGATGCAACGATGCGTGATTAATTTATTGCTCTTCAGAAAATTTCAGAGTAGAAGCCGTCATGCCTCTACAGATAATTGAAAAACAGTTGATGCTCATGCCACACCTGTCATGATTCCCCAGTCTTTTTGTTTCTCATTTTTTTTTTTATCCCCTTCACTTTTGAGATATGAGCTCAGGCACTCAAGAGCGCAAATCGTTTTTTACAAATGTGATGCATTGTCAGGTCTAATCTTCAAAAGGAGCAATTTCCTTGCGCTAAGATCATTTTAATTATCACGTCTACAGTAGAGCTAATGCGAAGTCCAGCTGGTTTGTGTTAATAGTGTGAAAACTGTTGGATATTGCCTTTCTTCCTTTTTTTCTGGCCCTTTCTCTCTGTGGGTGATTAATTACGGAGTAGTAGGCATGGGCAGCAGCCAGGACTGGTGTGTGACAGATGCACATGGGGTCAGTAAACCGGCAACAGCTGGAGATGAAGGTCAGAGCAACCTGAGGACAAGAGGGGAGGGAGTGGTAGAGATGATGCAATGATACATTTAAACTACATTTGACCTTAGAAGGTGCTTGTTTACATAGATGCATTATGGGTAACGTATACATTTTATCAGTGTATAGGCTCTCTGGGGAAGGAACAAGCTTGTTGTTGGTTGCTGAATACGATCTTAATTACTCAATATGTACTTCTGATCAAATATAGTTTTCTGTGTGGGGTAGGGCATTAACAGTATTTGTTTAAACACCAGGAGCATGGCTTCGTGTATTTGAGCTGTGACTCATTCTGAAATGTTCAGAAAGGAAAACATTATATCGCTGTCGGCAGAGAGAAGTCCTCATAAAGCTACAATTGTTTTTAGTGGCAGTTTCAGCAGCTGAATTTACTGTGTCGTATTTAAAGACTGTCCATAAAATGACAGGACCATGACTTAAACCCAGGAAAAGGCAGACAAGTCAGTGAGTTGTGAGACTATGTGTTCAAAATTACAAGCTCTTTGTGAATAATGTGCATGAGTTACAAATTAGATGGATGAGCGCTGTACATTTTTACAACGTCACTGGAATTGCATTTTATAACCCTGCATCTGGCTTATCCAACTGAAGGTCAGTGTCAGGCTTTTAATATATTTGGCAGACAGGGAGCCCTGTGTCTGCATAGCTTGTTTAGTTTACAGTAGACAGTCTTGCTCACTTGCTCGCCCGTGATATCCGTCTCAATTCTGGCATGCGTGCCTTTCGGTTTTTGGCTATGGAATGTAGTGAAGGTAGAAATAAACACCATCTGAGGTTCTGTCATGTGATCTCCACCCACTAATTTTTTTTTCACCCTGCCAGACACTTTGAGAGGGAGGCAGGGGTCAGCCAAGACGAATCCAGGAGGAGCAATTCGGGGAGGTGAGGTCAGGGATGAGAACCAGCCAGTGGGTAGTTAGTGCCAGGCTTTGACCCTGTGGAGGAAGAGTAGAGGAGTCTGATTGAACTGAGAGTCCCAGCAGACTGCTGTGCAGCGGCGGGGGAAAAGCAGCGAGCTCCAGGAATCCCAACTATGCCCATTAAAGCGAGCTGCAGCACCACAGAAGGAGAGCAAGCACGCGGATGGGGAGCTGAGCTTCCTAGTTTTTGTCAGCGACTCCTCTACGTCTGACCCCTTTTCTTTCCCCCTCTGCTGCCCTTGTTTTCTGTTTGTGTCAGATTCCTTTTTAGAAACGTTTTCTCCCGTATCCTTTTTTTCTTCTATTCTCTTAAAGAAAGAAAAAAACTTTGCCCCCCCCCCCCTCTAGCCTGAGAAGAACCAAACCCTTACCCCCCTCCCAGCCCTCTAGGCTCAGAGCTGTCTCTTGTAATGCAGATTCTTGTAGGTGTCATTATCACTGTGGGTCTTCAGGTGCCTGCCCGTGACCCTCAGCAAGCCGCTTCCTATTCAGGAGAGATGGCGATGATGACAGGCGGCATCCTGAACTGACTCATGTAGACCACAAAAGCCCAGCGCTGGTTTCACACCAACCCAAGGCTGCATTTCCTCATTTCTTTTCTTCCCATCCTGTCAAGGTGTACCCACTTCAGTTAAAACTTTTATTTTTTATTTCGTCTTCTTTCTTTTCCTGCTTTAACACTTGGCTGAATTATTCTTTCTTGAGCTTGCACAGAACTGTTCTTCGGGCTCCCGGCTCAGTGTATCAGTCATGGGGAATTCCTTCCTAAACCAGTGTTTATAGTAGTCCTGCCTTGTGTTTTTGGGTACTTAAACAGAACCAAATGGCATATCCTTTTAACAGGGAAAAAATGTTGTGACCCAAGGGAATGACATCACAGTCTGTGCCACAGGCCCCATAAACAAGGAGGTGAGCGCGCGCACAGACACGCCACCCACGCGCACATGAGAAGTGGCTTTGCAATGGCGGAGCCTGGGGCTGCTTTGTAGTTGCCGTTTCTATTTTACACGCTGGTTTGTCATTGATCTCTTCGCTGCTTCCCAGCTCTAATTACAGTGATTAGCTGGAGAAGGGCTGCGGCTGGGGTCAGGCAACCTTATTACGGTGCCCTCGCCTCCGAAAACAACCAGCGTATGCTGCAGACGCTACACTGTTTGCTGCAGACGGACTGCCAAATTGGATGCCCCTAAAAAAATCTGCCTCCCTGCCTTCCAAAGGATTTGCTTTTCTTTCTCTCTATCTGTTCGGTTGGACAAGGCGACTGGGTGTCCTGTGCCGCTGACAGATTGCAGCAAAGTGGGGTGTTAAGGCATGCCTGGCTTATTTATGATCTGTGTACTGCTACATATCCTGAGCAGGCCGAGATGTTTTCCATCAGCCCTCTAGTGAACACAAGCCTGAGCGTGACTGTCGTCCACCAGGGAGCCAGAGAACTGTTTTGTGGGCGGGCGTCTGTCTTAACCAGACGCGTTCTCAGTTAGAGGTTAGTCTACTCTCTGCTTCCTCCCTATGTTGTGCGTCACTGTGATTTTTAAGGCATGTTTTTCTGGCTACCTCAGTAGCTACATTTCTCTTTTGCTCCGAGCGGCTTCCTTATTTTTGTCTTTTTATTTCTTGGCTAGTTTGTCATCGGCTTATGTTGAAAGGTAACGGTAACTTTATTTATTTATTTATTTATTTACTTTTTCAAAATGTTCATGCCTCCCATAAGAACTCTGCTACCATAGCACTAATGAAGGCATCATTCCTCTGAGAGGTAAAGCAAAACTGAAATGCTGTTTTTAATACCTAAAATTTCAGCAGACCAGAGCGTGCTGACGCTCAAGTTAATGACATTCCCTGCTCTGAAGCGACGCTCAAGAGCCTTCCGCAGTTGACTCCTGCGCAGATATTCCCCCGAGGGTGCTTAAAAACATGTGTGCTGTCAAGTGCTCAGAGCTGCTGGTGAGAAAATCTCCGAACAGTTATTCCACTTACCGCGGCTGGTTGTCAGCGTTCCTTGATCAGGCACACATGGAGCACAGATGACCTGCGCATCCTCGTTCCCTGCTGTGAACCCAACCAAGGGGTCAGCGCTGGGGTGTAGAGGCTGGCGCTAGTGCTCTGTGAGCGGGGCTGGAGCTGTTGTGTGAGTCACTGACCAGCACTGGAGACCGTGGTGACGGCAGCCTCCTCCAAAGCACGGCTGTGGGGCGTGAGTGAGGAGATTTGTTTCCTGAAGTGGGTTAAGCTTAGGAAAAAGTGATGGGGTGTGAAACATGCTCTGTCAGTGTTCACGTTCCTTATGTCGATCCTAGAGTTACTGGGTCAATCTGTGCTATAAATATGCTTATTATGTGGGTACCCAGAAATACAGCCTTTCACCTGGACTCCCCATCAATCTGTTCCGTGATTGCAGCTGCAAGTGCTGAGTGTCTAATGGTCTAACTGGACCCCCTGTAGGTGCACAGTGGTTGCCTCTTCCCAGAGTGGGGCTTTTTAATGCATGCGGCTTCGATTTCTTCTTGGAGTTCAGGATATTTCTGAGCGACCTGAGCCGGGGAGCATGGTGAGTGGAGTGAACTTTACGTAGCCCCCAGTTGTACTCCACCAACAGGGCTGATTGATTCAGTGTTTGCTCTTGCTTGTCAGAGTGCAAGCTCACACTCCTACTCATAATCCTTACTTGGAGCGGCCACCGATCAGGAGCCCCTCCCCCCTCACTTCCCCATTTCTCCCCTCTCTCGTGCTCCCACCAGCCTGGGGGGGGGGGGGGGACTGTGCAGTCAAGCCTGGGGAGGGAGGGGGAATCATGAATTCCTCATAACACAATCTGTCGCTTGATCAATAATTCAATTCTATCCAGGAGACCATGTATCTGGATCCAATCTCACCTGCGCCTCCCTTTGGCCTTCCCTTAACAAGGTGGGCGTTTTTGTCCTTGAGCCGAGGAGAGCAGCACATGCTGTGCCTATGTCCGAGTGTATGTCTGGGTGAGAGCGAGCAAGTGAGCTAGTCCAGGCTTCTCTCTCTCTCTCTCTCTCTCTCTTCCCTTTCCCTCTTTCTCTCTTTCTTTCTTTCTCTCTCTTTCTCTTTACCTCCTTCCACCTCCGACAGCTGGGTCATTTTTATTGAAAAAAAGGCAGAGCCTCATTAGGCTGTGGGGACATGGCTGAGGGGAAGTGGCTAACTCCTGTGATTAGAGCCCCACGTTCCACGGGGACCAGACCCCGGTAGGCACGTCCCTCTCATCCTTGTCCAGCGCTGTGCTCACGGCGGCCAGCCAACCGTCTGAGCTCCACATGCTATCTGCCCAGGTCACGGTCAAGAGACAAGGACACGAAGAGGCTGCCTAGAGTTTGCCTTGCTCGCTATCACCTCATTCTACATTGCTTGTGATTTTGTTTCCATCTGGAGGGGTGTTTTGGAGGAGGTGGGATGTATCAGAAAGGGCTCTCTCTCTCGCTCTCTCTTTGTTTCCCTTTTTCTTTTTTTTTCTTGATAAAAGGCTATGCATAAGGTCCAAGGACAAATGTGCTTTGAATGCGGGTCAGTGTGGAGAGGTTGTCTGGCTGTTTCTCCTCTCTCTCTTTGAAGCGTCCCCTTCTGCACCGGGGCCTGCCAGATAAAGTGGCATCTGTAAACTTTTTCTATTTTTTTCAATCCCTCACAGATAACCGCATTAGCTCTGAAGTAGGGAACTGTTTCTATCTACCCCCCCCCCCCCCCCCCCCCATTCCCCTCCTGCCCATGGAATGCATGGCTGCATTGTGTGTAATCAGTGGAGTAGAATGGGCCTTCTCTCTCTCTCTGCAGGTTGGAGGAGGGAGGAGTGGCGCTGTGGCTGCCTTGTCTCTGCCCACTGTCATTTCCATTAAATGTTGCCGTTGTCATCCTGCCTGGCCGGGCTCTGGGCAAACACAAGTCGCACAGTTCAGAAGAGAAGCCTCTTTGTTTCTCCTCTGCCAGCTGACACCTTTAGGGACTGGAGTGGACAGAAGATGCTTATCTGTTCCCTCCATGGCTTTTTCTGTTGTGGTTTTTACAGTTACACCTTTTCTTACACGTTTCTATATAAATGTGTTTGTGTCTAATGAACTGTTTTGCCTTCATCAACTACACATGTATGCCCTCAAACTTGTATGGGTTAAACCAACTTTGCTAATGTTAGCCTTGCCTGCTCCGGTTTGCTTTGTTCTAAATTCTAGAGCAATGTCTTTGGGTAAGATAAGGAGTCACGGGAATTGAGACAATTTGCTATAAATTTACCAATTGTTTTATAAAGGCCACACAAGCGCCTCCAGTCGTCCAATTCTATGTAGTGGAATAATCAGAGGTTTAATTAATGAAGGCAGTTCAGAATATCAATTAGAGCACATTTAATCTGCAGTCATGTCACATAGCCCAAACAATTATGACTGATTTCACTTCTGTTGTTGTTACTCGTGCCTAATTTGTTGTTTCTCTGTGAATGAATCAGGTTAATTTTGTGTGTGTAAAAACGGTTTGCACCATTTGCATTTTGGCACCATTGTTTACTAGCATTTTATACCTTTAACCCCCCCCCCCCCCCCTTTTGGTGTGGCATAAGGACAATTTATTTTGGAATACAAACAGCAGATGCATTTTATTAGCACCACTGATTCAGCAGTCATCGCCTCCAAACTGCACACATCTATGCAGGGCCTTGTGTTAACGTTGTTGTTCCAGACCTCTTTACACAATGCCACAGTATGTTTGTTTGTTTGCCATGAGCTGTGCGCTTGTGCCTTTTATTCGTGGCGCTATCATCATGCCAGAGGAAGCCCCATTGGGACTTGGTAGAGAGGGTGTGTGTTCCAGCTGTCACACTGTGTTGCTCACAAACTACCATCTAAACATAGATCGTCTTTAACATCAGAACGTGTCTTCATTCACCATTTTCATACAAACTCTTTGTTGGTTGTGAGACCCTCTTCTTCTGGTGTGAGAGAGCCCTCTGTGAGGTTTCAGTGTGCCCGAGGATCCAGCAGAGCCCCCCTCTGTTTCCCATGGAACCACGCGTGAAGCCAATTATTGCATTGTTCAGGCTCACCATCCAAGATTTGTGAATTGGTTGCATAGGAACCAATTAAAGAGGCAGGTTGTTTGCAGAGCGTAGCACAAATGTTTGATCACCATGGAGTGAGCAATGGTCACACATGTGGAGCCTTGTTTTTGGCATGATGCTCCTTTGGCACGTAGAAGAGAGGCCAGTATTGGTATGGCCTGCACGGCCATTCTAAGCTGATTCTAAACAGCCCGGAGCAGGTGGACCTTGGTGTGGGGGAATACGCTCTGCTACTCAACCATTACGACTTCCAGAACATGCACAGTGCAGCAAGTGTCTCAAAGCAGCAAGTCAAAAGCTACAGAATTATGTGTTTATGCCTTGAGCTTGCGCACAAAAAAGGAAAGAAAAAACGGGGGGGAAATCAACGGCTTAGGGCTAGGGGCATTCAGTAGCAAACATGGAGTTGCAAAAAAAGATTTCTTCAGTGAACTTTCTTGGGATTGAATACTAAGCAAATTTCTTATATCTACTGGTGAATGTATGAATGTGCTGACTTAGGTTAATTTTTTCCAGAGCTGGGGTGGGGGGTTGTTGCCACATGTCAAACATGGCCATGTGACCTTCCTCTAATCCCCTAGCTGTAGAGATGTGTACCCAGCCAGAAAAGCTGAAATAAGATGTGCACATAAGTTATTAAGAGCATTGTCTGTATATGTTGTGTTGTTGGGTGATAAGAGCTATTTGAACCTCTCCTTGCTTGCGATGGCAAGAAATGAAATGGTTAATGTTTGTCTGTGCTGTGAACCGTAAACTGTGGGTGCGGATGATGTCTGTTTAGAAAGAAAAAAAAACATGTGGTGAAAGAAAGCGGGGGCCCTGGAATGCTGACTGATATTTGTTATTTTTAAATATGGCAGCCGACTTAAAATTCGCCGCACGGCTACCAGTTTAAGCCAGTTTGGGATTTATATGCACTTGGAAGTGTAGTGTCAGCTGTGTCACAGCCACTACGGGCTAATGGCCTCTGGAGCAGATCCAGATATATCCCAGTCTGGAACCGTGCTGCCGTCGGGGGCTCAGACAGGAGGATCTCTTACCTGTGGAGCTCCAGCCAGCTGAGGAGACGCTTCCCAGACATTTTGTAAGTCATTTCAGGATTACACTTATCAACGCTCTCCAAGCCCAGGCCAGAAACCCGTCATCTGGCACCTGCTGTCTCCCTAATGCGCTAGAGGACTTCCAGAGGAGTCATTTAGCCTCCGTGAATATTTTTGCACCAAAAAAAGAAAAATTGGACAGAAATGTAAATAGGCTCTCATGCTTGTCTGCCCTCTACCTGTCTTTGACTTGTGGCCATGCTTTTTGAACCCAGTGTTTGGATCGGCCTCTCTAAATGAGCGCTGTCATGGCTGCTTGGCATATAGCCCCCTTCCCATCCATCCATCCAGGCTAGACCTCATATAGCACCCACACCCACAGCCATTGCCTGGGCACACACACCCCTGGCCGGATAAGCCTTTTGAGGGATTTGACCTATATCTCTGGATAACTGCGTTGTTCTTCCCTGGAAACGGCTCAGCCAGATGGGTGATTAGTCAGTGTTAATATTAACTGTAGTCTGACATTGTAGCTTGCTAGGTTTGAGGTGATTACTGCTGGACAAGACAAAAACTAGGTTGTATGTGTCTGCATATGATGCACAGTAATAAGTGTATTCAATTCATGCTGCGTGTAAATGTGAAATATTAACATTAGAATTGTGCCTCTGTTGCTGTAAGTCTTCACCTGCGTTGAAGACACATAGACATCTATTGAGACATCTATGACCCAGCAGAGCACAGAGGGTATTTAGAGGGTAACTGCAATTCATCATCGTCAATTCAGACAGTTATGGTCTTCTGACCTTATTCATCGTTTTTCGTGTGTGTGTGTTTGTGTGTCCTACATGTTTTGTCATATCTGCTTAGCTTTAATTAGTTTGGGCTAGCACGGGGATCGTGTTGGAATTGCCAGCGTTTAATAAGGCCCAGACAATAAACATCTCTCTCGGCGTTAATAAAGGAGTGTAAATTTGTTTAGTCTGCAGCCCTAATGTGATTTCGGAGTCTCGTCCTCCTCCCTGTCCAAACCTAAGGCTTCACTCACTGAAACACATCCAAGCTCCCCGCTCTATGCAGATGCCAAAATCCTGTTTTTACTGATTTCTCAAAAAATTTGGAAGGATTTCAGGGAAGCATTCCTCCAAGCTCTCCATCCATAGAGGTATAAATATATTATGCACCTGACCCAAATTTGTCTGTGAATCTGTGACTGCTTTGTTTGCAGTCCTGGTGTTTTTTGTTTTTTGTTTTTTTATTTTCTCTCTAATCAGAGTTGTATGTCCTTTCAGACCCCCTGCCCAACCCTCTCTCGCATTATCATTCTCTGTGTGTGTGTGTGTGTGTGTGTGTGTGTTTGCGCTAGTGTGGTCAGTGGATTCAGACAACACACACACACACAAACACAATCATGGTTTGGCTTTTGTTCCTGACTGGATTTGAGCTGACAGCCCGTCCCACAGACCCCCACCCCCTAAGCCCCAACCTTTCCTTTCACATCTGGGGGAGTTACCTGACGAGGCTCATTTATCACACACACACACACACACACACACCCAATGTGCTCCCAAACAGTCTTGCCACCTGATTCCCTCAAGGCCATGGGGAGCAGCTGAGTTTGTTCTGGAAAGAAAGGAAAGATTGGAATAGGACTCGGGTATCAGGTGTTCCTTCTCTTTCTCTTTCTCTCTCTTTATCGGCCCCTCTCTTGCTCTGCCTCTCACCAACTCTCTTTATCAGTCTATCTTTCTTTCTCTTTACTTTCATTTTGCTGCCTGAGGGGCATAGCTTCATCCAGGCCTCATGGTATTCCTCTTCCCACTTTAGTCCCCACTATTCCTCAGGTACTACATGTCCTGGACACACACACACACACACGCTTCAGCAGTGTTTCTGCCTGTGCCAGGTGTGAATGCTTCTTGCAGCTGCCTGCGTTGTGGCCACCCAAGGGCTCATTTGCATTACTGTACAAAGGTCTGTGTTAACTACATTTAACCTCTGTGAATGCAGACTGTTCTGTGCTTTTCACAATGCCACCCTTGTCCCTTGACTAAATACACATTGTCCTTTAAAAAAAATCTTGAATTGTTTTCCATTTCCCCTTCCATATACTGAAGGACATTTCGGAAGATATCCTGAGGCATGACCATATTGAATCCTCAGGACTCCAAAGGAAGAGCTCTGTGCCATCTTTTTTTTGCATTTTCGTAATGGCTTGGAAAACTGTCCTTTTTCCCGTTTCCAGCTTGTATCTTGCCAGTGATTGATAAGTCTGAGTCCCTGGCAATCCGTGAGTGTGTGTGTGTGTGTGTGTGTCTGCTAGTGTATGGGGAGGGATGTGGCGCCTGCCCTTGTTTATCTACCTTGCCGTTTCCAGATGGCGCTCAGCAGAAAGAAGCCACTTCCTGACACGCTCTCTTTCTCTCACTCATTACCGCCCGCCCATGGGCACACTCTCAGGAGTCTGGGCTGCCTTTCAGGGCCAGAACACGTTGCATGAGGTTGTGTGTGTCAGCGAGAGAGCCAGCCAGCCAGCCTCTGTGGCGGTGTAGAAATTAAAGTAGATACTCAGAATGTGAAATAGGTTTTGGGTGTGTATGTCTGTGTGTTTTGGGAGGGCAGCGAGGTAACTGGATGTCCACACCTGTTTCTACCTCTATTGGTGTTGCTGTTGGTTGTGTTTTAGGTGTGTGTAATTGCCTGTGCACACAATTCTATCTCTTCGCTTCCTGCCGCGGGTCACATCTGTCCTCGCACAATCACCACCACCTCAGCCTCCCGTCACACTGTCATTTGTCGCAGAGCTGACCTAATATCTCGGAGGTCACTGGACCTCTATGCTCCATCTGCCATGGCCATCGAGCTCGGGCTGCTGCTTTGGCTGGGATTGATGGGCGCTCGATTCGTGA